>NW_005355967.1:337762-347056 GCF_000412655.1 Myotis brandtii | reverse complement strand
GAGAGAGAGAGAGAGAGAGAGGGGGAAATGTGAAAGAGATACATTGATTGGTTGCCTCCATCATGCACCACGACCAGGGTTAGGACTCAAACCTGCAACCCAGGTATAGGCCCTTGACTGAGAATTGAACTTGCAACACTTCAGTGGGTGGACTGTCACTCTAACCACTGAGCAAAACCTGGCCTGGGCTGGAAACCTATTTGAAAACATGATCAAAATTTTCCCTCACCTGGTGAAGGAAATACACATACAAGTCCAAGAAGTACAGAGGGTCCCAAAGAAGATGAACCCATAGGGGCCCAAACCAAGACACATCATAATTAAAATGCCAAAGATTGATCTCTTACTCCCCCACAACCCTCCCCAACCTTCCTGCTGTAGTTTGACAGTCTGTTTAATGCTGCTCTGCCTCTGTATCTATTTTTGTTCAACCAAAGGACTTGTATGCATGCATACAAGCATAACCAATGGACACCAGACACTGGGGGGTAGGGGAGGCTGGGGGAAGGTCAAGGGGGAAAAAAAAGGAGACAAATGTACTACTCTTTGTAATATTTTAAGCAATAAAAAAAAGAGAAAAAAAATAAAATGCCAAAGGTTAAACGCAAAGAGAGAATCTTAAAAGTATCAAGAGAAAGTCAGTTAATTACCTATAAGGGAACTCCCATAAGACTGTCAGATAATTTCTCAACAGAAACTTTGCAGGCCAGAAGTAATTGGCACAAAATATTCAAAGTAATGAAATGCAATGATGTACAACCAAAACTACCCAGCAAAGTTATCATTTAGAATCAAAGGACAGATAAAAAGCTTCCCAGATAAGAGAAAGCTAAAGGAGTTGATCACCACCAAACCAGAATTACAAGAAATGTTACAAGGCCTTCTTTAAGAAAAAGAAAAAATGGATTTAAAATATGAATAATAACATGGCAATAAATACATATCTATCAACTATTGCTATATACAATGGACTATGATTTAGCCATAAAGAAGTATGAAATATTGTCATCTGCAACAACATGGATAAACCCAGAGGGGTTGTGCTGAGAGAAAAACAAATGCCACATGATTTCACTTCTATGGGAATCTAAAAAACAAAATAAGCAAATAAGCAGAAATAGATTCCCTGATACAGAGAACATTTTGATAATTGCCAGATAGGAGAGGGCTGGGGCTGGGTAAAAACGGTGAAGAGATTAAGAAGTACAAATTGGTAGTTACAGAATAATCATGGGGATGTAAAGTACAGCATAGAAAATATCCTATCTAATAATAGACAAACATGGTAATTGACCGTACCTTCGCTACACCTCCCATAGGTTAATCGGCATGATATGCAAATTAACTGCCAACAAAGATGGCGGTTAACTTGTATACATAGGCTCCCAGTGGTGGAGCGAAGCCTGACGACCCCAGGGCCGGCTCTGGCCAGAACTCGGCCAGAGTGAAGGCCTGGGCCCCGGGTGCCGGAGGCAAACCGGTGCCAGCAGCCAGGGGAAATCACTTCGTGCAACAGGCCTCCAGTAATCAATAATATTGTAATAACTATGTATGGTGTCATATGGGTACTAGATTTGTGGGGTAATTACTTTGTAAGTTATATGTCTAATCACTGGGTTGTACACCAGAAACTAACATTATATTGCATGTCAACTGTAATTGAAAAATTAAAAAAATATATGTAAAAAAGAAATAACCCACTCCCAGAACACAAGGAAGGGTAATAATAAGAGCTGGACGAAATACATCACTTTCAGAAATAGTCACTCCATGATCCTCCAGACCACTCTGAAATGTAAGGCACCAAAAGAATTTTTTCACAGATAAGGACACAGAGACACTTAGGGAAAGCCAAAAGTGAAAGTGAGACTAAATCTGTGTTCCTGGTCTCAGTTTGGGCTCTTAAGAGTCTTCCAAAGGAACTGGCATGTGTATTATAAAAATTAAACAGAAACCTCATTTAAAATGAGGGCAGAAGGTCAGAAGGGGGAGTTCTATGCAGTACATGGATCAAGGAACACAACAGGAAGAACTCAGTTAATAATGGCTCTCCCAACTTCCTTTTCTCCTCTATAACAGATTTTCCTTTCCTAATTACTTAAAACTTGCACATGGCTAACCATTAGACTGCATATCCAAACTTGTGATTCTTCGTTGTTCCTGTATAAAACCACTTGGCTGGAGAAATATCTGGCTTTCTGTTTGTTAAAGTCAACAGTATTGTTTCACATTAGTGCCAGCCCTTTCTGGCCAGGATTCTCTGAGAACTGGTTGGAGGGCATGCAGGAGCTGCCAAGGAAGGAGGATGTAGGGAAGGAGAGAGTGGAGATCAGATGACTAGCCACTCTGAAATGGACTGAGCTGAGAAGTCAGAAAAAAAATTCAATGTCTGAAATAGGGGCTAAGTTACATAAGTCAGAGAGACCCACCTGAGGAGGTACAAAGCATACCAATATCTGGGCCCAGATGAGGAAGTCATGGTCAAGGTGTGGATCAAGACCCAGAGAAGAACCTTAGGGTGTAATGATAAGGAAAGACCCAAATCTCCCAGATTCCAGGGTGGAACAGATAACCCACTCCTAATCCAAAAGCCTATCATTAGTCCATATTTTAAAATTCAGGGTGGAAGCCCCTAAGTCAATTCTCTTTATTTTCGGGGCTCAGAAAGTATCTGTTCTCCCCCCTCCCAGCCTAGTACGGCTGCTTCCTATGTGTACTTGGGATTTTTGAGGAAACTTAGGCTCTACACAGGGTCTGACTCAGACTTTTTAATGAGCCGAGTGGTGCCCCATGGGGTTAACTGGCACTATGTACCCTGAGGGGTTACTGGTGACTTTTCTGAAGTGTTGACAGGTCCTTTCTCTTCCTGTTCTGACTAACAAACTCCTGACTCTACCTTTGAAAACTATTTCCAATCTGATCCCTCCTCTCAAGTTATGCTGCTGCCAAGGTTATAGGTCAGACCTTCCAGCTAGACACTCTGACAGCAAAATGCCTTTCACTCAGTGGCCTGTGGGATAATGTCAATACCTTGCTTCAGAACCACCACGGGTGTTAAGTAGGCACTGCCTATGTAATGTCCTCTTGCTCATTATGGAACGCATGGCTCATCAGACATTACGCCCCTTCCCTTACTTTCATCTTTGTCTCCCACTGCTCACCTGTCATTTTACTCTTCATCTGCACTGAACTTGTCACCATTCCCTAAAACACCTTTGCCTTTGCTTTTCCTTCCCTCCTTAGACCAAGCCTTGGCAAGAGAGCAGGAATCCAGATCAGAGCCAGGTTCATCAGAAACAGCTCCAAACCGTGGCCAACTGACCCTTCACCACCACTCCAAGAGCTGGACCTAAAGAGAAAGGTTGTATTGATTTTCTTTCCCTTGGTTGCACGTCCAAAAGGACCAGGATCTACAACAGCTTCAGAAAAGGGTAGAGACATTCCCATGTGCCTGTCCTCGATGGCTATGGGGAGCAAGTTCAGATTGAGCCCTGACTACATGAAGGTGATCCTGGGAAAATCAGTGAGAGCCAAATGGGAATCAGCTCTTTTCTCTTGGGTACATGCCCTTGGGTTGTGAAATTCAAGAGGGGACTTAGTTCAGCCACCATTACTTAAACCCTTTGCCAACCTCACTCCTAGCTCACAAACCAGCCTACAGCCAATAATCCTATATAATAAAAGGGTAATATGCAAATAGACCGAACAGCAGAACAACTGAACAACCAATCAAAGCATAATATGCTAAGGCTGCTCAACCACTCACTATGACATGCACTGACCACCAGGGGGGAGATGCTCTGACCAGTAGGTTAGCTTGCTGCTGGGGTCCAGCCAATCTGGACTGAATGTGATGGGCCGGACACACCCTGGAGCCAACCTGTGGTCCCTCCACAGCCCAATCATGCACCAGTGGGGTCCCTCCGCCTGGCCTGCACCATCTCGCAATCCGGGACCATTCAAGGGATGACAGAGAGCTGGTTTCAGCCCAATACCACAGGCCACTCCCCTTAGGAGGGCTCCAGACACCAAAGCTCATGGCTGGTGAGCACTACTGTGGCAGCGAGAGCCTCTCTGGATTGGGATTGATTGGGCAGGAGCCCGAAGCAGCCACAGTGGGGCCAAGATGAGCAGGACAGGCATGTAGGAGCCGCAGGCAGCGTTAAACTGCAGGTTTGGGCCCGATCCCTGCAGGCCACCCAGAGGGACCCCACCAGTGCAAGATTTTATGCACCAGGCTTCTAGTATTTACATAAACTCAATGCTTATAAAGCTATGTGGGGCCCAATTTTTTTTTTCTTTTCTTTCTAACTTCCTTTGTTCCATCCTTTCTCCCTCCCTTCTCTCTCCCCCCTCTCTCTACTTGCCTCTTCCTTCCTTCTGCTATTTCTTTCTCTCCCTGTTCCCTCTTTTTCTTCCTTCCTGCTCTCTCTCTCTCTCTCTCTCTCTCTCTCTCTCTCTCAACCATATTGAGATGATCCATTATATAAATTTCCCCAGATCTGAAAGGTAATTTTCTGCCCACCCTGAGTTGGATTTGGCACCACTAATTTTTGCCTGTCCTGGTCATGGAATAACTAAAACCCCACAAATTGTAGGAAGACCACAGACTTCTGTGTTTTCTCTGGCACTGAGGATGGAGCCTATATTTCTGGCAGATTCACCATCCTAGTGCTTTGGGTGTTCTGCTGCTGGGACACTCAGTCTGCCTTCCTGACCCACAGTGACTATCAGGACATGGCCAATTGTGATGGCAGGCACATAGAGGGCCACTTGAGACAAACTTCCGGCTGACAATGATCAGGAACGGATGCAGCCCAAGCTCAGAACCACAGCTGCCTCGAGGGCCTGTCTGCCTTGTTTGGTCCCCTCCAGTTTTCCTATAATGCCCTTCCTTACCTTTCAGATCTGAAGTCTTATGGTTTCTACTAAAAAGGAAAAAAATCTGAGTTGTCCTAAACTAATTACAGGCATCCAGAGGGTGAAAGGATGAGAAAAGAGATGTTAATCCTTTAGCAATTGCAGGGCAAACCAACAAAGACTACTTACTTTCCTGAGTGTGCATTAAAACTTTGAGTTAACTTTTAGGGGGCTATTTCTCCAATTACCTAAAGAGAACAGTTAGGTGCAATGGAGCCCTAGGAACCTATGCTTCTTGCTTAGTCATGAACTTTCCAGACTGTTGCCCACACCATCCAAAGGAGCAAGCATTTCTTCCTGATGAACTCTGCACCTATCCCAGAGCTAGCTCCGCTTCAGCTCCCCCCACCCCTTTAACTGAAGCCAATGTAAACTCTTTAAAACAACTCACATCTTTCTTTCCCCTCCCTGATGTTTAAGAAAAGGCTTTTCATATTTCATTGTACTGAGTGTTTTCTGACTTTACCTACTAAATTGTGCACTCAAGAAACATATGCTGAGTGAATGAATGCATGAATGAATGAGCATTTCTATGCTGCTCTTAGAAAGAAGATGATGATTCTACCTACAAAAGGAGAAACTGAGGCACAGAGAGAGTCAGTTGCTGACTTCATATGAGGTGGGCCTGACCTGGGGCTGAACGTTGTGAGTCCAAATTCAGTACTCTGTCCACCAGCACATTCCCCTTGGGTCACAATGGAACATGGGACAAGGAAAAACCCTGGGGAAAACTTCAGAGGCAGGTAGGCAGGCAGTTCTGGATACAAGGGAGAAGGATTCTAACCCAAACCCAATCTGTCAAAGGCTGCTTTCCATTGGCCACTTTACTTTACCTATCTGTAACTAGCTTATATCTGAAATGGAAAGGATAATAAAATTCTGTAACAACACCTACTGAACATTTGATGAACTAGACTGAGATTTCTGGAACTCCGGGTTCATGTCTGTTTTGCTTGCAGCTGTGTCCTGGCACCTAGCATACTGGCTGGCACATAACAGCTGCTCATTAAGTATTTGTTAGGAAACTGATAAGTGGAAGTTGAAATGTACACAACCATTGTCACTGTCAACTAAAAAAGCTTTTCTTCCTGTTCCCAAGATAGCTCCTCAACAGTTAATCAACTCTGGTGGCTCAGCTCTAAGCTCTGCCCTCACCCTTCACCCTCCCCACAGGTGGGTGGGACAAAACTTCCAGACCGGCCTGAGGTGGTCAGAGACAGTCAGAGGTCCAGACGCACTGCACCATGAGTGTCTCTGTGCTGAGCCCCACAAGATTCCTGGGAAGTATCTCTGGGCTCCTGCAGGTGGCCTCCCTGCTGGCTCTGGTTCTGCTGCTGCTCAAGGCAGCCCAGCTCTACCTGCTCAGGCAGTGGCTGCTCAAAGCTGTCCGGGAGTTCCCGTCCCCTCCTTCCCACTGGCTGTTCGGGCACAACCGGGAGGTAAATGGGAACGGGACAAGGGAGAGGGAGGGCAAGGAGGGCAGAGGCTCTCTGAGCGAGGTCATGGTCAGCAAGTCTATAGGACAAAGCCTTGTTGTGAGTAGCACATGGCCATGGGGGCAAAACCCAGATTACCCCCTCAGATCGTGGCTCTTCATCCCATGTGCTGGTGTTCTCAGTCTGTCAGATCCTCCTTCCTTAGGTAGGACTGCAAGCTATTTTGTCAGCCAGCCTTTGAGGACAAGGGCTGCTCCTTTCTGAATCTCCCTGCTCCAGGCTCACAGGACAGAACTTCTCCATGCTTCCCTGCCCATGTCCACTCAATTCCATCCTGTCTGCCTGGCCCTGAACTTGCCTAGGAACACAGACATCATCTCATGAATCCCTGCCTTCGGGGGTTCACAGCATGGGGGGGACAATAGACAGGAATTTAGAGAAGATATCAGGAACCAGGAAAAGAGATAAAATTGGGTGTAGGGGTCCAACAAGCTTGGTTGGCCTGAGACCATGGGTTTTTCAGGCTGGTGAGTACAGTGCTAAAACCCTGGCAAGTTACTGGCACATCTGAGCAAGAAAGCTTCCAGGATGGTCCCAGGGAAGGAGCACTGGCATCTGCAGCTCGCCATTAATGAGAATCTCTTTACCTGCCAGCTCCTATTCTCCACGCCCCTGCCCTGTGAGCTCCTTGGGGCTGAGGATATCAGCCCCCTTTCTGTGCGCTCATCCCCAGCACAGAGCCTGACACAGAGGGAGCTTGATTCAGGTGTGCGGACTGACAGAAAGGAGCAGCTGGCAGGTTGGATGACAGACAGTGCTCCCCAGCCAGCTCTGTTAGCACTAGTCCCTGGGGGGAAGGGCACAGAGCAAGGTGAGGGGGCTGCATGGACAGGGGCTCATCTGGGTGGGTGTGTGGGTTGAACAAGCCTTAGGAGGTGGGGTGCGGCAGAAACCTGAGAAGGTTTCAGAGAAGGATGTCAAGAGATTATCTGCAGAGTGGAGCCCCAAATGGGAACTGCTCATACCAGCCACAGAGAGACAACCAAAGCCCAGTTGCTTCATGCAAATTTGGTACAAAGGACTTCCAGATGATTTGCTGATTTGGAGAAACTGTGACTTTTATTGATGCAGGAGTCACCTTTCTGAGCTGGGATTTGTCTGAAGGAACCACTGAATATTCCAACAGTGACTTTTCCATGTACTGATGGCATTAGATGTTATGTAGACTCAGTAAGTGAGTAATGCTCTTTCCATAACTAGTATTATGCATGGTGTGAATCATCTCTGTAATCCTGCAGGAGATAGTGCAGGTAAATAATCCTTGATTTGATTTGATTTTTAAATATATTTTATTGATTTTTTTACAGAGAGGGATAGAGAGTTAGAAGCATCGATGACAGAGAAACATTGATCAGCTGCCTCCAGCACACCTCCCACTGGGGATATGCCGATAACCAAGGTACATGCCCTTGACCGGAATCAAACCTGGGACCTTTCAGTCCGCAGGCCAATGCTCTATCCTCTGAGCCAAACTGGTTCAGGCTAATCCTTGATTTTATAATACTGCCTGAGTTTTTCATTTATTCAATATCTATGTAATTGGCTAAGTCTGGAATTGACTGCCATATGTTGAATTCAGATTGAGGCTGATCTTTCAGGCAAGATGACAAGGGACAAGGTGGGCAGTTGAACATATGGGGCTCTGTTTCTGAGCTACCTGGGTTCATATCCCAGTTCTACACATACTTTAAATGCCTGCTCTACAACCTAATTTTCTCATCTGCAGGATCGGTCCTAAACCGGCAGTTGGACATGCCCCAAGGGGGGTGCAGGCCGGTCTGAGGGACAACTCCCTCCCCTGTGCACAAATTTTGTGCACCAGGGCTCTAGTCCTATATAATTAAAGAGAAACATGCAAATTAACCATAACTCTGCTACACCCACCAGCCAATCAGGAGCGAGTATGCAAATTAAACCAACTAAGATGGTGGCAGCCATGGAGCTGGAGTGAGCAGGAGGCTTGGGTTGCCCCCGGCGATGGAGGAAGCCAAGCTTCCCGCCTGGCCTGTCCGGCCCTGGGCTCTGCTCAAGGCTACAAAGTTTCAATTATAGAAGACTAGAAGCACGGTGCACGAAATTTGTGCACATTAAAAGGGAATTAATTGCCCTAACCAGTTTGGCTCAGTGGATAGAGCAGCGGCCTACAGACTCAAGGGTTCCGGCTTCAATTCCAGTCAAGGCCATGTACCTTGGTGGTGGGCACATCCCCAGTGGGGAGTGTGCAGGAGGCAGCTGATCGATGTTTCTCTCTCATCAATGTTTATAACTCTCTATCCCTCCCCTTTCTCTCTGTAAAAAATCAATAAAATATATTTTTTTAAAAAAGGAAATTAATTAGTGGAGATATTTTAATATTGCTATTTGCCCTTTCTCTATAATAGAAGTGTGAGAGATGAAAGAAAATTAGTAAAATGTATATGAAAATAATATATACATTTATTAGTAAATAAACAGTAACAAAAGGATATAACAACAGAGGCATGATATAAAAATGACAAAAACATGATATGAAAACAACAAAAACATGATATAAAAAGAACAGTGATGCAAACAATGACTGATAAAGTGATTAAACTTATTCTAATATCTACCTGTACACCACATTAAGAGTGAAAACACTTTCAGAGTGCTTGACTAATTTCCCTTGTGATTAAATATTTAGAACTTTAACTGTAATGTCACATGCTCTTCAAACTCGAGAGAAAGCAACATATAACTGACCATGTGCGAAAACGGGTTCAGGTAGGAATATTCCTACTCTATCTAGAGTTTGTCCTTGTGATTTATTAATAACTAGTAGCCCGGTGCACAAAATTCGTGCACTGGGGTAGGGGGGGAGAAGGGGCCCCTCAGTCTGGCCTTCACCCTCTCCAATCTG
>NW_005355967.1:331575-334970 GCF_000412655.1 Myotis brandtii | reverse complement strand
AATGACCCTTTTACAGGGGTTGCCTAAGACCATCCTGCATATCGGATATTTACATTATGATTCATAACAGTAGCAACATTACAGTTATGAAGTAGCAACGGAAATAATTTTATGGCTGGGTCACAATGTGAGGGACTGTGTTTAAAGGGCCAGAAGGTTGAGAACCACTGGTTTATAGCATGACTGAATGCCATGATGCATTCATCAATAATGAGAAGTTGGGCCTTTTTAATACAGTGGGGACTTGACTTACGAGAGTCCTGACTAACGAGTTTTTCAAGATAACAGCCGTCTCTCGGCCGATTTTTTGCTTTGAGTTGCGAGCTAAAATTTGGGTTACGAGCCAGCTTCAGGTACCCCACCGCTAGTTGGCGCAGCGAACGTCACAGTGAACGCCACAACATCAGTCCAGCATCACGTGTCTCACTCGTTCACAATTGATTTGACATACGAGTAATTTGAGTTATGAGCTCTGTCACGGAACGAATTAAACTCATAAGTCAAGGCCCCACTGTAGTTTTAGCAACTTCACTGTTTATATTGAGTCTAGAAATTGAAGTTTCATTTAATGGAATTGGTCATTTATATTGGGAATGAAAGGTTCTTCCACCGAGAAGTAAATTTCAGCAATTCCTGTAGAAGCTGTGGGTAAAACAGTACCACCACAACCTCTAATATAATGTATTAAAACTTTATTGTGGGGAGCCGCTACAGCGTTTTGCACAGGTTCAAGCCTTGGACTAATGAGATGGCACAGTCCTCTCATAGCCACGTGCAAGTCCCAGCTTGGAGGGCAGGGCCCTCCCAGCACAATTATAGCCAACAGCTATAGTTGTAAGCTTGAACTTATGGTCCAAACACATGGCCCCACCTGCCTGAGTGATGTAGGCTTGATAGAGTTCAGGTGCATGTAGTTGAGTAGGATTGAAACCCAGGAGAATGTTGTAAATATCTTGGTCATGCCCTTACTTTGCCTTGTGGCATCTGCTATAAAATAAAGACACAGCTATGTGCGTGGTCACTGTCTCTCAGAGAAGCAGCGTCCCACCGAGATCCAGATTTCATTCTCTTGTCTGTCTTTTCTAAGCCTTTCAGCCAGCCCCACTCAAGTTCACCCTTGGCTGTGCTGGCGCGGCACACTTTATAAAGATATGCCACCACGCTCTGAGGGTGGGTTCCTGCCTCAAACCCTGTCCTTAGAGGAAACAGCTCCGGGAAACAGCTGGGGGGAGGGTGCAGCCGTTTCCAAGACAACTGCTGCAGGACTGACTTCCTTCCGCTTGGTCATGGTTCTGGCCATGATGTTACACCCAGGGTTTTTATATAAGTAGATAAATAAATCCCAGATACCTGCTTCCCTCTGCTCAAGGAGACACTGAAAAAAAGAAAAAAAGAAAAAAAGGAGGGGCTGAGAGCTTGAGTTGCCAGGGGCGGTAGCCAGCCTGCAAACAGCCATCAGCCCCTCACCCAGGCTGGCCAGGCACCCCAGTGGGAACCCCCACCCTGAAGGGTGTGTGGCCAGCCTGCAAACAGCCATCAGCTCCTCATCCAGGGTGGCCACACCCCCCCAGTGGGTACCCTCACTCCATGGGGGCGTGGCCAACCTGCAAACCACCACAGCCTCCTGGCTTAGGCCACCCCACACCCCAAGAGAACCCTCACCCTGATCTGGGACACCCTTCAGGGCAACCCAGCGGGCCCCCACCCGTGCACCAGGCCTCTACCTTCTATACTAATAAAAGCACTGACTAATTAAACTGGGAGACCTTCCGGATGTTCTTCTGGACAAAGCCATGGTGGCAGGGCCAAGATAGAGGTGGTTAGAAGCCAAGAGGGGAGGGCAGTTGTGGGTGATCAGACCAGGATGGGACAGCAGTTGTGTGTGATCAGGCTGGTGGGGGGCAGGGCCATTGGGGGCAAGCAGGCCATCACAGCCCAGGGGGGGGGCCGGTGGGGGGCGAGCAGGCCATCAGTGGGGGTCAGTTAGAGGTGATCAGGACAGTGGGTAGGGGCAATTTGGAGTGAGCAGGCCAGCAGGGGGGCAGTTGGGGGCGAGCACACTGGCACAGGGGGCAGTTGGGGGTGATCAGGCTGGTGGGGGGGCATTTGGGGGCAAGCAGGCCGGTGGCAGAGGGCAGTTGGGGGTGAGCAGGTCAGCAGGCAGAGTGGTTAGGGGCAATCAGGCAGGCAAGCAGGCAGGTGAGCGGTTAGGACCCTGCAATCCCGGATTGTGAGAGGGATGTCTGACGGCCGGTTTAGGCCCAATCCCTGTAAACTGGCAGTAGGACATCCTTCAAGAGGTCCCAGATTGGAGAGGGTGTAGGCTGGGCTGAGGAACACCCCCTCCCCGTGCATGAATTTCGTGTACCGGGCCAATAGTCTATATAATAAAAGCCTAAGCGACCGTTATGGTGGAACGACCAGAATGACTGGTCACTATGATGTGCACCGACCACCAGGGGGCAGACGCTCAAGGCAGGAGCTGCCCCCTGGTGGTCAGTGTGCTCCCACAGGGGGAGTGCCACTCAGCCAGAAGCTGGGTTCACGGCTGATGAGCGCAGCAGTAGTGGCCGGAGCTTCTCCTGCCTCTGCGGCAGTGCTGAGGAGCAGCAAGCCTAGCAGTAAGAAGCAGCAAGCAGGTGGATGGTAAGAAATGAGGGATCCCGAACTGTGAGAGGGATGTCAGCCTTCCACCTTAGGCCTGATACCCCCGGGCCTAAGTTGACAGACAGGCATTCCCCAAGGGGTTCCGGACTGCAAGAGGGCACAGGCTGGGCTGAGGGACAACCCTCCCCTGCCCCAGTGCATGAATTTTGTGCACTGGGCCTCTAGTCTATCTACACTAATAAAAGAGAAACATGGTAATTGGCGTACGACCGCTACCCTTTTCATTGGCTAATCAGTGAGTATATGCAAATTAGCTGTCAGCAAAGATGGCGGTTAACCGCCAACAAATATGGCGGCTAATTTGCATATCCTGCGATGATGGGAGGCCAAAGGGGAAGAATGGAAAAATGGTGATCAGAAACCCAGGCGGCAGGCAAGAGATGGGTGCGGGCAAGGGCGGCCATCAGAAAGCTGGGCTGTCCTGTGGCCTCATGATCCCCGGGGCAATTGGGGTGAGTGGGAGCCCAGATGCAGGCCGGCTGCGTGATCCCCGCAGGGAGCGGGAGCCCGGGAGCAGGCCCGTGATCCTCACGGCAATTGGGCCAGCCCGAGCCCAGGGGCAGCCTGGCCATGTGATCCCTGAGGCAATCAGGGCAAGCGGAACCCGGGCACAGGCTGGCCGAGTGATCCCCACAGCAATCTGGGCGGCAGGAGCCCGGGCGCAGGCTGGCCAGGTGATCCCCGGGCAATCAGGGCAAGCAGTTCCCTGGCACAGGCTGCCTGAGCCC
>NW_005355967.1:327761-330508 GCF_000412655.1 Myotis brandtii | reverse complement strand
GTGATCAGGATAGCAGGGGGGCAGTTTGGAGGGAGCAGGCCAGCAGGGTGATGGTTGGGGGTGAGCAGGCCGGCAGGCGGAGTGGTTAGAGGCAGGCAGGCAGGCAGGTCAGCGGTTAGGAGCCAACAGTCCTGGATTACGAGAGGGATGTCCGACTGCTGATTTAGGCCCGATCCCTGTAAACTGGCAGGACATTTTTCGAGGGGTCCCAAATTGGAGAGGGTGCAAGCCAGACTGAGCAACACACCCTCCCCTGTGCACGAATTTCGTGCACCGGGCCACTAGTATATATATAAAAAGCCAGCAACCAGAAAACTGGAACGACCAGAATGACTGGAATGACCAGTCGCTATGAGGACCACTGCGCTGGCCAACCAGCCCAATGGGGGACACGGCTGGCTGGCCAACCTCCTGCAGCCCCCCCACCCCCGAGCCTGGCCCTGCCCCTGATTGGCCTCTCAACCCCCTGGGCAGCCCCACACTCAATCATCACCCCTGACTGGGGGTGGGGCTGACTGATTAACCTCCCACATCCCCTCCTACTGGCCTGGCCTTGATTGGACCCCATTGGGGTGGGCAGACTGGACCCCACTCATGCACAAATTTGTGCACCGGGCCTCTAGTAATGTTAGAATTGTGCCTGGCACAGACCAAGGCCACCGTTCCACTCACTCTAATTTGTATGAATTTACAATAATATTAATGCCTATGAAGGACAAACATGTTAAAGGTACAAAATCACTGCATTCGTTGATATGGTATTTCACAGGGACTATGGAAAGTGGAACTAACATCTTTGAGTTTCTAACATCTTTGGGTCTCAAATAATCCAAACCGCCCTATTTCCACCCCCAACTCTCATGTCCTCCCTCCAAACCAGGAATCCGTGCCAGGCCAGCAGAGTGTACATCTGAGGATGGCCGTGTGGCCACATTATTACCTGTCCACCTACTCCCTTTGTGGAAATTTCTTGGTGTGGCAGTTGCCAGGGTCAGCCAAGTGAGGATGACTCCAGGGCAGCACTGTCTGCATGGAGTGACTGAAGTGTGGTGGCCACATGGGCACTGGGTATTTGCGCACAGGGTTGTCACCCCTGCCACCATGGGCACTGTTCCCTTTACAAGAGTCTCCACTGGCTCTAGTCACACATGCTCAAGGACAGATGGCATTCCAAACTTGTTGACTGGAGGGCTGACAGAGCAGTGGATGCCAAATGGCCTAGATAGGAGAAAGAAAATGCAGAATACACTTTACCTCCTTTGGTTCCCCAAAGGGAAGTAATGACAGTGTCCAGCAGCAGAAATTTTCAGGAAGCTGACTGCATGGGCATCAAGCAATTAGAAAGAGAGCATGCTACTGTGCTGAAAAGGGTCTTCCAGGCCCCTACTGGGCCAGTAGGAGGGACCCTCGAGGATCAGGTAACATAGCTGGGGTGGTAAGAGGCTCCCACTGATCCATCCCCACATGAGGTCAAAGGGAAAGGGCAGCCCCAATAATGTACATGACCTGGGAGCATGAAGTCTCTTACTAAGTCCTTCAAGTAGGACACTTCCCAGGTCACAGCAGTATTGTCTGCCCACCCTCACCCCCACTCAAACACAAACTCTATGGTAGCAGGGACATGTGTTGTTCATCACTGCATCTCTAGCAACTAGGATGGCAATTGACCCAAAGTAAGTGCTCAATACGTAGTTACCCAATAAATGAATGAGTAAATTCATCTACTCATCTGCTCATTTATGTATTTGATCATTCACTGTAGTGGAAACATTTTGAGATGTCTTCCCAGCCCACCAGCTCTGAGACCTCTTCGCCAACATGAGTGAGCCTCTGAATGCCCTATTCAACCCCAGCCACAGTGGCTTGTAGCAAGTGAACACCTTGGCTATATTACAATCAGATTCTCAAATAGGATTCACAATGTCACATAGATAGGACATGTGGTAGAATGACAACCATCCAGAAAGGGTTCAAGTGCTCTTCACCTTGTGGACCTAGCTCCACGCGGGCAGGGACTGTTGTCTATTTGTGAGCATATTCCCAGCTTCTAGAAAACTGTCAGGTAGAGTCCCAATAAACATTTGGTAAGAGAATGCATGCAGAGAGAAAGAATGAGAGACTCAGCCCTGGCAGCTCTCCAGTCCCAGGATCTACTCCTTCTGCAACCTGCTGCTTCTGGCCCCTGGGCTCTGTGAAACACCCTGGGGTCCTCAAACACCTGGGCATATACTTTAACAGTTTCCTCATTCTTCAGGGAAATAGGATAACGTAATAATCCATCCCCACTCATAAGTGTGCTTGAACATTACACAATTGTCCTACTTTGCTAGGGCTGCTTAACAAAGTGGGTGGCTGAAGAAACAGAAATTGATTGTCTTACAATTCAAATCAAAAGATGTTGGTAGGGTTGGCTCCTTCTGAAGGCTGTGAAGGAACCATCTGCTCCAGGTCGCTCTCCCTGACTAGCAAACCATGATCTTCTCCATATGGCTCTTCATATCATCATCCCTCTCCAAGAGACTATTTCTGTGTCCAAACTTCCCCCCTGTTATAAAGACAGTTATATTGGACTAGAGGCCCAGTGCATGAAATTCGTGCACGGAGGGCGTGTCCCTCAGCCTGGCCTGCACCCTCTCCAATCCGGGACCCCTTGGGGGATGTCTGACTGCCTCTCGCAATCCAGGACCGCTGACTCCTAACCGCTCACCTGCCTGCCTCCCTGATCATCCCTAACCCCTCTTCCTGCC
>NW_005355967.1:299703-323521 GCF_000412655.1 Myotis brandtii | reverse complement strand
TGGCTCATAATATCATCATCCCTCTCCAAGAGACTATTTCTGTGTCCAAACTTCCCCCCTGTTATAAAGACAGTTATATTGGACTAGAGCAGTGCATGAGTTATAAAGACAGTTATATTGGACTAGAGGCCCAATGCATGAAATTCGTGCACGGAGGGCGTGTCCCTCAGCCTGGCCTGCACCCTCTCCAATCCGGGACCCCTTGGGGGATGTCTGACTGCCTCTCGCAATCCAGGACCGCTGACTCCTAACCGCTCACCTGCCTGCCTCCCTGATCATCCCTAACCCCTCTTCCTGCCTGCCTGATCACCCCTAACCACCTCTGACTGCCTTCCTGATTGCTCCTAACTGCTCCCCTGCTGGCCTGATCACCCCTAATGACCTATGCCTCGCCCCACACCTAGGACCCAGGATTCCTTCCTCTGGCCAGTCGCTGGCACCCTGGACCCGGGCTTCTCTCCCTCTGGCCAGCTGTAGGCACCCAGGCTGATTGCACAAGGGCCAGCTGTAGTAACAGGGGACCGTGGGAGGGCGTCTTCGCCTGGGCCACAGCCACAGGAGCCTGGGACCACGGGGCGGGCTACTTGTCCCTCTCCTGGGCCACAGGCATGAGTGCAGCTGCTGATGCCCAGGACCATGGCTCTGGCGGATTGTCCCTCTCCCAGGCCACAGATGCAACAGCTCGTGCCCGGGACCACGGGGCTGGCAGCTTGTCCCTCTCCCAGGCTGCAGCCCCAGCAGCTGGCACCTGGGACTGTGCTGTGTGTGGCTTGTCCCTCTCCCTAGCTGAGCCACTGTTGCAAGTGCAGCCACTGGCGCCTGGTACTGTGGGGCATGCAGCTTGTCCCACTCCCAGGCCACAGCCTGGCTGGTCCCCATTCCTCTCTCACGAGCTCATTTGTACCTGGCTGGTCCCCATTCCTCTCTCACGAGCTCATTTGTACCTGGCTGGTCCCCATTCCTCACTCCCCATTATCAAGTGTCTGAGCCATTACAGCATGATGGCATGAGGGTGTGATGACCATTTGCATATTAGTTCTTTATTATATAGGATTAGGTCTAATGACCTAATTTTAACTAATTACTCCTATAAAGACACCATCTTCACATAAACTCACATTCTCAGATACTTGGGATTAAGTCTTCAACATATGAATTTGAAAGGGATATAGTTCAACCAATAACTCTAAGTGTGTGAAAAAAGTGTGTACACCACTTAGTCCATAACTGCACATTTATAAAAACATGTACTATGTGTAACACTCTAAAGGCAGTACTGAGTCAGGGTCCAACTAGAAGCCAAACTCTAACCTTAGACCAAGGCTTGATGAAGAGTGAGAATCCAGATCAGATACTGGCTCATCAGATACAGTTCCAAGCTCCTAATAACTGCTGATGGATCCTGAATTTTCCCTGTGGCCATTCTACCCTTCACCACCACTCCAAAATCCAGACCTAAAGAGAAAGGTTTTATTGATTTGTCTTTCCCTTGCTTATAGTTCCAAACGGACCAGGAGCTACAACAGTTTCAGAAATGGGTAGAGAAATTCCCATGTGCCTGTCCTCGCTGGCTATGGGGGAGCAGGGTCAGCCTCATGGTTTATGACCCTGACTACATGAAGGTGGTCCTGGCAAGATCAGGTGAGACAGAAACCTGAATTGCAGCTGGAGCAGCTCTTTCTGCTTGGGTACATGACCTTGAGTTGATAATTCCAGAATAGACTTGCAGTTCTACCATCATTATCTGAACCCTCTACCAACCACCCTGCCAGCCCACAAGCCAGCTTAAGGCCAACAATGTCTGCTGAAAGGGAATGCTAAAAACAGTGGTGTGGGGCCACTTTTTAAAATTTCTCTCTCGTTCTTTCATTCTTTTTATTCCTCTTTTAACAAGATTGAAATGATCAATTGGGTAAATTTGCCCAGATCTAAAAAACAATTTCCTATCCACGCTGAGTTGGGTTTGGCACCCTCATTGGTGCCTATCCTGAGTCATGGAATGACTAAGCCCCCACAAATAAGTGGGAAGACCACAGATTTCTGTTTCTCTGGCACTGAGGATAGAGACTATTTCTGGCTGATTCACCATCCTATGGGTGTTCTGCTGCTGGGATTGCTTTCCTGAGCCCACATTAACTATTAGAAAAGAGAAACTTGGGGTGGGAGATTGAGGAAGCTCTCTTGAGACACATTGCCAGCTGACAATGATCAGGAAGGAATAGCAGCCCGTGCTCTAGACCATAGCTGCTTCAAGGAGCTTGTCCCCTCCAGGTTCCTCCATTGCCCTGTCTTTCCTTTCAGACCCAAAGACTGGTTGGTACAGATTCCTGGCTCCCTGGATTGGTAAGTATGTGTAATCAGGACTGCTGTTCTCCTGCCAGGTAGACTTACCAAGAGCTATCTCTTTGGCTCACAAAGGACAACAGATAACCAGCACTATATCACCACCCTCATCTCTGAATCAAGCCTGATTTCTCTTCTAATAAAACCTTCACCCCTTCTGGGCGATGGTGATGGCCCCCCTGAAACTCAGCTTCTACCCATCACTTCTCAGTGCTCTCCAAAGTTTTCAGGGTAATATTCATTTATGATCTTCTATGACCTGCCTACTCTACTTCAGCCTTTAACTCACAACTGTCGTGATGACATCCAATTTACTTGCTATTTTGGGAAATTCACATTCCTGAAATGTACTGGCCTTTCCTGCCTTTGCCCATCATTTGCTTTCTTCTGACACCCTTGGTTCCTCCCAAAATGTCCCGAGTCATCCTGATTCCATCTCCCCTCCCTGCCACACACACACACCTTTCTGTGGTCCAGGATATGGTTTGCTCCTGCTGAATGGGCAGACCTGGTTCCAACACCGGCGGATGCTGACCCCAGCCTTCCACTATGACATTCTGAAGCCCTACGTAGGCCTCATGGCCGACTCTGTCCAAGTGATGCTGGTAAGTCCATCCCTCTCTCACCTGATCACATGCACTCGCAGCAGAGCTCATATAGTCCACACTAGGATACATGTGTCCTTCAGACATCCATCACACATGACCAGCTAGAATAACATGCTCATATCTCACAATGTGACAGAGCTTCCCAAAAGTGAATGGGACAGGAGGTACCTGGGCACCAGCTTGGATCCACACTACTTTGGTCATTGCCAAGAGAAAGCAGAACCATGGTAGAAACAGGGTCTGCTCTCCTCTCACCCCAATGTCTTCAGTACAGTGGACTAGAGCAATAGTCATTCCCCTGGTCACTGGTAGGCCTGGACAGTGGCAGCTTCAGTGACAGGGTGGACATCCCAAAATGTCCTTCAGGTGGGCTCTGGCCTGGGTGCCAGGGTTTCAACATGAAATGGAGACACTCCATGAAAGGAAATGGAGTTTACATCTGCACTCACAGACCTGGATCCTGATCTACCAGCTATGCTCAGCTAACATTTGATGAGGGAAGAAATTAAAGTCCCTGATGCCCTGTCCTTAGGATCCCCAGTACTGGTCTCTTAGGTTACCTCTTATCTTGACACATTTGCTTCCTAAAGTTGAAGTGTACCTATCCCTCAGGTTTACCTCAACCCCAGGACAGAGAAGATCCCCAAATTGTTGCCTGAATAACAATGTTTTCTGGTTTGGCAAAAGGTAGTAATGATCAGAACTTATTCCTAAAATTCAAAACTAATTCAGACTCTTATGAGGGAACCTGTTTAATTATATAATCACAGTTTCTGAGAGTACAATACTCACATTACTAATGTTTGCTGTACAGTCTTAATATGTTATAATGCCTCAATTCAGGACAGTGAGGTGAGAGAGAGAGAGAGAGAGAGAGAGAGAGAGAGAGAGCTTAGCTGGGTCAGCAGAGGCCCTCTGGGGGAGCAGAGTAGGGTGAATGTCCCCCTCCTACCACAGGACAAATGGGAGGAGCTCATCAGTCAAGACTCTCATCTGGAGATCTTTGAACACATCTCTTTGATGACGCTGGACACCATCATGAAGTGCGCCTTCAGCCAGCAGAGCAGCATCCAGATGGACAGGTCAGTGATAATCATTCAGCTGCTGGGCTTTTGTTTTACCAACTGATATGGACTTACTGGAGAGGCAGTTCAGGCAGCTTGGGTGCTCATGAGCACAAAAAGCCAGAGTCTGTCCAGAGCTCCGGACCATAGATAATTCCAGACCAGACCAAAATTGAATCAGCCACAGATCCCTGATCACTAGCACAGGGAGAAGTCTAGTTCCTCTGGTTATGAAGGATTGAGGGTCACAAAGGCTGTAAGACAGGAGCAATGAATGCCACAGTGTCATCTGTACCCACTATTTGGGGAAACTCCCACCTAGAGCCCCACTTCACCTCCCAATACCTTAATCAGTTCTGTGTCTTTTCCCTGCAGGAAATCCCAATCCCAATCCTACATCCAGGCCATTAGGGATGTGAAAACTCTCTTTATTTCTCGAGTGAGGAATTTCTTCTACCAGAACGACATCATCTACTGGCTGACGCCTGATGGCCTCCGGAGCAAGCGGGCCTGCCAGCTCGCCCATCAACACACAGGTTGGACTCCACCTCCCGGGCTGCTCCCCTCCTTCATCACGCACATCTCAAAGAGACTGGCCCTGACCTCTACTGTCTTTTGAGAGCTAGGACATACCCCCACATACCAGGTGCAGGGCTTGGGAACCAAAATGTCAGGGTGCAATGCTCTGTCAGGTTCCCATGCAGGGGGGCAGGTAGGGGGCAGCTGGTGTTCACATGTGTCAGCACATAGTGATGTCACCCTCACCAAGCAGCATTCAAGCAGAACCTACTCCATGGGTGTGCTATAGAGGGGAGGCCTAACTTGCAATCAGATGGTGCTAGACCTCTCACCACTCATGTGGACACCTCTCCCATACCCATCCTGATTCACTGGCACCCATATTGGAGCAGGGTGAGGGGCTGATGGGGCCGCTGTGGGTTGCTCTTTGGGGGCACCCAGAGCCCTCCACTCTGCCTGGGAACCACTGTTCTGCTACAGACCAAGTGATCAAACTGAGAAAGGCACATCTGCAGGATGAGGAAGATCTTGAGAAGGTCAGGAGAAAGAGGAAGTTGGATTTCCTGGACATCCTCCTCTTTGCCAGAGTGAGTGCATTAGGGGGATCCTGAGGCTTTGCCTAGAAGACAAGAGGAAGGGGCAAGCAGTGCACTCTTACCTTCCTTTTCCAGATGAAGAATGAAAGTAGCTTGACTGACAAGGACATGCGTGCTGAAGTGGACACATTCATGTTCGGGGGCCATGATACCACAGCCAGTGGCATCTCCTGGACCCTCTATGCTCTGGCTACCCACCCTGAGCATCAGCAGAGGTGCCGCAAGGAGATCCAGAGCCTCCTGGGGGATGGTGCCTCCATCACCTGGTGAGTGCTCAGGAGATGGGAGATCCCTGCCCACTCAGCTAGACAAGAAGCCCTGGTCTGCCTGGGCTCTGCCTGCCCTCAGATTGGGCTTCATTCATTCCAGGGATCACCTGGATCAGATGCCCTACACCACCATGTGCATCAAGGAGGCACTGCGACTCTATCCACCTGTACCAGCTGTTGGCAGAGAGCTCAGCAAGCCCATCACCTTCCCTGATGGACGCTCCTTACCCAGAGGTCTGGACTTCACCACAGTCACTAACCTAGGAATTCTGCCATAACCCGTGGCAGATCAGACCCACATATCCTAGAACAGTTCTGAACCTCTCTGGTCTAGTTTCTTCATTATTAATTGGATGCTAACTATATAATTTAGATGAAAAATATAAAATGCCTGGCACTGAGTTGGACCACAGCAAAAGTTCAATAAATATTAGTTCCCCTTCCAACTCAGAGAGAATAAGTCATTTCAGTACATTCACCTAAATAGGTTCCATGCCTATGTGACACCTCACATGAAGAGAATCCTAAGAATTATCATTCTCCAAGACTAGCCTTCCATCACATATAGAATGCATGGTTTTATCCTGCTACAGTAATTCCATTCTTTGGCACTGATGCTCTATGATTCTAACACTCTATGTTCCAATCCCAACTCCAGATTACAAGACTCTAGGGGCAATTTTGTTTGCATGGTCACATTTATTTGACTCCCCTCCATATCTGAGGTAATGTATGCATAAGTCCTTTTTGACAAATGCAAAGAACTGTATAAATGGCAGTTAATGTAATTCTGACTCAGTCCATGGAATGTTCCTCACAAGATGTTGGATACTTGATGTGGCTTTTTGTTTTTTACTCTAATAGTCTAATTCCCTGAGATGTGAGGGTGGCAGAGACAATCAGTCAGAGGTTGGTGTAGCTGTGGTTTCTTTCTTATGGGATCTAGGCTCTAGGCAAATGAGGGAAATCCTGAAATCCAAGGTCATAGGTCTGATGGGCCAGTCGTTAAGGAGCCCTCAAGTTGATGTCAGTGAGCAGCTGATGACCAGATCTGAGAATGCTGCCATGGTTGGAGGCCACTCTTTAGTTCACCTTTGGTGGTCTGTATCCCAACCCTGCTACATCCTAGCTGTGTGGTCATGGGCAGGTTGCTTGGCCTCTCTGAAGCTCAGGTGTCTCATCTGAACAATGAGAGTATTAGCACCCTCCTTGGAGGGTTGTGGTGAGGATAGATGAGTTAAAGCATAATCCCCAAGGGACTGGTGGATGGCACTTGATAAATGTGAGTTTTATCTTGAATTGCTCCAAAAGTAGGACTTCACTTCTTTCTTCCTCCTCACTCCTGGGTCATGGTTATGGACTCGTAATGTGCACATGTGCTTTGCCATGTTCCCCCCACCTCTATTGCAATAGGATCAATCCCCTCGGAGTGACTCTCATTGTGGCTCCCAAGTTTTTGTGCATGCACCTGCCCCCTGCTGGCATGTGTATAATCAGTCTTCTCTCCTCCCTGCCCAACAGGAATCCATGTCTCACTTAACTTTTATGCACTTCACCATAATCCGAAGGTGTGGCCTAACCCAGAGGTATGGTGGCTGTGGGAGGGAGGATGGGCTGTGGGAGGGAGGATGAGCTGATCTCTCTAGACAACACCTCCTCCTGTGCCCTCATGGATTGGAAGGAGGGCCTTGACCCTACCTGTCCTGGCCCTACTGCTCTCTCTGCAGGTGTTTGACCCTTCCCGTTTTGCACCGGGTTCTGATTCACACAGCCATGCTTTCCTGCCCTTCTCAGGAGGATCAAGGTGAGGCATCCTGTACTTGGGTGGTGAGCATCACTGGGAGCATACCTTGATGATTGTGACATACACTTATATGGTGTCTGTTGTTATGCCCTTGTATATTGTTGTGTTGAGAAGGAGGCGTTTTTCTATACGTACAAAAGAAAGGTGGCATTTCAGGGCAGGGCACAAACACTTGATCCATGATTTTTTTTAAATCTCAATTATAGACTTTTTTTTTTTTTTTTTTTTTTTTTTTTTGCTTTTTGCCAATGTTGAACTGTATAGACAGTGGAACTATGGTATATAAATCCCACCTCATATATAGAATTTTGCCTACTGTCAATGTCATGGTTATGTGAATGTTAATGTGAAGTCCAACTTTTGTGGGGAGACTGCAAAAATAGAGAGGCACATATTGCTCCAAAACTCTTCAAATGGCTACTTTCCCAATGGCCTTGCACAATTCAGTGTCAATTATTGTTCTAAAGTTCAGTGAGTCCAGCAATTTTCTCATTTCACAAATACGAGTTCTCCAAGTTAAAATTTTTCATACAAATTTAAATTTCAGATTACTTTTCTCAGTTATCAGTAATATTAAAAAGTGGGTTTTTCTCTTCCCACAGGGCAGTCAAACCACTGCCTTTTCTACTTCACTGATCAGCCACTCACTGTATCTGTGACATTTGTGTGTTTTTGGGTTTCTAGCACCTTCCTTGTCCTAACTGCTCAAGCCCTAATCAGGAATGGTGCACTAGCCCTTTGAAGAGAGTTTCACTCCAATGTCTGCCTCTTTAATTTTGCAGACTATCCTACAAAAGCTTGACTCTATATTGATATTCAAATAAGCATGGCTACCTTTCCAGGAGCAGGCTGGCTGGAAGGGCAGTTGGGGGCTATCAGGCCAGCAGGGGGAGGCAATTAGGGGTGATCAGGCTGGAAGTGGGGGACATTTGGGGGCGATCAGGCCATACTAATAAAAGGGTAATATGCTAATTGGACCAGGAGTCCTTCCGGATGTCCTTCCAGAGAAAGCCATGGTGGCGGACGGGGCTAGGTTAGGGGCGATCAGGCAGGCAGGCAGGCAGGTGAGCAGTTAGGAGCCATTAGTTCTGGATTACGAGAGGGATGTACGACTGCCAGTTTAGGCCCGATCCTTGTGGGTTCCTGATTGGAGAGGGTGCAGGCCAGTCTGAGGGACACCCCCCCCCATGCAGGAATTTCATGCACCGGGCCACTAATCTATACTAAAAAAGGGTAATATGCTAATTAGACCAGGTCAACTGAACATCTTCTGGGCGTCCGTCTTCCTTCTGGACAGTTTAGGGGTGACCAGGCTGGCGGGGGCGGGGGGAGTTAGGGGGCAACCAGGTCGGCAGGGGGGAAGTTAGGGGGCAATGAGGCCAGCAGGGTCCAGTTAGGGGGCAATCAAGCTGGCAAGAAGAGGCAGTTAGGGGTGATCAGGCAGGCAGGTAGAGTGGTTAGGGGAGATCATGCGGTCCTGCAGGGAAGCAGTTAGGAGGTGACCAGGCCAGCAGAGGACCAGTTTGGGGGCTATCAGCCTGGCAAGCAGAGGCAGTTAGGGGAGATCAGGCAGGCAGGCAAGTGGTTAGGAGAAATCAGACAGGCAGGTAGAGTGGTTAGGGGCAATCAGGAAGGCAGGCAGGTGAGCGGTTAGGAGCCAGCAGTCCCAGATTGCGAGAGGGGTGTCTGACTGCCGGTTTAGGCCCCATCCAGCAGGGATCGAGCCTAAACCGGCAGTTGGACATCTCCCGAGGAGTCCCGGATTATAGAGAGTGCAGGTCGGACTAAGGGACCCCCCCCCCTGCCCGTGCATAAATTTTGTGCACTGGGCCTCTAGTTTTTTATATAAAATGGGTTTTATATAGCAAAGTTCCAAAGTCAACACTGTCCAACATTGGCAAGAAGCATAAAAATAAGGACAATCATTACTTTGAGAGAAAACCCACTACTTTGCATATGACACATAGCATTAGAAAGGCCCCTGGTGTGTAAAATATAAAACATAGTTGAAACAGCTGTGGAGCTGGAAAAGTACACTCCAGATGGCCTGCTGTTTGAAAATCTGCAGAGACTACAGAATTCCTCTTGTGAAATAGTAACTTCCATAAACTTTGTACTTGGTTACTAGAAACAAGCCTTTTCTGCCCTAGCTGCTTTGGCTTTGGGGTCAGAGCGTCAGCCAAGAAACTGAAGGGTTGTGGGTTTGATTCCGGCCAAGGGAACGTACCATGATTGCAGGGTTGATCCATGGCCCCAGTTGGGGTGCTTGAGGGAAGCAACCAATCAATGTGTCTCTCTCACATCAATGTTTCTCTCTGTGTGTCTCTCCCTGTCCCTTCTACTCTCTCTGAAATTCAATGGACAGAAAAAAAACGCAACAGGGGTAAGGAGTAACAAAAAATAAAAAAGAAAGAAACAAGATTTTTTCTGAATCCATGTGTCTGTGAATTCTACAAATGGCGATTCAACTTTCACCGAACACACTTTTCCAAAACTGTTCTGAATCCAGAGATTGATTGGTTGTACCATTTGGTTTCTCCCAGGATTGAGTCCTTCCTCATAGACCTTGGCTTGAAGTCATGTGCCTGCCACTAGAGGGCAGGAGAGCACTAGGCAGCTCAATCCCTAGCTCAGAACTCAGGTTTACTTTTTTTTCTTTTTCCAATGTTTACTTTTTCAATTCAATTGACTTCATTCCAATATAAACGTATTTCTTAAGCCTGTGTCTGTGTGCCAAGTCCTGTGCTAGGAGATGGGAAAGATACTGTCCCAGCCTCCAGGAGTTCACAGTCAAGAAACAAATACCTCTACTCATGACACAATATTCATCCATCTTTTCACTTGCTCATTCACCCACTGAGCACACTGTTGAATGTTCCATGTTCCTTGCACTGTCCAGGGCATGGGATGGTGAGGTATTCTTAAATAAAAGACTAATGCTGCTTTGGGGGTCCTGGGAGGAAGGGGTACCGCTAGCAGGGGGGGTGAGGATGGCATGTCATGGGGATCAGACATGAACATGTGGCAGGCAGAGGTGCAGGGCGGGCATTCTCTGTGATCTCAACAGCATGAGCTGAGCTAGGAAGTGGAGCTGGACAGGTAAGAGGTGAGTGAGGCAACAACCCATGGAGGGCTTTGATGCCAGCTGAGGCATTGGACATGTCCTACCTGTGATTGGGGGCCTAGAAGGGGCTGAGCTGGGTGTTGCTTCAGTGAAGTGTTAGGGGAGGCAAGGAGTCAGAAAAGTCCAGGTGAGGAGACTAATGGATGTCAAGGAGGGACATTTCTGAAGTAGAATAGGAAGGCTAAAGAAGCTGGTTGACTGAGGGGATGAGAGAGAAGCAGGAGTCTAGAACATTCATTGGGAGGCAGGTGGAGCAATTGATTGTCCCAGAAAACTTCCTTGTTGCATTTCTGATTTCCACCAGCAATCCCATCTCTCCTTCTCTTTGAGCATTAAAGTCCCAGGCATCTTCCTAGATGGTGAAGACCTGAGTGTGTTGCCTACCCCACTCCATGTCATGCCCTGACCTGGCCACCACATTGTGAAACCAGAAGTTGCTTGTGGAAGGAGTAAACAAACTAGTAATTAACTTTGTAGTGATTTCCTTGACTTGATTCAATGACTTAGGGCATTGAATTTCTCTAACAGGATTTCATGGCTGCTGAGAACAGAAGTAGGAGTTAGGAGCTACTTCTGGAAGAGAGATAGGCTTTGTCACAGTTCAGGGGCAGAATGTGAAGCAAGGCTTGTCGGGTAGAAGTGTGCGTGACCTAAAAGGAAGGGGATTGGATTGACTCACATCAGAATGCCCTGTTCCAGGCATGGGCTCAGTGACAGATGCCTACCCAGCTGAAAACAGGATTTGATACCATTTCTCATGTTGTTTTCCTCATTCTTATCTTGGCCCAGGAACTGCATTGGGAAGAATTTTGCCATGAAGGAGCTGAAGGTGGCTGTGGCCTTGACCCTGCTTCGCTTTGAGCTGGCGGCAGATCCTCTCCGAGTCCCTATTCCCATATCAAAAATTGTGTTGGATTCCAAGAATGGGATCCACCTGAAGCTCAGAAAGCTCCTCTAGTCCTTGTTGGGACAAGGGCAAGCTCTGAGGAACTCCTTCCTGCCCTTCCCTGTCTATCTCTCCATTTCCTGCTTCCCACCTGCCCACCTGCCCTTCCACCTGATGTCCTCCTTGCTGTCCTCTCCCTGTCTGCCCCTTTCTCTGTACTTTTCACTTTCTGCCTGCTTGTGCTTCTCTGGATTCATCTCCTTTAGCTGCTATAATAATTTACCACAGCTTCAGTGACTTAGAACACCACAAATTTCTTCTCTTAGTGTTCTGGAGTCAGAAGTCTGACATGGGTTTCACTGGACCACAACCCAGGTGTGGGCAAGGCCACCCAACCTCCAGGGCTCTAGGAGAGATTCCCTGTCTTTGTCTTTCCAGAATCTAGAACTGCATTTTTATATCTTTGGCTCCTGGAGTCATCCTGCATATTCAAATCCAGCAGCATTTTCAAATATCTTTCTGCTTCTATCTTCACATTGCCTTCTCTTTTATGAGGACATCTATGATTATATGGGCCACGCAGATAAAACAGGACATAGTCACACCTGGCAGGGAATAGGCCGTGGACATCTTGGGAGCCATTCTTCAGCCGAATTGGTCCCCATGTGACTACCATCAGTCTGCGTTCTGGTGGCCTTCTGTGTGTTTCCTACCCATTTGTCATCTCCACACCCTCTCCTTTTTCCTTCCTCCTTGGAATAAAGTTTACAATGTCACGTGATGTGTCTGTCTTTTCTTTATCTCCTTTGTCTTCCCTTTCCTGCCACATTTGGTGACTATGTGCTTGATGGTCCCCCTGACCCTGGGCTTTGTTCCCTTTCTACTCCACCAGCCTCTCTCAACCCAGGCCTGTTCTCTTGCTGATTCTGAACATAGGTCCCCTTCCTGTCCCATCCTATGTCATTTCTAGGTCAGGGTCCTGAATGCCATAGGCACACCTCCTGTTGTGATGGGATGCATTCATTTGCCTCCCTATACTGGGGAAGAATCTCTGATTCCTCATGTGGCCCCAGCCTGAGGTTCTTCCCCAAATTCCTTCTCTGCATCTCATACCTGGCTCAAGGCCTAATTCAGGCACCAACTTTCCAGAAAGCTTCCGTCTGTCATCCTACCACCTCCCCCAGCCAAAGCCCATACACCCAGAGCATGGGGTGACTGTGACACAGACATTTACAATGGCATGAGTGTCACAGATACCCATTTCAAGAGGTCATAAAACATACCTGTGAAATCATACTCCATATTCCTTGACCTTGGCAGTGGTTTCCTGGGTGCTTGCTTTAGAAATGTATTGCTCTATACATTTTTTTGCTTTTGGCAAATTCTCCATATGCTATTTTCCAAAAACACATACATATAGTTAAACAAAGACAGCCATCTCAGTTAAGGGGTAAGCCTCAAAAGGCATTCTTCTATCATGTGCAGTGAGTGAATGCCTGGTCATAACCTTGAATCCCACGGAACACCTTGCATTGCATTTGCCGTATCACCCAGGCTGGAATGTAAGTTTCTGCTGCATTTTAGAAAGATTGCAAATTATGGGAGAAAAAGCAAGATCCTAGAAACAAATAGGTGCTCACCACATTTGTTGAATGAATGAGTCAGCTCTAGACTACATGTATGATAAGCATTTATAGACACACATGTTTCCATGACTCTGCCCTGACGGTGACTCTGTATGTGGGTACCTACTCACCGTCTATAATACAAGCCTCCCAAAGACAGGAAGCCACAGCTGCTCCACAGTCTAGCCTGGAGGGAGCAATGTTCAGCGAGAGGCCACAACTTGAGCTATCTTAGGCCCTACTCTTGGCAGAACTACTTCTCAGTGCCTGAGCCCAGTGGCTTCAGGTGAAGGTAGATGCCATTCTTGGAGCGCAGGACCAGCTGCAGCAATTTGATGGGTGGCTGCAAGGGGTCCACGGCGAACTCAAAGCGGAGCAAGCAGAGGGCCGCGACCACCTTCATCTCGTTCATGGCAAACTGCTGCCCAATGCAGTTCCTGCAGTGAGCACATAAAGAGGCATTGGGCCGTGGAGTGTCTGGAGTGATGAAATCCAGTGTTCCCAGGGGCCAACAAAAATCAATAACGATGTTTGTATGAATCATTGGCTGGACTCAAGAAACAGAGCTTGGGAGCATAACAGGTCCCAGACTAAGGAGATCCACATTGGGGGTCTCTCTTGGAATGACTCACCCACCCCACCACCTGCTAGGGACATGAATATATTGATGGTAGGAAGAAGGTTCCTGGAACATAGCCAGCATTAGTATCACCCAGCATGCTTCCCCTCATCACAGAGTCCCCCAAAGTGATGCCTTGCCCACAACATCGTCCATCCTCCCCTCCCTAGTCCTGAGGACCTGGAAATTCTGGCATCTCCTTACCTTGGCCCAGCGGAGAAAGGCATGAAGGCAAAGGGGTGGCGTCCAGTCACATTCTCAGGGGAAAAGCGCAGGGGGTCAAAGACCTGAGGGGACAGGCCTTGCTTAAATAGCTGCCAGGTTCAGGGGCTGGGTGACCCCCACAGCCTCCCACCCCATTTGACCTCTGGGCCCAGAAATGAGGTACCTCAGGATCGGGCCACACTGCGCTGTTCCTATGGAGGGCATAGATGTGCAGAGAGACCAGGCTGCCTGTGGGCAGAGTAGAGGGCAGGTGACCAGGTGGTCCTGGGACAGCCAGGCCCACCTCCTTACAGGACCCGAATCCTCTCATGTCTGCCTAACTAGGCGCCAGCCCCTGCCTCAGCTCTGCTAGTGACAGAAGGTTTATGACAACCCTCAGCACATCACCGTGCTTATGATCATCATCATACCTATTTCCTGTAGCACCAGCACTGAGCACAGCACCCAACACAGACTTTCGTGGAATGGAACAAAAAGGACTAACCCAACACAAACAGGACAGGCAAAGACTCTTACACACTTTCTGCTATGTGAATGGTGCCTCCTGAAGTTGTTGAAGGTACTACCTGCGTGGTGGTACATGACAACCCTGAAATTAACCCTGTAAGGAAGGTGCTCTCCTCACAGCCATTTCACAGAGAAGGAAAAAGAAGCTTAGAAGTGGAGAAATTTGCCCATGATAAAGAGCCAGGATTGGACCCAGGCCAAACACAAAACACGAGTTCTCTGCCATTGTTGCAAATAGTGAGCCAAAGGCACAGCAAGTGTCAGAGAAGCATCCTCAAGGACTCCAGTTCCAGCCCCAAATCCACACCATCTCACCTGCAGGTAGAGAGCGACCATCCACAAAGCTCACAGGCTTGCTCAGCTGGCGGTACACCTGGGGCACGGGCGGGTAGAGACGGAGGCTCTCCTTAATGCACATGGTCAAGTAGGTCATCTTGCCCAGATCATCCCTGCCGGCAACACAACCAGTCTTTTCTGGAGATGGGGAGCCATAGGGCCCTGCGGGAAGGCAGGCTCCAGCCCCAACTGCCCCCCTCCACAACCATCACAACCCCAAGACTCAGAGGAACACAAGTGCACCAGGTGGTCGGGCCACAATGGACATGGGTTGGCCACTCAGACCCAGGGTTCTGACTCCACGTTTCTCTATCCCTCACTCATCTTCACTGCTGGGAGGGGAAAGCCCAGGACCCTAGAGGTGTGTGTGCACCCAGCCATCAAAGACAAGGTCACTCCTGTGTCTCTCAGAGCCCCACAGAAGCCTGTCAAGAGACAGTTGTTTGGGTTCTGCTTAGATTCCCTTCTGGAGCTGGAATGGAAAGGAACAGAAGCTAATATCCATTGGTTGAATGAAGTAATAAATGCATTAATAACGACAAGCTCAGATAAATATATATTTATTTTCCCTTTTGCCAGTAAGAAGCTCAGGCCCAACTGTGATGTCCAAATATAACTACTATGCAATACTTTATTACATAACCCCTAGGTTTTTGCCTCCAGTCCTCATTTTTTATTTGTGTTTTGCTATTTTATTGAATAAGTATCCTTTGAGTTGCTTCAAGTTCTAGATGGAATAAAGGAAAATAAAATAAATATTTCAACTCCATGCCTCCAGCCTGTGTTCACCTTGTTTCCCAACCTAGAATGCCCAGCTCTCTCCCTTTGCAGGAGTTTCACCCCTCCTTAGAAAGCCAACTTAAGCCCCACCCCTTCTGATTTCTTTGCCTGTAACATGGGGTCACTCATTCTTTGGTTTTCTCTAGCTTTTTAGTTATGTGAGTTAGTTTCTCTAAAATGTCCAAGGACAGCAAATTGGATCCTCTTCCTTCTCTTCTAACCCACACCCTCAACAGCACCTGACATGTGGCTGGACACCCTGGAAGATTTCCAACAGCCAACCAATAAAAATAAGCAATGGAGACTTCATCCTCTAAATCTTAGACCCTGGAATTGTGTGTCTCCCTCAAATAAATCTAAACTTTCTCCCATCAGCTGAGCATTTTCTGCACCCCTGCCCAATACGTAGTCCAGGTAATGACAAGAGGGGAGAAGGCAGGGAGAGAGGGATGTGGAGGCAGAGGTGTGAGAGGTTCCCAGAGAGCCTGCAGCAAAGAAAGGTCAGCATCAATAGTATTGAGTTAATGAGTTCAACTTGAACCAGGAGACAGAATAATTCAGTTTCTTATTGATGGAGTTTAGAAAACAGTATTTTCTCCTTCACCATAGGAGTCTGGAGGCTGCACATGACCATCCAAAGGCAGGTGAGAAGGGGTCAGCTCCCTTGGTTTTCCCAACTCTGTTCATCCTCAATTTGCACCTCTTTCTCTCCAGGAACCCAGAAAAGTAGTCAGGTTCTACCATCAGAATCAACACACAAGAAATTGGCCTCCTGTTGACCACCTTCTCTACATTACTCACATTGGAAAAGACCCTGCAGTTGGAGAAGGGGCTCTGGGGAGCATCCACGCCTTGCAGGTAACAAGACAGCTGTTGCTGCCTTCACCTGGTTTCCAGGGATGGCCCTGTGTCATCTGCGATGACATCAGACAGCATGGACACAGCCTGCAGCTGAGCAGGACAGACTGCGCTTCCCCGCAGACTCACTCACCACTGGAAGGAGTCCCTGTCTCCGAGGATCTCACGGACTTCCTCCCGACAGCGATGCTGGTGTTCTGGGTTTAGGGCCATGCAGTAGAGAAACCAAGAGATGCCACTGGTGGTGGTGTCATGACCTTCGAACATGAATGTGTCCACCTCCGCCCGGAGGTCTGCGTCTGACAGCTTGATCCCATTTTCATCCTGGGTTAAGGTAGGCATAATGGAGCAAACCAAGGCATGTGAGGTAGGGACCAAGAAGTACTCATACCAGCAGCTGTCAAATGAAGGTCTGAGGGAGGTTGTGAAAGCTGTGTTTCAGACTGAAAGTTAGAACCCTCCCCCAGATTTCTATCTGATCTCCCAAAATCATTTGGATGCATCCTATTCCAGGAAGCCTTTCCTGACCCCTCTGGCTAGTGACCTGCAACCTTACCCAGCCTGGACTGTTGATTCTGCTCATTTGAAACACAGAATGCCACCCAACAGAGGAAAAGATCTTTGTCAACATCCTTCTTCACTAGACTGTAAGCATCTGGAGGGTAGTGCCAGGTCTTCCTCATCTTCTGCATCCCTGGCACAGTAACTAACCCATTGCAGGGCTCAGTGAATTTATGGAGTGAATAAATGAGTGAATGAATGAAGTCTAAGATTCTAATATTCTAAGGTGCTGAGATTCTTCAGAGTCTTAGAAGTCTAGAATGGGTCTTTGGGCCTTCTGACATGTTACCCAGGGTCCCTGCCACTACATCTCTCCCCATTGCCACAGCCGGACACATCCTGCACCTCCCCACCTCTGAGCCTTTGCTGATGTGTGTCATGAGACTAGGAACAGATCATACTTACTGGGGAAAGAAGAGGAAAATGCTTAACACCCCCTGCAGCTGTCCAATGATCCTTGTCCCAGGAGGATGGTCTGAAGACCCCTCTGGGACCAGTTCTCAGGAGGAGCTGGGCAACTGTGCACTCACCCGAGCCCCCAGGAGAATGTCCAGGAAATCCAGGTGCCTCCGGTTCTGGATCTTCTTCTGTTCTTTCTCATCTTGTAGGGCTGCCTTTCGTTCCCTGATGACTTGATCTGGGTCAGAAGTATAGGGTGTCACTGCTTGGGGTTCATCCTCTGCCCCCAGGGGAATAGAAGTCCTGCATGAAAAACATCTCAGAGGGGCCCAGAGGAGCTAGCTTAGACCCTAGACTTCCTGTGGGCGGACCGTATGGGAAAGGCCCACCTGTGTGGTCATGGGCCACCTGGCAGGCCCTCAGGAAACGGCGGCCATGTGGAGTAAGCCAGTAGATGAAGTCGTCATGGTACTGTAAGGACGCTATGCGCTGCTGCATCAGCAGAGTGAGATCGCTGACTGCCAGGTAGTAGTTATGGTCCCTGCACAGCAGAAGAAGGGGGGGAGCACTTAGATACTGACCCACAGTAGAGTCTCGGCTGCCCCATTCCAGGAATCTAGCCCCAGCTACAGCGCTTTCTCCCTTACTCTCCCTGCCATTAAGCCTCCCCATTAAAGCTTGAATGTGTCTTCCCTGGGGCAAGACCCTGTCTCCTCTCGGACCAGGACCCAGGAGTCCTGCCAACTCTCCCCTCTGAGCTGGCCTGAGTTGAGACTATGGACAGCTCCAAGTGCCCTCTGACCTGTGGCCCAGGCCGCTGTTTCCTTTGCCAAAGGTGCACTTCATGAGTGTGTCCAGCGCCATGTGGCCCACATCACTGAAGATGTCAAAGCTCTTGTCCTTACGAGCCTTTTCCTCCCACTTGTCCTGGAACCCAGAGAAGGGAAGTAATGTGGGGGCCAGCAGGCTTCGTGTCCCATCCCTGCCCTCCAGGACCCTGCTGGAATGTGGGGGTGGGGCAGGTAGGGCTTCAGGCTCACAGGGCAGAACTAGGAGGCAGGCCTTGCACAGCACACAGACACATAGACACTTTTCTCCCTGTCAGAGCAGCCATTATATAAGGAAATTGAAGAGCCAAGAAAGAGGTGGTGAGCTGCCCAGCACAGTGAGTGTGTAAATCAGGCCAGCAGTGATGCTGGGGGAGGAGTTTTCTAAAGGGGAAAGACTACCCTGAATAACCTCTAGGGATTATCCAGCCCTGAGATGCTGAGCCTGACCCGGACCCCTGGCATGCTTTTAGAAATGATTTGTCAATGGTGTTGCTTTAGGCAGTTGTGGTAGAAAGAGAACAAGGAGACACTTTTTAGATATAAATGGATGTCCTCATATTCCCAAATATAGGCACCCCCTCCTGCTACAGTAGGAGCCTTGTCAGGTCCCACAGAGGCCCCTTGGTGTGGGAGAAATGGCTGGGTCTCCTGGTGGAGACAGGGGCCAGCGATGCCTGGCCACATGGAGCTCCACACCTAGTGAGCAGCCAGCAGAGAAAAGGAGTCGGCATAACAAGGTTTGGCACTGCTCCGGGCAGGAAGGACCTCAGTGCCTCAGCAATTCTCCTCGCTGCTCTCCTCCAGGGGAAATTGGGGTGGGGAGGGGCTGGCCAACAGCACAGCCTCCTAGAGCTTGGCATGTGGAGCTCACCAGCATGGTGTGTGTGGAGTCGGCAAACACCTTCACATAGGGCTTCAGCACATCATAATGGAAGCCAGGTGTGAGCAGCTTGCGGTGCTGGAACCACGTGGGCCCATCCAGGACCAGCAGGCCTTTCCCTGGGGAAGGGATGGGAGAGGGAGGGCTTGTCAGTGCACACCATCCGCCCCATCTCTGGCAGCCTGGGGCCAAGCTGACCCCACCTCACCCACCCCAGTCCTCCCCACCCAGCCTCATCTCCTGACCCAGCTCTGCCTTCCAGCCACGCAGCCTCTAGTAACCCCAGCCATGGGCCCACCACCATACCTTTTTTCAAGCCCTTACTCTGGCCAGCACCATCTGTAATATCTCCTAGGATCAACTCTAGTGCCACCCTCTCCTGAGTACTATTCCTTACATTCAGATTTTCCAGATCCCTTGCCCTGCCTTTCCAGGGGAGAAGACACCCAGAAGGAGAAGGTACCTGGGCCCTACTTCCCTGACTACCCAGGAACTCTCCTGCCTCCTCCCTGTCTTCTCCTCACTGAGCAGATGAGGTTAGGAACTGCACATGGGACCAGGTGGTCCAGTGGATGAATAACTGACTGAGTGGGAACCGGGCAGGGAAGGATCCTGGTCACCCAGCACCAAGGGCAGGGAAGGTAACCACTTACCAATCCACTGGAGGAAATAGTTATACACATCTGGGGCCTTCGGGTCTGTAGGAGACAGAGAAGATTAGGTAAAGCCAAAACTGGGAGATTCCTAAAAGAGGCTTATTGGTAAGCAGGATGTGAACTTCATCTGCGCAGATTTAGGGCTCAGACCCAGGACTCCTCCCCGTATGGTGTCTTTGGTCTCAGGAAGTACCCCCTTCTTCCAAGAATGCTCACCCCCTCGGCTGTACACAGCTTTGGCGTAGTCAGGTTCATAGATGTTCAGGAAGCCAAGAAACTGTCCAAACCAGAGTGGGTGGGCGTAGGGGAACTGATGAGCCCAGGATACCACCTTGTCCAGGCTCCCTGTCTGCTGTATCTGTAATGGTGACAGAAGGCCAGGCCGTTCAGACACCTGACATTACTAGCCATGCCCCAAGTCCCTGAGCCTGCCCTCTCCTAGCCTGTCACTCAGTCCTATCGATCTCTGGGCCCAGGTGCCTCTCCAGACCCAGAGCCACTGCTTTAAGTCCAAGCCACCTACTTGCACCTGGGTTAGCTCAACAACCCCAAATTGGCCAACCTGCCTCCACCTGGTGCCACCACCCCTCTATCTAAACTGCAGCCAAAAAGAGATTTTTTTTTCAGCATTGAAGCTTTTCATTAGAAAGATAATACTAGCTTGCTGTGCAAGAAGGAAACCACCTTAATTCCAGCCCTGTTAAATCACTTGACACATTTTTATTGAGGACCAATTATGTGCAGGGCATTGTTTAGACATCTCAAGGGAATGAGGCAGACATGGTCCTGCCCTTTCATTCTATGGGGAAGACTGATAAGAAACAAGTAAACAGTTAAGCGGAATGATTCAGACAAAATAGTAAGTGCTAAGAAGGAAGTAAACACTGTGCTACACAGGAGACTAATAGGGAGATCTGCTTGGATAAGAGTGATCCAGATGGGCTCTCTTTGGAGATGACATTTAAGGTGAAGCTCAAAGGATGATAAGGAGTTGGCCATGTGAAGAGTAAGGGAAGAGCATTCTAGGCCGAGGGAACAAGTACAGAGGCTCTGGGGTGGGAAAAAGTATGGTGTCTTCCAACAGCTGCCTCATGTGGAACAATGACTTGAGATGAGGTTGGAGAGACCAATCAGAGCATGTTGTGTGCTCTCTGGGAGTTTCTCTAACCACACCTACTCACACAGAGGTGTTTATGTAAAAATGGAGTATCCAATAAACACTTTTCCAAACCTGCCCTTTTTTTCATTTAACGTATCTTGTCCTTCTTTTCAAACTAGTGCAATTTACTGTCCCTCAATATTTTTCACAATTACATGGTATTCCACTATAAGAATGTATCATTATGCATTTACCCATTTTTCCTATTTTGAGAGGGTCTTTCAGACCCTTCAGAAGCCTGGCCATGGGTCTCAGAATAAAGTGTGAGTTTCATTATTTGTGAGGAGGCATAGCTAATCTTTATTAAGCACTTGCTGTGTGCCAGGCCTTCTTCCACACACCTTGCATCTTGACCTCATCCAATGCTTACAAGTCGCCCTAGTTGGTTTTGCTCAGTGGATAGAGCGTTGGCCTGCATGTGGACTGAAGGGTCCCAGGTTCGATTCTAGTCAAGAGCCCATGCCGTGTTGCAGGCTTGATCCCTAGTAGGGGGCATGCAGGAGGCAGCCAATCAATGATTCTCATCATTGATGTTTCTATCTCTCTCTGAAATCAATAAAAATATTTTTTTAAAAAAACAAGTCTATGAAGCCCCATTTTAGGGAAGAGGAGCCTAAGGTATAGAGATCTGAGGTTGCTTGCCAAGGACTGCACAGCTTGTAAGGGAGCGGGGATTTGAATCAGGAAAGTTGACTCCCTGGCCAGCAATCTTCGGAGATTGACAGACCTGAGTTTGAATATGGATTTCCCCTACTTTTTTTAAAAATATATTTTATTGATTTTTTACAGAGAGTAAGGGAGAGGGATAGAGAGTTAGAAACATCGATGAGATAGAAACATCGATCAGCTGCCTCCTGCACACTCCCTACTGGGGATATGCCCGCAACCAAGGTACATGCTCTTGACCGGAATCGAACCTGGGACCCTTGAGTCCGCAGGCCGATGCTCTATCCACTGAGCCAAACTGGTTAGGGCTCCCCTACTTTTTAATGTATGTGAATTTGGGCAAGTTTTTTAGGCTCTCTGAATCTTGCTCTCCTCATCTGTAAAATGGGGATGACAATACTTAGCTTATAGGATTGTTTTGACATTAGTGAAATCATGCAGGTGCATGTGTTATTGGATGAGGTCGTGTGACATTCAAGGACCTAGAGCTGGATCCTGCACAAGGTGAGCCCTTGAAAAATAGTTCCCTCCTCTTCATGCCTACTTTTCCCCAAGCCTCCTCCCTGCATCTCCTGACACATCCTACTCCCAAATGCCCACAACTACACTGGAGAACGTGCTCTGAACATGCCCTAAGATATTTCCACCTTTGGATAAAGGCCTAACCAAACCTTATCCCCTGTTAAACAGAAAACTGACGTTGGCTTACATTCTGCAACTCTGTCCCCCTGGACACTTGATACCTGTGGGCCACAATTTGAGCCATGGATTCTCAGCAGCGTCAGTTGTGATTTGGTGGGCTGTTGCTCTGGGGTGGTGGCGGGGCCTATGTCCCACTTGGGGGAAGCCAAGTGTTGCTTTGTGGGGACCAGGTCCATGGTGCTGTTTGTCTGTGAGCAGCATGGCAGCTCCAGCATTGAGCACCTGCCTCCTGGTGGTCAGTGCGTGTCATAGAAACCGGTCGGAAGGTGGGAAGGACACTATATTAGCCTTTTATACTAGACTAGAGGCCCAGGAACCCGACTTGCTTTATAGCCAGGTGCATGAATTCATACACTGGCCACTAGTAATATTATAATTGGCCATCATTGAGCATTTAATGTGGTTGCGTATTGCACTAATCCTGCTCTACAAATTTTTTCATTTAATCCTCAGAAAACTCTACAAGATAGACACTGTCATAATTCCCACTTTATAGATGAGGAAAAAAAGCTTGGTCACATGGCAAGGTAGCAATGGAACTAGGATTCACAACCAAGACCCCTGACTCTACTCTGGCTGTGAGTTTCCCACGTGCAGAGGTACATCTCCAGGTGACATCTCCAGGTCACCAAGGGCCTCACCACAGGGAGCTTGGATATAGTACATACTTGATAAAGTGCATGTTGAGTGAATTGAGTAAATAAAGGAAATGAAGAAAAAGTAAGGCAGGAAAGGAGGGGAGAGAGCACACCAAGCATCTGACTAATGTAAACACTGGCCAAAGTCAGTTACACTCCTGAGGTACCAGCCCAAAGTCTTGCTCAATGAGAACAGGCAGTTTGGCAAACAGCTGCAGATTTTTATTTGTTTTTCCCAGCACTAAGCTGCCTGCTCTGGCTAATGTCCAGATTTGCTGCTTATTTCTGCATTCTATCTCTTAACATAGGAAATGAAAGGGAACAGAAATGAATTAAGTATCTCCTATATGTCAGGTATTATGTGAGTGAATTCATAGATTGTCTCATGCAGAATGGGTAATTACTCCCATTTTACAGATGAGAAAACTAAGGTGCAGAGATGTGAACTGATTTGTCCATTTCTTGTAGGTTAGTGCTGCTCTAACTCAGATGAGAGCCCCTACATCAAGCATTTCAAACTCGTGGCCCACAGGCCACATGTGGCCCACAATGAATATTTTTGCGGCCCAGCCAATATAACAGTATATAAGAAATGTTTTTTAAAAAATTTCATAACTTAATTTTTACAATTGCCTGTTATACATAACTACAGGCCCGGTGCATGAAATTCATGCACTGGGGTGGGGGGGGAGGGTGTCCCTCAGCCCAGTCTGCACCCTCTCCAATCTGGGACCCCTCAGGGGATGTCCAACTGCCAGTTTAGGGATTGGGCCTACACCGGCAGTCGGACATCCCTCTCACAATCCTGGACTGCTAGCTCCCAACCGCTCGTCTGCCTGTCTGCCTGATTGCCCCTAACCGCTTCTGCCTGCCAGCCTGATGACACCCTAACCACTCCCCTGCCAGCCTGATCGATGCCTAACTGCTGCCCTACCAGCCCGATCGCCCCCAACTGCCCTCCCCTGCCAGCCCAGTCCCCCCCAACTACCCTCTCCTGCCAGCCCAGTTCCCCCCAACTGCCCTCCCCTGCTGACCTGGTCACCTCTAACTGCCCTCCCCTGAAGTCCTGGTCGCCCCTAACTGCCCTCCACTGCTGACCTGATCACCCACAACTGCCCTCTTCTGCCAGCCATCTTGTGCCCACATGGGGGGGGGGGGGGGCCA
>NW_005355967.1:282755-299275 GCF_000412655.1 Myotis brandtii | reverse complement strand
TGTCTGGTAAGTTAATGTTCAAGAAAAAATATTAATTTTTATTAAAATGTTCTATTATTTTATGTTAACAATTACTCATTTATTTCAACCCTTTGTATTCAGCATGTCTTTATCGAAATAAACCTACATTTCTATGAAAATTAAAGCTTTTGTTTTTTTGCGGCCCACATAAACTTAATCCTTGTTTACTTATACGGTGTTAGCCTTTGAGTTTGACATGCTTGCTCTACATTCTCTTCTGCACATTGAAGTCTGTCAGAGCTGCGGTGTTCAGTGGCATAAGCTGTGCACCTCATAGTCCTAGGGTGTGCTAGTCATGTGCAAGTGCTGGCCCTGTTTTTCCTTCCTGCAAAGTTCCCTTTCATGGTCCTCACCCACCCAACTAACCCATGTATCTTCCAGGAAACAGCCTTGAAGAAAGAGACTCAGCATCTGACAATGTACCCCCAGGGATCCTGCCTGACCCAAGCCACTTTCCCAAAGGGCTCTGGGGACTGGGCCTGGCTACTTTGGTCTCCAGCTACCCATCTTTTGCCTTCTCAGGGGCTCTTCTCCTTTCAAGCCCGCTGCAGAGCCCAATGTAATCTCCCCATAGATCTTCTCACTCATTGCTTCTGAATTTACCATCATGAGTTTAACCGGGGTGGGTGGGGGTGTAAGAGTTTCAGTGCCCTTGTGCACACAATGTCAAAAAGTTTATCACTACATCATCTCCATCTACCAGTAAGAGGGAACTCTGGTGTTCCCAACCCCTTTTCTGCCTCCTTCCTCCTGTGTCTCTCTTATTTTTCCATCTGACCTCCTGGGTTTTCCTTACCAATTTACTTTCTGATCACCCTGACTGCTCCCCTTCTCTTTATCCCTCCCAGGTTCAGAGAACCCAAGTGGACATGGGCAGGGAGAGGCTTAAGTCACAAAGATGCCAGACTCACAGGATCTCAGGGGTGGAAGGAGCCCTCGGCTGATCTGGTTCATCTCAGCTCCACTCCTTCTCACATCAGCCATGAGTGTGCCCCTCTGTAGCATCTCCACCAGGGTCAGGAGACCCTGACCTCATGCTGACCATGTCCACAGCTTGAACCAGCCCTCTGGCTCCCCATGCCCAGCTTTCTCCTATGTACGCCTGATTGCCTCAGAAATCTGGTAGGGCTGAGGACAGCTTTTGACCCCACTACTGGAGCTGCATCCCCGTCAAAAGGGCTAGGGTGTCCTTTCTCAGAGGGTGGGATGAGACAGGGCACACCTAGCCAGCTTCTCTAAGTTACCCAACTGGTCACCTGACCTCTGTTCTGTCCATAGGCAGCCTGGTCTCTCTGCACATCTATGCCCTCCATAGGTACAGCACAGTGTGACCCAACACTGTGGTACCTTATTCCTGGGCCCAGAGGTGAATTGGGGTAGAAGGATGTGGGAATCACCCACCCCCTGGACCTGGCAAGTTTTTAAGTAAGGCCTGACCGTTCAGGTCTTTGATCCCCTGCACATTTCTCTGAGAATGTGACTGAATGCCACCCCTTCGCCTTCATGCCCTTCTCTGCTGGGCCCAGGTAAGGAGAGGACCAACATCTCCATGCAGTCTCAGGAGAGTTTCTTTCCTGAGCTGAGAGCTGGAATTCCTTTTCCCAACCCCAACATGCAGGTCAGATTTGTGGGTCCCTCCCAAGATCCCTAAGTTTAGGCCAATAATACGGCTGAGCATCTGTTATGTACAAAGCCCTCCCCTGAGCCCCAGGGTGGAATGAACAGGATCCTAGAAGAACAGGACATAACCCCACCTCAAGGGGACACATTCTGAGAATTGAGGAGGATGACAGGTAGATGCTTCCAGACCTCCAGACTATAACTGAAGAACAGAAGGTAGAAGTTAGTTCCAACAGATAGCTCTTCCCTGCCCCAGGCCCTTCCTTTCATCACTAGTCCTCCTCCTCCCTTCCTACTCCCACCATCACTAGGTCTAGGAATCAAACCTAGACCTGATTTTTATGGCCTGATTATGTGCTGAATGAAAAGGCAGGAATCTAGGGTCCAGCCTTGACTCAATTTCTGAACTACTACATGGACATAGGTAAATTCCTTGCCCTTTATGAAGCTCAATTTTCTACTTTTTACATTATGAAAAATTATCCCTCCCCTCCCATTTCTTAAGATCCAGTGTGGATCCAACCAGACCAGAGGTGCCAAGTCCCAGGAGAATGCAGAGGAGTTAGGTGTGCCATGGTTCCCCAGGAAACCTTAATAGTGCTAGAGAACAACCACCCCTCTCTGCCCTTCCTGGTGCCAGGACCTTTCACATATTTGTGTTAGGGCCAAGAAGCCAGACCTAAGCCATGTTCCAGGCCTTCTATGCACTCTCAAGTTGGGTCATGGTGGGATGTGGGGAGAAGAGACAGCCAGGTCTGATATGGGGGTAGGAGAGCAAGGTCCCTCTTCTAGAAAACCCAGCTTGATAGAGCAAGAGGAAGTGGAGGGGATATGAGAGAAAAGGGATTGAAGGTCTCCCAAATGCCTCTCAGACCACCGTTAGGGTTAGACCGCAATCTTTCCATTACCTCCTTCTGTACTTAGCAAAGCCTCTTCCAAACCCCTTCTGGTTCCTCCACTTGTCTTCTCCATCACTTTCTCCTCTATAGATACCCCTCCCTACTCTCCAACATTCACTGTTCATTCAGTGATGCCTACTCTGAGCCACGCTTTGTGCTAGACCCAGAGGGTACAGGGATGAATCAGACCAGATCTCCATCCTCTAGGGGTCACAATCTAGTGGGGACAATGAACAAATAAACAGAAGATGACAACCCAATGAGACAAGTGCTGAGATACAGAGCATGGGCTGATGCAAACTCCTGGTTAGGCACCCTACCCGGCCTGGGGCAGGGGACACTCTAGTGTCAATTTTCCCCTCGATAGACAGTAAGCTTCTTGAGAGCAGGGCCTGGGTCTGATTCATCTGCCTGATGCATCCTTTCCTTTCTGGGTGTCTCCAAGGTGCATTTAGATTACTAGGCCATCCTGAGAGAGGAGTTATTTGTAGGGGTAAAAAAATAAGCCTGGGCAATCCTCACTAAAAAGTCAAGTTCATTCCCAGCATCAACCATAGAGGAGAGGCAATTCCCCAGACTGAGAATGGGGGAAGGTACTCAGGAAGTAGAAGAAGTAATTATCCCTCTCTCTGAGTCTTAAACTCTGGCATCTATACCTGGGCTCCCAAACCCAGCTGCAGAGCAAAACACTCATGAAGGTTTTTAACTTCAGGCTGGTACTTGCAATATGCTAATTAGGATCTCCAGGGACTGGGAGCCAAGGAATCTACTTCTCCCAGTTGATTCCAATGCAGGTGTTCCTTGCGCTGTGTTCAAAAAACCTCTGGTCTACTTCCCCATCTAGATAGGGAGCTAAGGGGTGTTCCTGACAATGAGTGTTAAGGTGGTCTCCCCACCCTTGGGTAACTGGGGAGGACAAGTCATGATCTGAACCCAGGAAGATGCCACAGCTCCTGAACCAGCCTCTAGGCGTGGCCAGGCGAACCCCACCTTTGGGGGCACCAATGGCTAGATGTCCTGGGAGGTCTCTCAGGTAATAGCACTCATCTTTGCCTTCACTTTAATTTTCTGCCTTAAAAATTGAAATATTTAAGTGGGGACAATGAACAAATAAACAGAAGATGACAACCCAATGAGACAAGTGCTGAGATACAGAGCATGGGCTGATGCAAACTCCTGGTTAGGCACCATAATGATTGCCTGCACAGAACAAAGAGGACACTGGCTAAACTTTAAATGAGATTGCCTAATTGTATGACTATCCAGGGTTTTTGCACCGATACTGTAAACAAGCCCTTATTAGAGAGCTCTGTCTGAACCTTGGGCCTCAGAATGATGGAAAGGAGTCTGTGGCCTGCCTGGTCCTCAACTTTAAAGTGCCCCCACTGGAGTGACTCAGCAGTTGAGCATCAGCCTATGAATCAGGAGGTCACTGTTCAATTCCCTGTCAGGGCACATGCCCAGGCTGCCAGGTCAATCCCCAGAGGGGGGCATGCAGGAGGCAGCTGATCTCTCTCATCATTGATGTTTCTATCTTTCTCTCCCTCTCCCTCTCCCTCTCTGAAATCAATAAAAATACATATTTTTTAAAAAGTGCCCCCGCCCAGGCCAGCTCAGAAGGCAGGATTAAGGTGGAGATCCTGAATGGGAAATTGAGGTGGGAAAGCTGAATGAGAACCATGGCTCGCTCCTAGGATATCATTTCCCTGCCCAACTAGGTCTCCCTCCATAGCCCCCAGGAGATTGGACTGGATTCTCTAAAGGAAAAGAGGCCATTTTCTTTCTCTACCCCTCCCTCCTCATATCCCCCACGTACCTCAAGGGCATGCCCAAAGAGCCAGTGGGTGGGGGGCCCTGGGAAGCTGTCCATCGCCTTGGCCAAGAACTGTCGCCGCACCAACAGACGAATGAACTTGAGGAAACCTAAGACCAAGATCAGTCCCAAAGCCCACAGGCCCAGGCGGGAAAGGCTCAGGGAGAGCAAGGCAGGCACCATGGCTGGAGTTGCAGCCACCAGTTTCCTCCCACTGCCCTCGGGTTCCTTTATACTCTAGACCCAGGCACCTTGCCAGTTCCTCCCACAGCCCTGCCAATAACAGCCCAGAATGGGCAGAGCTTCATAAGGCAGAGACAGCAGCCCCAAAAGTTACAGACAACAGAAGAGACAGTCTGCCTGGCCGACTAGTTCCAAAGGGCTGGAGAGAAAACAGATGGTGGGTTCCAAAGAGATCAGACAATGGTTATCCTGGCTTGATTCCTTGGAAGAGCAAACAGAAGGCAATGCTTTCTATAATCATTGGCATAATGATTGCCTATAAGCACCTTGTTGTTTCAGGTGCTTTCTACACACTATCTCATTTAACCCAAACAAGGAGATCACAGGTACTACTCTTTATACCCCTTTTCCTGATAATGAACCTGAGGCTCAGCTTGCCTGTGCTTTCTACTGTCCCTTTCCATATGGGCCACTGGGAGGGCTTGCATTTATGCCAGGTTCATGATGCTTTGAGTCCCTTTTTTATGAGGCACTTCAGGAACAAGGTTCTAACCCCAGAAGGGAGATTCTGGGTCAGAAAAGGGCCAACTTCACCCCAAGATCATAGTACAAACTGACACTAAAGAACATATAATATTAGCTTCAGGGTGATGAGGAGGATCATCAAATTCAATCTCTCCTGGATTGGTGAAGGGAGCCACTTTGGCCCAGAGAGGGGCAGGGAATTGTCCAAAGCCTCACAGCAAGGCAATTGTAGCTCTCAATTGCCCAGCCCAGAGTTCTGTTAAAGAACAAGGTTGACCCAGGTCCCAGCTTTGCCTGGGGAGAGTTTGCTATTTCTCCCTCCAGTCCTGGGTTGTTAACAGTCAGGGCCCCACAGGAAACAATTGACTACATATGTTTCAGATGAAAAGACATGGATGCAGGGCTCCTTTCAGAGGGATAGGCAGAGTTAAGGAATCAAACAAGGTAGGGTGTGGCTTCCAGAGACTAGCAGCAGCAGGAAACCCATTCACACCCCTAAGCTAAAGGAACAAGGGGAAAATATAGCATTCTTGGAGCTGATGGGGGCAGCTATTGCCAGAGAAATTACTCTAGAGATGGGAGGAGCAGAGAAGAAATGTCCCACCTTTCCACTCCACCCCCTCCAATCTCTGAGTGGTATCTCCTATTAGCCAAGGGAGCCTGAGGGAGTCAGCATGCAGAAATCAACCTCCCAGCAGGGCAAAGAGCAAAGCCTGGGCCTGGCATGGAGGCAGCAGTGGAAAACCAGCAAACAGGTGAACCTGGAACTCTGATTGCAGAACTCAGATGACAGGTTCTGACTCAGAGAATGATACAATGCCAACAAGGCCTCCAACTCCTCCCCTGGGGAGATACCCTATTTAGTCCTACCCATAAGCAGAGAAAGCAAGATGGCAGTACAATAAAAAGAAACCCTAGGGAGTTCCTGAAATTCCACATTTGTGCTTCATTTCATTAGATCAGGACATGGAGTGCTCCTTTTAAAATGGAAGTCATCCAGGTCAAAGAGTAGGGGTGCATAAAGAGCTACCAGAAGACTTCCATAGTTTACGGTGAATTTGTTTATCGTTTGATCTCAGCCTGATGGTATAATGGAGTATTTGAGGAGAGCCTGAGGGAGCTCCCACCTCTTGAAGGAGCCATGGATCCTGGCAAGAACCATTTAGGATGCACCTGGGAAGTGAATAGGACTAGCCTAGAAGATGGTAAGTGGGTACAGTGGGTATTTATTGATTGACTCCCAGTATCCATGCCCTGCTTCCCCCTTTCCAAGCAGTACCATGAGTTTATTGCCTTTGGGGTGCAGTGGGCTTGACCCATATTTCTTTATGACAGTCTGCATTCACATAGTCTGTGTCAAGGATAGGCACTCAACCAAAGTCAGTCAATCAGGGCTAATGACACTCAATTTTGGTCTATAATTTAAGCCCTCTGTAAACAGACTCTCTGATATTGGATTTGAACCTGGAAGCATGTGCTCTCAGGAGTAATCAATGTGAGGAAAGCCTGACAAGAAAATACTCATTGCCGCCCAGCCAGTGTGGCTCAATGGTTGAGCTTCGACCTATGAACCAGGAGGTAACGGTTCGATTCCCAGTCAGGACACATGCCTAGGTTACAGGCTCAATCCCCAGTGTGGGCGTGCATGAGGCAGCCCTTCAATGATTGTCTCTCGTCATAGATGTTCTATCTCTCTCTCCCTCTTCCTTCCTCTCTGAAATCAATAAAAACATATTTTTTTAAAAAGATAATCAATGCCAAAGGAACTAAATTGAGAAATATACAGAGAAAAACTGAACACTAGTCACATTGTTTGAACTCCTGGATCAAGCTTCACCTGTAGCTAGGAATGCCTTTGGATCTTTATATGATGTGAGCCAATAAATCTACTTTATTACTTAAATTCCATTTGAGTTGGGGTCTTTGTTACTTGAATCCAAAGGTTTCCTAAGTGGCATACTGGGGAAAGCCCAGGAAAGTGGCAAAGACTTGGTTTAGTTGGGCTGAAACATATTTAGGGGGCTAGCCTGTGACAAACTGAGTGGAACTAACATGGTAAGGGTTAAGTGGGATGAACCTGGTATGCTTGGAGTAGTGGAGCTAACTTGAGAAGTACTGAGAGGGCTCATAGAGGAATTCTAAATGAGATTGCCCTGGGCAAGCCTCCCATAAGAAAGGGCAAGAAATAATCTGATTTTGGTGAAAGTGAAAGGCATGGTTTGGAAAAGCCACTACCTGAGTATGAGGTATGAAGCAGAAACATAAGCAGAGGAGCATCTTAGGAAACTGGAGTGTCAAGAGCAGAGTTAACACGAAGTCTCTAACAGAGGAGTAAGGAGGTTGGACTTTTTTGTGCTTCAGGGAGCCACAGAGGGGTCTTAAACAGAGGAACAACAGACATGCTCCAGGACGATGTCCCCCTCTGTGTGGGTGCAGTCAGTAGCCCTGAGCTAGCCCAGTTGGAAGCGGTATAGGGCCTCGGTTGGCAATCAGGAAGAGGAAGTCAGAGGGAGAACCAGCAGAGTAGCTGTTGATTATGGCCTTAGAGGTCCTGCATTCCTTCTCCTGCCAGCAATTTGGCCCAGCACTCACAGTCTATTTGTCACACATCCTGCTCTCCACTCACTGGCTGAAATCAGACAAGACACCCGCATGCAGTGAACCCATGATCAAGTACATACATGAGAGAATGGACCACCTTGAGGGATCTGCAGGTGCTGAGTTTTGTGTGAGTTGAGAGAGTGCTGGCAATGTGCACCTACCACACTCAGGGAGGCACCATGTTCAGGTCCTCTCCACTTCCCTGGCACAGTAGGCATTTAATAAATAATTTTTTGTTGAATGGATATAAGAGGGATTGGCAATTATAGGTGTGGGGAGGAGAAAGTGAGGAAAGGTTGTCTGGCAAATGCAAAATATATTAGAAATCTGTGCCCTCCTAGACAGTGCATTTGGCACCTTTTGTGCTTGGGTTCCAGTAGCTGCTGCCTGGTGGGAAGTTCAAAGTTCACCTCAACCTGACCCCTTACTTCCCCCAACTCACCTTGAGCACTAACCACAGTAGCAATGAAAACCACCCTTCAACCCTGCACCAGCCTTATAATGTGCACAAAGCAATGCCATCCTCTCAAGATCCTCACCACAACCCCATGAAGAAGGCCATGCAAGTAGGAGATACAGATGTGGGCAAGCACAGAGGATTGGGATGCGTCAAGGCATCAGATGCTTCTAAAGCTCCCCAGGTAATTCTAGTGAGCAGCCAAGATTGAGAACTACTGTTTTAGACATAACATTTCCTTCCCCTAAATGTAATCTGGTCCCTCCTCTCCCCTATCAGGAATTCACACTCACCACTCCCTCAGTTTGATGAATATCCCTGGGAAATTGAGGTAGGGATCAAGTTGAGGATGGTAGTCCAAAGGTTGAAGAGACCTATTTCCTTGTCTCTTTTCGTTCTCTTCTTTTATCCTTTTCCTTTCCCTTTTATCTCCAGGGAGGAGGACTCAGAATTTTTCCTGATTGGCTGGCTAGACCAGTTGGCAATGTGACCTCAAGCAAACAGTGTTTTTGTTCCCCTCTAGAGGAACCCAGATAGAGAATGAACTTTGGCACGTGGGCTTACAGCCCTCCTTTAATTCCCAGTCCAACTCTACCCGATTTGGCACTTCCAGACATATGGTTCCAACGGTTTCTACCCTTTGAGGCCTGACGGGGGCAGCCAGGAGAAAGCCAAACCCTTACCCTAGCATTCAGGCCACCCACTACCTAAGCCTTGACTGGCCTCTTCATCAGACATACCAACTGCCTGAGACAGACAGGAGCTTTAGTTAAGAACATCATCTTGCAGTTTCTGACTACACATCCAACCCTGGGCAAGTTTTTTTAACCTTTCTAAATCTCAGATGCTAATCTGTAGAAAACAGGTTATAATAGTATCTGCTTCATAAAGTTATTTGGAGGATTAAATAAGATAACATGTGTAAAGCATCCAGCTTTACACATGTTATCACAGTACAATTAAGTTAAATATTCGCATAGCTGTTTTTTTGGATGGATAGTTAATAAAAAGAGAATGGGTGAGATAACCTCTAGCCGGAATTCTGAGGTTTCTTTGTCTTCCAGATGGCTTGTCTCACTAAGACAGAGTTGCTTCAGAATAATCCCAGCTGCCCCTGGCTGGTGCCTAAGCCTGGGGGTATATAAAGTGGAGGGAGGAGGCTCTGGCTGTGGAATGTGGGTAGGGCAAGGCAAGATCAGGAGGCCTGGAAGCCAGCCATGTTCCATGAAGGCGCTATCCAGGAAGGCAAGCCAGGACTCTGCCTCAGTAGTGGTCTGAGGGCCTTTGGCTGGAAGGCCAGAATCAGGTCCCTGGGAATAAACAGTGTGGGGTTGTGTAGGTCTTTGATCCATTTGAAATTTGGGGCATGATATAAGATAGAGATCTAATTTTCCCATTTCCACATGAACAGTCAGTAGTCACAGCACTATTTGAGTATTTATTTCATTTATCCCTCCTGATTTGTAATTATACTATTGTCATAGATGATATTTCAATATCACTGAAACACAAAAAGCAATAGTATGTATTACACACATACCGTATTTTTAAAAACTATAAAACCTATATGGAAACATGCTTATTTCAGGTTAGACTTTTGTAGAGAGAGGAAGGGAAGAGGGTAGGATTTTAGCTATATGTAACATTTAATTGCTTTTAAAAAAGTAAAAGGCATCTGAAACAAATTTGGCAAAATATTCACATCTGTTCAATTAAATCTGGGAGGTAGGTTCATAGGTTCTGTTATATTGTTTTTTGTATTTTCAGTTTGTTTGAACTATTGTCTCATAATTTAAGAGCTAAATTTAAAGCATCACCTTGGTAGGGATGAGGTGTGTACTAGGTCTGTGGCAGCGCTTGGAGCAGTGTGAGAGTGGCCTCAGATGGGACATGATGCCGTGACAGGTTTCAGCAGTAGCAGTGGCAGTACAGTGAGGAGGTGGTCTCTTGAGCTTCTAATGATAGTTATGGTGTCTTCCTGGCTCCAGAGGAACTCACCTGAGCAAAACTCAACCAGAAGTGGTTTTTTGATCCTAGTCAGTTCCTGGGGATTTCCTGAGATGGTCACAGCAGCAGGACATCCAGAGAGGAGCAAAGGGCATTCTCAGAGACTTGGAAGGTGGGAAATCCAGCTTTCTCATTGGAGTATTACAAGGAGATATAAAGAAAGTAATGCTACTTTTACTTTGCTTTTTGAATGGAAATTGCTTGAAGATCCCATTCCTGGACTCAGAACCCAGGACTGAGAATGACTTTCTCAGACTGAGATGACCCAGAGGGACTTGGGCAGAGCTGGGAGTAGAGTTCAGAGTCCTGGCTCCCAGATGACCCACTGCTGCCAGTTCAGCAAGCACCCAACATTCCACAGTCCCAGAATCAGGGAAGATTCCAGTTTGGCAATGGGGTGTGATTGTTGCCTAAAGTTTCCAACTACTAAGGCAGCTCTCTTTGCCATGAAGCCTTCTTCAGAATCTGAGATCCCTCCAGCAAATGTGCTCTGTCTCCAGTAGCACACAGGCACATGCCTCCATCTTGACTCCCAGCTTTTTGGCCAATGATCAATGTACCAGTTTCCTACAATCAAAACTACCCAGTTTAGGGCTGGGAATTTTAGTGGTAAGTCCTTCAGCTTATGGACAAGTCCTAGAGAGGTGAGGAACTTAACCAGCAAGTCACTGAAAGAGCTGGGAAGAAACTTCCATCTCTAGATTTGTTCAATCTCTGAGACAAAAGTCCCTGATAGAGCTGGAAGCCCCAAGGGAAAATTGCACAGGGAGGGGAGGCATGAAGGCTCAGCTATTCAGGGGATGGAGCCCAGAGTGGGGAGGCAGACCTCACTGGAAAGGGTCCCTGGCAAGTGGGAGTAACCCGAGGGTCCTGAGTTCTGTGGCTCAGAGGGCAGGGGTCCTAGCGTTACCAGACAGGAACCAGCCCAGAGCAGGTCTGCCTCTGGCCAGCCTGTAGTGTGGGTTCTTGACTTCGAGTAGGAAAGATTTCTAAATACAAGTCCAGGTGATTTTGAGAGTATGTTTATTAAAGCTAGGGACAGTGAAACAAAGAAAGAACTAAGGGTAGAAGAAGCAACAGGAGAGAGTCTAGACCAGTGATGGTGAACCTATGACACACGTGTCAGCGGTGACACGCGAACTCATTTTTTTGGTTGATTTTTCTTTGTTAAATGGCATTTAAATATATTTAAAAAATATCAAAAATATAAGTCTTTGTTTTACTATGGTTGCAAATATCAAAAAATTTCTATATGTGACACAGCACCAGAGTTAAGTTAGGGTTTTTCAAAATGCTGACACGCCGAGCTCAAAAGGTTCGCCATCACTGGTCTAGACAGTGCTCTGCTTTGGCTCTCTAGAAACATTATAGGGAAGAAGTGAGCCAAGGTGAACTGCTGTTAGCTCACTGGAAAGTCAGAAAAAAAGGGAAACTTGGAGGCAGGATCAGGGAGCAAGTCAGGGACAAGCTGCCACTGCTTGCTGCTCCACTGATTGAAAGTATCGTGAGGACCCTTAGAGTTTAGGAGGAAGTAAAAGTTTATGCCCAAAAAGGGGTATGGGTATGCTCTAGACTAAAGTGAGCCTGCAATGCGTCTTTGTCAACATGATAGGATGAAGTTGATCAGCAACGATACTTAGGTATGTTGTGCTATTCAGATGTTGTTCCACACGAATTAAAGGGCCCAAATCAAGCCAGGAAAACATGCCCCAAAAGCTATGCAGGCGAAATTCTCTGTCACTGTTTGTTTCCTTTTGAGTGGAAGTAAATATTTCTGAGAATACTATTCTAAACAAAACAAGACTTGCATTTTTGAAAGTCATCTTTATGGTTTTCTTCTTCGATAGTATTAATTTTTAAAATAGCTTGATCTGGAGATTAAAAAATGTCAGAGCCACCATTATCATTGAATACTTCTGTGGAAATCCTGCCAGTTCTGAAGCTTGTCTCTTGCAGAGAATGTCATCCATATCTACTGGGATCATTATTGAGGTTTTTACTATAAATGAACTCCAACATCAAACTTACTAAAAAGTCTGAATATTTTTTAAAAAGATGTTTTCATTGATTTTAGAGAGAGGAAGGAAGAAGGGGGGAGGGAGGGAGGGAGAGAGAGAGAGAGAGAGAGAGAGAGAGAGTCTGAAGGAGAGTCTAGGTCCTTCAAAAAGCAGATACCAAGCCCTAGCTGGTTTTGCTCAGTGGATAGAGCGTGGGCCTGCAGACCGAAAGGTCGCGAGTTCAATTCTGGTCAAGGGCATATACCTCAGTTGCAGGCGCCTCCCCAGCTTGGGCCCCAGTCAGGGCTCCTGCAGGAGGCAACCAATGGATGTGTTTCTCTTACATCGATATTCCTCTCTGTCTTTCCCTCTCTCTTCCACTCTCTCTAAAAATCAATGGAAAAATAAATAATTGATCCTCAAGCCTAATCTTTGAAAAATGTCATTTCTTTTTCCTGATTTTGCTTTTAGTTGTAAGAGGATTAAGAATAAATTTATTGCTGAAACCGGTTTGGCTCAGTGGATAGAGCATCGGCCTGAGGACTGGGGGGTCCCAGGTTCAATTCCGGTCAAGGGCATGTACCTTGGTTGTGGGCACATCTCCAGTGGGGGGTGTGCAAGAGGCAGCTGATCGATATTTCTCTCTCATCGATGTTTCTAACTCTCTATCCCTCTCCCTTCCTCTCTGTAAAAAAGTCAACAAAATATATTTTAAAAAATAATAAATAATTAATAAATAAATTTTAAAAAGCAGATACCAAGACAGGATTAAATGTGCAAAGATTTTATTATGGGGGAAAATGCCTATGTGAGAAAAAGGAGGGGAAGTCTGAAAAGGCTGGGAGTACCATCAGAATGATGCCAGTTTGAACCTGAGTGAAGGAGAGAAGGAAGCAAGTTTAGGTAGAAGTGTCTTGGACTGCCATAAAGGAAATGGCAGTCTAAGGGAGTTGGGCAAGAGTCTTTAAGCCAAATCTACCATCAGAAGAGTTCCATGTGTCCTAGGAACAGGTCTACCTTAGTATCTCTGTTGCTCTCAGTTATGAGCTAGGATCAGCCCATGGGAGTGACCTTGGAGCAAATAAGGCAATGTACTGCAAAGTGCAACATCTACTACAGTCAATTATGCTCTCTGTAATTGAAGGTCTGCAAGGAGCATTCTCATGGCCACCACAGAGAGAAAGCAAATATGCTGAAATATTAATTACTGAATCTAGAATATACTATGCTTCTAATTTTTCTATAAATTTGGGATTTTTTCATAATAAAATGTTGAGTGGAAAGAAGAGAGACACTTTTTTAATACTTGCTATTTGTTATTCTGAGATACCAAACATCTGCACCATCTATTTAAGTGTTTACTAGAAAGTAATCTCCTCCTAAAGGGAGAACAAAGAAAATTGTGAGTCTCAAACCTTAATGTTAGGTAAGAGATTTTTTTAAAAAAAACTCTCCTTAGAGAATTCATAACCACAAACTGAACCTAATTTTGGATTTCAACCTAAATTTCTACTTGGGTGGTTGCAAGACCCTCAAGCAAAGCATTCAGTTTAGAGTACTCCTGGATTTGTTTTACCCTATCTACCCCAGGTCCTGAACAAGTAAATGCAAGTCTTATGAGGAGGAACTCATATTCAACATAAGCCTCAAAGAAATCCTACAGGAAAAAAGAATAGCTCTAGTCTAAACTTACAAAACACAAAAGGAAACAAGACACCAATGAGCAAGACCCAAAAGGAACAACAAACAGTAAAATCAGACCCACAGAGACTTTAGGTATTGTCATTATCAGCCACAGTTTATGAAATAAGTATTCTTTAATCTCAAAGAAATTTGGGGAGGGGGTAAGCACTAGACATTATCCTTTATTTTTATACAGGGGTGCAAGCAAACAGGAGTGCTGACATGAAGGAAAGGAGCAGGTCAAGGTTGCAATAAATGACACTAGAGGGTCACAGAGGCTATGGAGGATTCATACCCCACCTAAGAGAGAGAAGACACTTAGCTTACTGCCATGCCAGGACAAAGGCCCAGGACTGCTAGATCTTCTGACTTCTAAAGAGAGAGCACACATTTCTATTTTATATGAAATCTCCCAGTTTTTTAAATTTTGGCACCTCATGAAATATAACAAAGAACAAACATTGTGGGGGCTAAATAAAACAATAGGCTAGATGGCCCTGCGGGTACCCAGTCTGTGACTTTTCTGTGCCACACACTCCTTACCCTCATGATTCCATTAAGCTTAAAGAAATGTTTTAAAGATTAAAAATGTAAGTCAGGAATAAACTATAAAAAATATCAAAGTATATTTGAAAAGAAACGAAATATAATTTCTAGAAATGAGAAATATTAAATTAAAATTGAACTGATAACTTTAATAATAGATTAAGCCAAACAGACAATTATAAACTAAAAGATAAGTAGGAGACAATTTTTTTATAATAAAGCATAAAGAGATAAAAAGAACACATGATATTGGTTAATAAACATGGAGAATTTGGTGAAAAGGTCTAACCTTACTTGAACAGAATTCTACAATAAGAAGAGAGAGAGAGAGAGAGAGCACAGAGGAGAGACAATTTGAGGAAATTATTATTTAATTATTAATTAGTGAGAATTTTTAGGGCTGATGAAAAAATTTTTTTTAGAATCAAGAATTTAATAAATTCTAAGTGGGATAAATGAAAAAGAAATCCACATCCTATATAGTAAAAGCCCAACAACTGAACGGCAGAACAACTGATTGACCAGTCGCTATGATGAACACTGACCACCAGGGGGCAGGCACTCAACACAGGAGCTGCCCCTTGGTGGTCAGTGTGCTATCACAGTGGGAGCACTGCTCCGCTGACCAGGATGAGTGGTTGCTCCCACTGCAAAACCCTGGGGCCGACAGGCAGGAACCCAGGCTGTAATAGTCACTTCCTCGCTCCTGCCACCTTCCTCCAAATGCCCGCAGGCCACGCAGGAGTGTTGCAGCCAGGCTCACAGAGCTGACCCCGGAGGCTGGGAGGCGGTTTCGTGGCTGCCGTGGGACTGAGGCCTACTCCACCGCCTCTCAGTGCTGTTGTCCCTGGGCCCGGCCCTGACTGGGTCCCCTGGAGAGGTGAGTGCTCTGGCTCCACGGAAGATGCCAGACCAGGGAGCAGCCACTCAGAGGATGGGTCCACAGCCACTTGGCTGACCAGGATGAGAGGCGCTCCCACAGCAGGCCGATCCCCACAGGCCACGCCCCCCACCAGTGCACGAATCCCGTGCACCTGGCCTCTAGTCTCAATATATTATAGTGAGTGTACAGAACAGGAAATATAAAAGATAATCACCAATAAAGGAAGAAAATTAGACTAATTACTTTCTTATCAACAGCAACAATGAAGCTAGAAGATATAGGCTAATATCTTTAAAATCTAAGAGAAAATAACTATCAACCTAAATTTATATACCTTGAGAAATTATCTTTCAAAAATGAGGAGAAAATAAAGACATTTTCAGACAAAGAAAAGCTGAGAGTTTGTCACCAGCAGACTCTAACTGAAGAAAACTCTAAAAAACATACTTCAAAACTAAAGAAAGTAGATTCTGGAAGGAAGGTCCAAGTTGCAATAGTGCATAGAGAAAGTGGCAGTTACATGGGTAAATGTAAATAAACATTGACTGTATAAAACAACAATCATAAGGTCTTATCCTATCTAATAAAGAGGGAATATGCAAATTGACCATCACATCATCACAAAGATGGCTGCACCCACAGCCGAGGCGAGGTTTCTGTAACACAAGATGGCTGCGCCCAAAGCGGAGGCCGAGTTCCCATAACAAGCCTTAACAAGCAATCAGCAGGGATCTGAGGCTGAGTGTCATTGGGCTGGGGCAGGGGAATTGAGGCTGCGCCCCCCAACCTGGTGGGGCTTGATAGGGGACCTCAAGGTGTGCCCCCCACCCTGGTGCTGGGCTGGGGAACCTCAGTCTACTCCCCTTGCCTGGACTGGAGGACCTCAGGCTGTGCCCCCCATCCCAGCACCAGAGGACCTGAGGCTGCGCCCCCCACCAGATGGGGCTTGACAGGGGACCTGAGTCTGCTCCCCACTCCCGGCACCGGGCCGGGGGACCTGAGGCTGCACCCCCTGCCTGGCAGGGCTTGATGGAGTATCTCAGACTGCGCCCCCTGCCCAGTGGGGCTTGACGGGGGACCTCAAGGCACGCCTCCCACACCAGTGCTGGGCCAGGGGACCTCAGGCGGCACCGCCCGCCCTGGTGCCAGGCCCGGGGACCTGAGGGTGCACTGGGGGACCTGATGCTGCGCCCCCCACTCTGCAGGGCTTAATGGGGGCCCAGAGGCTGCACCCTCTACCCGGTGGGGCTTCACAAGGGTGGGGCTGGCTGGGGCTGAATTTCGC
>NW_005355967.1:265826-282635 GCF_000412655.1 Myotis brandtii | reverse complement strand
ATTTTCATATACATTTTACTAATTTTCTTTCATCTCTGACACTTCTATTATAGAGAAAGGGCAAATAGCAATATTAAAATATTTCCTCTAATTAACCCCCTTTTAATGTGCACAAATTTCATACACCAGGCCACTAATCTTATATATAAAAAGCCAGCAACCGTAACATCCATAATGACCATAATGACTGGTCGCTATGATGTCCACTGTGGCCAGTGAACCGGCCAATCAGGGGGTGGGGCAGGCCAACCTCACGGCTCCTGCCCCCTGCCAGCCTGCCCTTGATCAGACTCTCCCACCTGGATCAAGAGCTGGCTACCAGCCAAACACCCCCTCCCTTCACCCTGACCAGCCCACCCCACCACAATAGGCCCTCAGCCCCTCCCCTGGACTGGCCCTCCCCTGATCACACCCCCCACCCCAATAGGGAAAGGGGCTAGGCAGCCAAACTCGCAGCCCCTCCCCCTGGCTGCCCCATCCCTGATCACACTCCCCACACCAAAGGGGGCAGGGCCGGCCTGCCAACCTCCTACAGCCCCTGCTTCCACCCAGTCCCACCCCATATCGGCCGCCACATAGGCAGGGCCAGCCGGCCAACCACCCTTAGCCCCTCCCCATGGCTGGCACAACCCCCAATTGGCCCCCCAATCCCAATTGGGGGCAGGGCTTGCCAGCCAATTGCCCACAGCCCCTTCCCCCAGCCAGCCCGGCCTTGATCGGGCCCTGATAGGGGTGGGCCAGCCAGTCAACCTCCCACCATTTCCTCCTCCCGACAGGACCAGCCCCAATCCGCCCTGATTGGCGCTGAGCCGGCCGGACCCCACCTGTGCATGAATTCGTGCACTGGGCCTCTAGTATATATATAAAAGCCAAGTGACTGGAACGACAGACTGACCAGAACGACTGGTCACTATGGCGTGCACTGACCACCAGGGGGGAGACGCTCAATGCAGGAGCTGCACCCTGGTGGTCAGTGAGCTCCCACAGCAGGAGCACTGCTCAGCTGACCAACGGGCACCAGACGTGGGGCTCATGGCTGGTGAGTGCAGCTGTGGTGGCACGAGCCTCTCCCGCCTCTGAGGTAGTGCTACCGAGCAGCGACAGGCACAGCAGGGCCGGGATGAGTGGGAGCAGCGTGGCTCGGGCTCCTCCTTGGCTGCCTGCTGCTTCGCACACTACTACATCCCTCGGGGGATGTTGGACTGCTGGTTTTGGCAGTCCAACATCTCCTGAGGGGTCCTGGATTTCGAGAGGGCACAGGACAGGCTGAGGGACCCCACCAGTGCACAAATTCGTGCACCGGGCCTCTACTGGAATATATATATAAAAAAAGAGATAACTTGTGGGAAACCGCCTATTGTCTTCACTAGCAGAGAGGTGTAGACAGAGAACCCAGAAGGCTGGTGACCTTTGAAGCCCTAGCAAAGGTCAGAGCTGTGCACCACCTCTGTTAATCCAGATAATGGTAGCTGAAGCAACCTCCCCACCTTTAGTCATGTAAATCCTTATTGATAAGAATAGTCTGTGTGTCACTGGAACCTCCCTGCCTAAGGGCTATACTATGGGTGGATCCCAAACCAAATAAAAGGTTGGGGTGGCCTGAGCACCAGTGGAAGTCCTTCCTCTTGAGTTGGACTTACCCGCCTGGCCCCCCAATATTTCCAAATTATCTCTTGTCTCTTCTCTTTCATTTGTGTGCGGCTCCTCTTCCAGATCCTGAACCCTGAACCACATGGGACTTGGAGGGAAACATTTACCACATCTGGCGCCCAACGGGAAATCTGGAAGTGAAGGTTTCCCTAGAGCGAAAAAACGAAGTTTCACCGGCAAGGTGGGGAACAAAGAATTCACCGTAAAGGTAGGGAAATTCACCGTAAAGGTGGGGAGGTTGCTTCAGCTACCATTATCTGGATTAACAGAGGTGGTGCACAGCTCTGACCTTTGCTAGGGCTTCAAAGGTCACCAGCCTCTGGGTTCTTCTGTCTACACCTCTCTGCTAGTGAAGACAATAGGTGGTTTCCCACAGATAAGTGGACGTCTAGAAGTCATTTGTGTTTTGGGAAATTGTCAGTCCTTGGAAGAATGAGAAAAGTTCTTTACCATTGCTCATGCTTCCGAGAGAACCAAGATTTCTGAAGGAGCAATAAAATCTCTGGAGAAACCTGGCTGACCAGAAAGGCATCTGGTTTGTGGGAGCAAACCAAAACTTCAATTATATTCATTGCTCACATTTAAGAAAAGTGGTGATCATTGAGAACAAAACCCTTAAGAACGTACTTTTTCTAATTTTGTCACAAGTATACCTCAAGCTCTCATGCATTATGTGTGTATACATGATATAAACAAAGGCTCTTGTGTTTGTTCTTGTGGCAAAAGTCACAGTAAAGCTAAGGAAGGAGAAGATATCAGGGGTCTTCTCTGATAAGCAGGGAAGGCCCTGGCTGGGGTGCTCAGTGGTTAGAGTGTCAGCCTGGACACCAAAGGGTCGAGGCTTCGATTCCCTGTCAAGGGTACGTACCTGTGTTGCAGGTTCAATCCCCCGCCCAGGTTGAACTGTGTTTGGGAGGCAACTAATCAATGTTTCTCTCTCACATTGATGTCTCTCTCTCTCTCTCTCTCTCTCTCTCTCTTTCTCCTTTCCACTCTCTCTAAGAATCAATGGGAAAATATCCTCAGGTGAGGATTAGCAAAACAAAACAAAAGGCAGGGAAGATGAAATCCTACAAGTAGGAAGGGGGGTAGGCCGATGGTTTTGTGCTATATAGGACAAACAAATTTTTGGCTTTTTATTCCTGTGTAGGCCATTAAAAGAAATAATGCATTAAGGATATCTGGTGTCATTCATTACACTGTAAATATTAATGGAAAGGATTATTTTGCATCCTTGAGAAGGCCCTGAGCATTCCTGGTGTTAGGCTGGATTTAGATATAGGGTAGCTGCTGTCAGCCAAGTCTCTGTTATCTGGGTCCCGATCTGAGCTGGGCATGGGAAGGGGGAATAACTAAATTAACTGATAGTAATAATATGTAGGCAGCAGAAGGGGAAGGTAAGAGTAGTGTTCAAAGGTCCTTAAATTATTCAGGAGGGGATAAAGTCTTGATTTTACTTTAATGCTAAAATTGGCTATGTAAAGTATACATGTTAAAATTTCTAGGTAGCCATTTAAGAATATAATTTTATCAACTTTTAGCCCTAACTCATTTGGCTCAATGGTTGGAGTGTCGGCCCTCAGACTGAAGTGTTGTGGGTTTGATTCCAGGCAAGGGCATGTATCTCAGTTGCAGGCTCAATCCCTGACCCTGGTCAGGGCTGGTGCAAGGGGCAACCTATTGATGTGTCTCTCTCACATGGATGTTTTTCTCCCTCCCCCACCCCGCAATTCCACTCTCTCTAGAAATCAATGGAAAAAATATCCTCGGGTGAGAATTAACAACAAAAACAAAAAGGAATATAATTTAACAACTTTTAAACTTGAAGGTGAAAAATGGAATGAGAAAATGATCAATTAATCCAAAAGAATGTGAGAAAGAAAAGAAAGAGCAATATAGAAAAAGTAGGGAAAGCCAACTTTTATAGAAATAAAAACTAAAAAGCACAAAGTAAAATGGAAGAAAGATGATATAACCCCATGAGGGAGGGTGGGGAAGGGAACAATGTTGCACCCAGCGGAGAGAGGTTAGTGGGGAATTTCTACAGAAGCATACTGAGGACACTTTTGGTGACAGTGCTCAAGAAGCAATTTGGGTGTCTTAGCCCACCCGAACCCTGAATAATCTCCAAGAGTCTCCCATAAACATGTCCCTCAGAAGTACAATTTAAGTAAAAAGTGAAGTACTTGTTATGTAAATGCAGAAAACAAGTACTCCAGGTACTCCGCATTCCACCCCCAAAACATACCACCTATTCCAACCAGGATTCTTGTGAAGATTAGATGCCAAGATTTCATTTGCATATGCATATGAACAAGGTGCTCCATGCAGTTTAGTGCATCTTTCATTGGGTTTCTTCTCCTGAGCCATAGGGCAGGGCTGAGTCAATTGTAGGGACTCATCAAAAAGGCTTGGTATCAGACCCAATGGGGGGAAATGCAGCACTTCTTAGAGAGAGGGAAACTAAGCAAAATAAGCCAGTCAGAAAAAGACAAGTATCACATGATCTCACTCATATATGGAATCTAATGAACAAAATAAACTGTTGAACAAATAGATCCAGAGACATAGAAGCATGAAACAGACTGTTGAATCTCAGAGGGAAGGCAGGAGTGGGTGAGAAGAGATCAACCAAAAAACTTGTATGCATATATGCATAACCCATGGACATAGACAATAGGGTGGTGAAGGCCTGGGGTGGGCTAGAAGGGGTCAATGGGGGGGAAAGGAGGACATATGTAATACTTTCAACAATAAAGATAATTTTTTAAGGCTTGGTATCACACCCAATGGTAGGAAAATGCAGCACTTCCTGGAGAGAGGGAAGGAACAAGAGAACAGGGACTCGCTGTTACAGAGCTCTTACCATGCCAGGCCCATTACACAACCAGCCTGACGGGCAGGTGCCTCTGGGCTATGAGATGGTGAGCTTTCTATCACTGGAAGTGAGCAAGCAGAGCTGGAGTTCCAGTCAGTGAGACAGAGGAAGAGGGGTTGAATTAATGCCCTCAGAAACTCCTTCCTCTCTAATTCAGGGAGCAGGGCTCCACTTCAGCAAAACAGGCCCAATGGTGGTCCCATCTCCAGCCAGGACAACCAAGGATGCTGGGGTAGGTGCAGGTCAGGGCAAGTAATCAAGTTACTGACTCAGGTTATAGTAACACTATCCTATGGGTCCTGCTCAGGCAAGTGGAGAACACGTAGGCTTAGGACAGCTTCCAAAACCTTTGAGAGCTCACTAAGTACCTTGGCTCCCTGCTCAGCCTTCTGCCCTGCCCTGGGAAAGATTCCCTTTTCTGTGGTAAACAAACACTGCTTGGCCCTCAGGGGAGCTGAATAGTTTAAGAAAAGAGAAAGGTCCTATGGATTGAGCAACCATAGCGAGTTGGGGGAGTGCCATGCTCACCTAGGAACCACTCTGGGGCCAGAAAACAGAACGCAGTGTGGGGAGGAGTGAGCGGAAGGTGAGGAATGTAAATAGTGAGGGTCAACAGTGAACTCTCTGAGCATGGCTGTGATGAGAAGCTGAGGAGCACCAAAGGGTGTTTGACTTTGAAGAGCGGGAGACCTGAGAATTTTTGTAATGCTGAAGGGAAGATGCTAGTAGAGAACAAGGTTGTGAATTCAGGACAGAGGGGAGCAAAAGAGGTGGGTCCAGGTGCCAAGCATGAAAGAGGACATGAGAACTGCAGTGTAAGGGTTGGCTGTGCCTACGTGGAGAAGAGGCATGAGAATGGGGTTGGAATTTTGAGGGAACCAAGAAGGACACTGCTGGATCCTTTTTAGGCAAGAGGAGGCAAGTTTGGGGCAGAGCAGAGTAGGAAAGATGAGTAGGAAATGGTGGCCATCAGAGAAGCTCAGGAACAGTCAGAAAGGACACAGGGCAGAGCTGGAACCCAGCACACTGAGGGAAGCTGAAGGAGAGAAGAATCTGCCGGAACAGGGACGGCAAACACCTTGGATGGAAAGCTCGGCCCCTTGGCTAGCAATGGTGGGCTAGGTGGACCTGCCCACCCCAAGCAGAGTGAACCCCTCTCTCCACAGGACTCTCTTGGTAATTGAAATTCCCACAATAATGCCTAGAGCACCAAGTTTTTTAGACATGTTGATTTTTTTTTCATTTATCCCTCATAACACAGCCCCCATAAACAGAAATTATCATCCTCCTTTTACCAAAGGGGAAACTGGAGCTCAGGGAGGTAAAGACAGTTGCCTGGGATGACTCAGCCAGAAGTTATCCAGTTCAGTTTGACCACAAAGTCCGTCCTTTAAACTTTGCCTCTGTGTTGGAACCATCTGAGTATGAATCTGCCCCACTTCTGGACTGTGTGCTCCTTTAGGGCAGGAATGGGATCTGGTTCATCCCCGTGTCACCAGCAGACTCAGCAGGTACTCAGGATTATTTATTGAGAAGACCCCAGAGACAGATCATCTATCTAGTCTGACCCTTTCATTTTGTAAACAAGGAAATTGGGGAGGAGAAAGTAGGCTTGCCAGTCTCACAGCAAGTCCTTATAGGTGCTGAGTTAGGAGCCAGATCTTCTGACTCTGAAGCCGGAGTAAGGGCTCCCCTCCCTGGGACCACATCCTCCCTTGTAGTTGCCAAATTATTTACACCATAATCCTATTGTACACTATGTACTCTTAACCTTGGGCAGAAACAGGTGCCAGGTGCCCACACCTACCTCTCTGTTGCCTCTGCCAAAGAAAACCACTGCAGGAAACAACTCAGCCAGCTTGCCCAGGTAGGTCTGAGCTGGGGGCTGAGGTTACAAGCCAAGCATTAGTGTGGGTCCCCCTTTAAGGCATTAGAGAAGACACAGGTCAGAAACATCTGTAGGAAGAGGGCTTGATATGATTTGGGGAGGTAGCTACAGAGACAAGGCCTGAAGGATAAATAAAAGATAATCAGGCAGAGAAGAGTCTAGGAAGGGTATTTCAGGTAGAGGAGACAGCAAATGCAAAGACCTGGAGGTAGAAAAGTGAAGAGGATATTCATAAGTTGCAAGTTCAGGGTAGCTGAATGAAGATGCCATGAGATGCAGGGCTTAGGAGTAAAGGGGAAGAAGATGGGATGCAGGACTGAGAGAGACCAGAAATCCTTCCCATGCAAGGAAGAGAATGCCACTGGCCACTTCAGATGGGGAGAGTAGAATGAGCAAATAACAGGAGAGGGAACAGAGAGAAAACTATTTGAAACATGGCACTCTCTTGTCTAGAAGCTATCAATGGAATTGTACCTCTTACCCTCAGGATGGAAGCCAAACCCTTTGCCACTCAGACCTGGCACACTCTAATTCCTGCAGGTCACTCTGATGTTCCCTCCCTACCTGCAACCTTCAGTTCCCTCCTCATCTCTTGCTCATCATACCCAGGACAACCTCTGCAGCACTTCTGTACTGTTCTCTCTTCTTGGGATGCTCTTGCCAGCTCAAATGTCACTTCTTCCAGGAAGTCTTACATGATGCACCCCTGCAACCTGTCTCTACCCCAAGGTCCCCAGTGCTGATCTCCACCATAGCTCTGCTTATACAGTTTTATAATTATATAACAGGAAGGGGTACTCTCTGTGCTTCATGAACTCTGTGACTTTTTTCTTCACCAGGTTAGAGAAGTTTTCTGTCATTATTTCTTTAAACAGGTTCTCTATTCCTTGCTTATTTTCTTCTCTTTCTGGTACCACTATGATGCAAGTGTTGTTACATTTCATGTTGACCCAAAGTTTTCTTAAATTATCCTCCTGCTTTTTAATTCTTTTAACTTTTTGCTGCTCTAATTGGCTGGGGTTTCTAGCTTGTCTTCCAAATCATTAATTCAATCCTCTACCGTACTTCATTCAATGTACTTTTAATTCATTCCAGTGTATTCTTGATGTCAAATATGGGATTCTTTATTTCTGACTGGTTCTTGTTCATAGTTTCTGTTTCCATTTTCACACTATTGTAGTTCCCACTAAGTTCCTTGTAATTCTCACTAAGTTCCTTCAGCATCCTTATAACCATTACTTTGAACTCTATATCTGATAAATTGTTTGCCTCCAGTTCATTTAGCTCTTTTTCTGGAGATTCCTCTTTTTCTTTCATTTTGGGGTTCTTTGTCTCCCCCTTTTTGCTGTCTCTTTGTGTTAGTTTCCATGTATTAGATAGAACTGCTATGTTTCCCAATCTTCATGGAGTGGTCTTATGTAGTAACTGTCCTGTAGGGCCCAGTGGTTCAGTCTCTTTGATCTTCTGAGCTGGATGCTCTAGGAATGTCCTTTGATGAGTTATTTGAGCTCTCCTGTTGTAATTTGGTCTTGAATGTTGTCCTGTTCATGGGTGGAATTTCTCCTCAGGTTGGCTGACTGTGAGGCTCACCCCTGACTACATTGTGTAAGCTGTTGTGCTGGTGCTGACAGAACAAAACAAAACAAAAACATACAAAAGATGCTTTTAGATGTTTCAATGTGTGGGTCTCTCAGACATGCCTCTATATTGAGCAGAGAATGCTTTATTGAGTTATAGTTGATCAACTTGTTAAAGTTTCCAAGGGAGAGGCAAAAGGGATCTCTCACACTGCCATTCATCTGACATGACCTGACTATATGGACCTTATTTAGATAACAATTCAAGCAAATGGTTATCTTATAGTGTAGAGATGTTGAACCAGAACATCTTGGTGGTCTTGTTCAACTCAGAGTCTGTGGTTAACCTTTGAGATTCAGGAAACACTAAAAGATGTGTTTCTCTGCCTGCTTCACCTCACTCACACGTTTGAAGAGGTCACAGTGAATTTGTGAATTCTTGAATCCTGCCTCCAGGCTCAGAGACTCTAAGAATAATAGATAGTAGCCACCAGCTCTGAAGTCTTCAGAGAAACCGTGCCCTCAGGGGAGAGCCAGATTTCCCATCATTTGCCACTTCCTGTCTTCCACTTTCTGTTTTCCAAAATATCGAAGCACCAGTCTATTGGCTCCACACCCACAAAATGCTGTCTCTCACACCCATGACCACACTCTCATTAGTTTTTGATGCAGCTCCCCTCTGTGCCCCCTAGTCTTTAGCATCACCCATTACACATAGTAGCCTCATATTAGTGATGCTTCATGAGGCTGAAGGAGGAAGGGCAATGGTGTGTATGAACCTAAGCAGCAAAGGAAGAAAACAGAACCACTGGGACATAGAGTGATGGCAGTCAGGCCATAGCTTGGCTTGGAGTCCTCTCAAAGGCTTCCTCACTCACGTGACACTCACATGACACCTGGACTTCAGCTGAGGTTATTGACCAACACACCTGCACATGGCCTTTCTGAATGGCTTGGGTTCCAAAAGCAAGCTTCCAGAGAGAGAGAGCCTGACAGAAACTCCAAAATCTTGTACGATCCAGCCTAAGGCATCAAGCAGTATCACCTGTTTCATTCTGTTTATTAGGAGCAAATCACTAAGTCCAGCCCATAGTTAAGGGGAGGAGAGTTAGACTCCACCTCTTGATAGGGAGAGGATCAAAGAATTCGAAGACATGTGTAAAATCACCACAAAAACCAAAAGGTCTCCAGGAAAAATGCAAGCCCCTGAGAATCTCTGAAATACTGATTGTGAAGGTCATGCTAGTCTTCCCACCGTGTGTGGAAGTAGGTCCCAGATGATTCTATTTGAGTAGCAAAGGACAGGGTGATCTCAGAGGCTAGAGGACTTTGAAGAACCCAAGGCAGTGACACCAGTTCATCTGACACTCCTAGTAGACAGTAACCTCACCACCCTCTTCCCTGGGCATTGGGAAACATTGGTAAATAAGTAACCCAGGGCAATTGGAAGTGCTCAGGGTTTGTTTTCATGGCATGCACATGGAATCTGATAAATGTGTAACATTTATGATGCTTAATGGAATGTTGCCACAAGAGAGGATAGAGCAATTTCCAGACTTGGGAACGAGCATCTGGAATTGACTTTGGGACTGACACAGACTCTTCTGGACATACCCAGAGCTAGGTAATATTTCCTCCATGATCAAAACCCCCAAACCAAATCAGGCGATTAAAATCAGCACAGATACATTAAAAAATGAATTCCTCCACACCATGATTAGTATCTAATAATAAACCAATCAGACTGTATGTATTATGTATGTGAATGGAGAGGACAAGACAAGGGCAAAAGATGTGAATCCAGTTCTGCCAAAAGAAGACCAAAAAAAAAAAGGTATGGGGTTGTCATCTCCTGCTGTCTCTGAGGGCACTCCCTAGGGAAGATGCTGAGGATTCTGGCAGTAAATCATTCACCCCCTTCCCTGCAGCACATGCTGAAGAGGAGGAATTACTTCTTCTTAACCAGTGCTTGCCACTTCTTAAGAAGTGAAGCCCTAGAATATAAAGGCACAGCAGTCCCCCCTTATCCACAATTTTGTTTTCCAAGGTTTTAGTTAACCACAGTTAACCAAGGTCCAAATATATTACATGAAAATTTCCAGAAATAAACAATTCATAAGTTTTAAATTACATGTCATTCTGAGGAGCGTGATGAAATTTTGCACCATTCCTTTGTGTCCTGTCTGAGATATGAATCATCCCTTGTCCAGTGTATCCACACTGTATGTACACTACAATAACATATTTTCAGAGGCCACATTTACATAATTTTTATTACAGTATATCATTATAATTATTCTATTTTATCATCAGTTATTGCTGTTAATCTCTTACTTGTATAATTTATAAAGTAACCTTTATCATAGGTATGTATAAGGAAAAAACATAACTGTATACTGCATATAGGGTTTGGTACTATCCATGGTTTTAAGCATCTACAGGGGATCTTGGAACGTGTACCCATAGGTAAGGGGTGACTACTGTATTACTCACCCGCTGTACCTTCAGTCTCTGCTATCTCCAACCTCACTTTCTCTTTCTCCTCTCCTGATAAATGACAGCAGTAGAGGGTGAGTAATGTGGGAGGCTAGAAGCTGTGCAGAGACTTTATAAAGACTGTGGACAGACCTTTGGCAAGGGGAGTTGTTAGGGAAGAAGGAAGCAGGGAATGTGCCTCAAAGCTTATGACAAGACAGAACTCAAAGGCAGGGTCTCCATCTGGCCATGCTGGGATGGGGTGGGAGATGTGCCTTTATTGTGGAAGAATGTCTGGAAGAAGGGGCTATCTGATCAGAGACAGGACACTGAAGCTAGATCATTCTTTATACCACTTGGCACAGTTTTCCTATAATCTCAGAGGAGACTAGAGCAGCAGCAACCTGAAAGCATTGGCCTGAGCAGTTAAGCCATCTGAGATGAATGTCATCTCAGAGTGCATTCTACAGACACCCACCAAGCTACTACTGTGTGCTGGGCCCAATGCTGAGGGCTGGGACACAGAACAATCTCAGATATGGTTTCTGCTGTCCAGAAACTCACAGATGAGTGAGAGAGAAAGACACAAAGCAAATTAGGGTAGTCACATGTTTTTGGTGTTGGAACCACAGGGAAGGGAGGGGAGTGGCGGGAAGAATTTGTTCTAGCTAGGTTGGAAAGGGAGGTCATGGAAGCTTTCCCAGGAGAGTCGTCACTAGAACTGAGTCTAGAAGGAAGTAATGTGGGTGACCAAGGCCACAGAAACAGGGGACAGCTGGCCAGTTGTTGGAGAAAGCTTGGGACTGGGCATGAGGGTGGAGACTGAAGGAAGAAGATGGAGAGGGTGGCAAAACCCAGATCATGTCCTAGAGGCCATGGGGAATACTAGAAGGTTTGAAGGAAATTGAGGCATTGCCAGCAAGGCCCACTCTGGTTATGATATGAGGATTAATGTGGGGAGGTAGAAAGACCTGGAGGATGGGGGAGCAGGAGGAGGCTTATAACAGGGCAGTGGCCATTGAGGGTCACCTGGATGTGGGACTAGCAGGAAGGCCAGAGGCCAGAGATCAGGATCTAGCCTGATCAAGTGTCCCAGATTCTAGTCCCCAGCTCTTGTTTTCTGTGGCAGCTTAGAATGGAAAAGAAGCATTGAAGGCACCTTCAAAAAGAAGAAGGCATTTGGGAGTCGTCAGATAGCGGCATATTGGGAGGTAGAAGCCAGGAGCAGGATGATTTCTTCCTTGAGCTGGGGATCTGCTGTGGTGTTGACTAGAGAAGCACAATGGCTGGGAGGAGCAGGGTATCTGGGAAGGGGGAGGATTCTGCTTTGACTTCATTCAACAAGTTCATTCAACAGACATTTGTGCTGGGCCTGCTAAGGTTGATGCACCAGTCCTTTGGGACCAGCAGACGTGGTTCAAATCCCAGGTATACCATTTACTAACTCCATGGCCTCAAGCAAGTGAGCCAGTTTCCCTAGCTGGGAAATAGAGATGGCCATCCCTTCCATGCCTAGTTGTTTTAAAGATTAGAAATAATAACATATATATAATTGTGGCACAGAGCAGTAAATAGCAGTCATTATATTTGCTTAGAACTCTGCTGAGGTTCTAATGTAACGTGGGAGTGCTCCCAAATGAGTCCTCGGCTTCAGAAAGTTCTGTGTTTTGGTGCTTCCCTCTGCTGGCCAAAATGGGAAAATTCCACTAAGAAGAAAATCACAGGATCTAAGATCAGACATAGCCCCCTGTCTCCTCACTCATAAGTAGGAACCCCCCTATACCAAGCGTCCCACATGGGAATCCCTCCAGAAGCTGCAGATAGGGTGTACCATATAGACCAGCCATTTACCAGCACCTCTCTGAGCCTCTGTTTCCTTGGCTATAAAACGGGGTGACAGTCCCTGGCATGTTTTGCAGAGGAGCTGTGAATCCCAAATGAGATCATACCTGTGGAAGTTTTAGAAAACCTGAGCTACCCCACAAATGTTAATGGCCAAGCACTTCCTGATGCCCCTTCCCCACCATGCTGGGTGCTGGGAACCCCAGGATGGCACAAGAAGCTGGCTCTGCCCTGAGGAGCTCCATTCTTGGTGGGAGAGACAGTCATGCTTCAGGCAAATAGGGTGGGATGCAGACTGTGTGTGCCTGGAGGAGTCAAGGAAAGACCTGCTGTTATGTTAGCCCAGTGGTCGGCAAACTGCGGCCCCTTGAGTGTGGCTCTTCCACAAAATACCACGTGCGGGCGCACACGTACAGTGCGATTGAAACTTCGTGGCCACACTCAAGGGGCAAAAGAGCCGCATGTGGCTCGCGAGCCGCAGTTTGCCGACCACTGTGTTAGCCTGTTCCAAGGACCCAGCTTTTTAGGCCTGAAAAGGAAGAGGCTAAAACCAAGTCCAGGGTGACCTGCAGGCCTCTAATCATCGCATCTCTTGGCATAATCCTTCTTTCTGCTCCTCGAGCCCATCTCCCCCAAAGAAGCAAACGGGGAAATGTGGAAGGGGGTCACCGAAGTCAACTGCTTAGACCCACAGCTGTCTCTGAGCATAAACCCATCTTGTAATCAGGTAAGGTTCTCAAGACCTTGCTGCACTTTGTAATACCTTCCCACTGGAATTCCTGGACCAGCTCCTGAGGGCGTTGTGCTCACCTACAAAGCTTTGCTTTGGCTCCACCTCGCTAACTTTGGTAAGTCACGTTAGGTGGGTTTCCACCAGGGAAATTTATCCTGGGCTCCAAAACCCACAGAAATTTAGGACATGGATACTGACGAAGAGTCACATGGACAGAGAGAGGATCGGACAGGTGGGCAGGGACAAATTGGCGGGGAAACAGAGATATACTTGGTCCTCCCTTAGAGTTTAGCATCAGGGGGAAAACTATATAAATGAGTATTTTCCAGACTTAAATCCCCAAAATGCTGACTTATTTTTCTAAGATGTTAATACATTTTAAATGAAAAAGGGTCTCCATGATCAATTACATGTGGGAAACTCTGAGTAAAATGAATTTTGTTACAAGATGCTTCTGAGCCTTCACTATTTAATGCCTTAGGAATCTGCAAACGGAATGTGGGTGTAGTACATGCAGTGCTTCTCAGGTTTCTTTGAAGGCACATTTATTAACACCTTACGGGTGGGTTTCATGAAATAAAATGCTGATATCTATCATGGTTCCCCTTGTGCCTTGGCTTCCAGGGAGCTCAGTGCTAACCATAATGCTCATTTGTGATGTAGAATGTAGCTTAGATTTTTTTCTTTTTAAGAATTTTTGTGAGTTGATTTGAGCCAAACTGTTGACAATTGCTGGGAAGCAGTACCTCAATGGATTGAGATAATGCTCCCAATGTAGCTTAGATTTGAGGCATAATTATCTCCCCCAATAATATTTCAGGACTTCTGGATGAGACATAGCTGCTTTTCTATAGCAATATAAGACAGATGTTGCTATAGATGGGGGAACATTTCCTCTCACCCATGACTACCCTTAAGCTCTAGACTATTTTCACTAATATGAGTCCCTGAATTTTAGGTCTGGCTACTCCCAACCTGAAAAAAGCTGCACAGCTTTAGGCTGAAGACACAACTTTAACTGGTCTTTTGCAGCCTAAGGCTAGGATCCTGGGATGGGCCCTTTGTGGACTTTCCCCCACCTCCAGGAATTCCCAGGCTGAAGGCTTACAGGCCATCTGCTGTCAGAGCTAGGTGGGGGGAGAATGGGCTGCTAGGGTAGATGGTGACCCAATGATCTCTGAGGAATCAGAACTAACTGGTCACTTTGGGGCCCATAGAAAAGTCTTAGCTCATCTCTCAAATTGACTGAATAGGAAAGGTCTATCCACAGATAGCAGCCCCTGTGATGGCCTTTCGAGATCTTGATCCCTTAGCAAATTACTGCTCCCAAGCACAGCTGGAAGGGCCCCAGATCTAATATGGGCCTCATTATGTTGGGGGGGCGGGGCGGGGGACACCGGGATTTCATAAGGAGACCTTGGTGCTCAAAGCTCTTCAAGGAAAGAGGGACGCCAAGAGATTTTTCTACAACCAGCTTCTCTAAAATCAATAAAAACATATTTTAAATGTTTTTTTAAAATGAAAAACATGAAATTGAATCTATATTTTGTTACACACACACACACACATACACACAATACATTTAAGATGGACTAAGAACCAAAATGGATAATATAAAACTTTAAAGCACTTAATATAAAATATAGGTTAATACCTTTATAATTTTGACCTGGGAAATAATTTCTTAAACAATTTACCAAAAAAGGAGCTAATAATAAATTGGACTATATTAAAATAATTGCCTCTGTTCATAAAAGACATTTTAAAGAAAGATAAGCAATAATTTACATACTGGAGAAAAAGAATTATAACAGATAGCTAACAAAGGATTTATACCAAGAATCTACATAATGCCTATAATACTCAGAGAAAGAAAAGCAATTAAAAATGAACAAAAGTCATGGTCAGGCTTTTCACAGAAAAGGAAACTATATCTTCAGTAAACATTTTCTCAACCTCCTTAGTAATTAGGCAAATGAAAATAAAGACTACAATGATATCCCAATTACCCCTATTCATTATACAAAGAGTAAGAAGTCTAACAAAAGCAAATGTAAAAGAATGTAAGTCAATCTTTCTACTATACATTGTTGGTGGGAATGTAAATTGTGACAACCATTTTGAAAAACAATTTAGTGTTATCTTGTAAAGTTGAATTTTCATATATTCTACAACCCAGAAATTACTCTTCAAGATATGTACATATGAGTATGTAAGTGTGAGTGTGTACAAGGAGACATGCACCAGAAGACATGTACAATACTATTTTATCAGTACTGTTCATAATAGGAAAATAATGGAAGCAACTCCAATGCCCACTGACAGGAAAATGGATAATAAATTGTGATATATTTGCACAAAAAAATATTTTATGTATAGCAGCAAAATTGAATTAGCCACAGCCCATATTACAATTTGGATGAAAGTTAGTAACATACTGAAAGAAAAAAGCAAGTTTCAGAATATTGCATGCAGAATGATACTTTTTATAAATTTCAAAAAAATTAAAAGCATGGTGTGTGTGTGTGTGTGTGTGTGTGTGTGTGTGTGTGTGTGTGTGTGTTTAAAAACAAAAAAATAACAAATACAAATTCCAAGATGGTGTTTTCTGGGGATGAAAAAGGGAATGGATACTTAAATGTAATTTTTGTTGGTGTTCCTTCTTGGGTTGAGTTGTAAGCTTATGAGAGAGAGAGGTCGGGGAGGGAAGGAAGGAAGGAAGGAAGGAAGGAAGGAAAGGAATGGAAAGGAAGGAAGGAAGGGAAGGAATGGAAGGGAAGGAAGGAAGAGGGAAGGAGAGAAGGAGGTTTGTACAAGGACTAATGATGACAGTGTCATGAGTCAAGATTATAGATAAGCCAATTTTGTGCAGCTGGTGTTAATTAAGAGGAAAAGGAAGGAGATGGAGGAGGAGGAGATAAGAAGGAGAAGGAGCAAGGGAAGAAGGGGGAAGGAGGAGGAGAAGAAGGAGCACTTCAGCCACCTGGGAGGAATCAGGGAAGGCTTCCAGAACCGGGTACACCTAAGCTGAGCACTGAAGAGCATCTAGAACAGCCGTGGGCAAACTACGGCCCTCGGGCCGGATCCGGCCCGTTTGAAATGAATAAAACTAAAAAAAAAAAAGACCATACCCTTTTATGTAATGATGTTTACTTTGAATTTATATTAGTTCACACAAACACTCCATCCATGCTTTTGTTCCGGCCCTCCGGTCCAGTTTAAGAACCCATTGTGGCCCTCGAGTCAAAAAGTTTGCCCACCCCTGATCTAGAATGTATCCAGGTAAAAGAGACAAGAAAGGGCTTTTCAGAAAAAGTTAACATTCGAAGAAAAAAGGCCAGAACATTTTATCCTACAGGTTGCTAAGGATATCTGCTGAGCAGAAGGGGAACTAGGCCACTATGAGAAACAGGACTAAGGAACTATACAGGTCCTGAGCCACCTCCAACAGCCTCAACCATAGGGGTAGGATGGGGACTAAGAAGGTGACTAAGTCAGGGCCCCCATTTCCTAGATCTGAAGCTGTTCTCAATCTGTTGGACCAGCGAGACTTCATCAAAGCAAATATGACATTGGTGATCTGAACAGAGGTGGAGCCAGACATACCGTCCAAGACCATCTTTCATCAAAACACCCAGGTCTCTGCCCTATCCAGTTTGGCTCAGTGGCTAGCATCAGCCTGCGGACTGAAGGGTCCCAGGTTTGATTCCGGTCAAGGGCATGTACCTTGGTTGCGGGCACATCCCCAGTAGGGGGTGTGCAGGAG
>NW_005355967.1:262668-265785 GCF_000412655.1 Myotis brandtii | reverse complement strand
CTTCCTCTCTGTAAAAAATCAATAAAATATATATATATATATTTTAAAAACCCAGGTCTCTGATGTAGAAAGATTGCTCTGGTAGCACTGTGGGATGGAATGGAGGTTAGGGAGGGGTGGGCCTGTAGTCAGGAAGACTAGAAAGGAGGCAAGAGCAATCATGAGGTCATCCTATCAGGCTAGATCAGGGCTGATAGTCTCCCTATCTGTGATTTCCCTGTCCTTGTGCTCCTGAAACCTGGAGTGTCAAAGTCTTCAGGGATTTGTCTGCCAAAAATTCCAACTGAGTCTTCCTGTTGTGACCTGGACCCTGAGGAGAAATGAATTAATAGAGTCTCTGTCTGTAGTACTGATTTGTAGGTGCCTCACTCCACCTCTTGAAGGCACACCTGCACTCTCGTCTCAGCTCTCAGGACTGGCACAGAATCAAGCCCGGCACCATTCCACACACGGGGATGCACAAGTGGGAATTTTATTAGGTGTTAAATATTGCGAATGTTCCATTGTTGAGAGTTTAAATTTTGTTTGCTTCCTTTAAATAATGTTGAAGTTTATTTTGTTTGGGCAAGCAATTTAGTTACTTATGGATCAGTGTTGTTCTTTTTTAAACTTTATTAAGGTAGCTTTAGAGTAGCCTTTATTATTATGACCCCTTTGAAGTCTTTACTGAATACCTCAGATATTAAACAAGTTCTCTCCCCTCTAACCAGCTAGAGTATGCATATCCCCAACCAAGTCTAAACTCTGGAAATTACAGCTCCCTGGTAATCATTATTTGCCCATACTCATGGCATTTCAGCCTGTACATGCACAACTTAGTATCCCTACAGAAACTCAAGGGAGACCCCTATACAGATTTCCAGAGCTCTCAGTCACTCTTTCTTCTCTGGTACTCTTCCCTGCAAATTCTAGTGTGTCAGCCTTTTCAAACTTCAATGTTTCTCTCTTCAATAAAAAATATCCCCGTTTTCTACTTGGGTTTCCCCTCCATGTTCTTTGAGAAAGTGCTTTCAGGCCTAAAGTTAGGAAGATCATCGGGCTCATCTTATTTGTCTTCCTTTTCCAGGAATCAAGTCTTGTGTTAACTGTTGTCCAATGTCTGAATATTGTTTCATATATTTGCCAAGTTTTCTAGTTATTTATGCAGGAGGAAAAGTCCAGTACAACTCAATCATGTTCATAAGCTTAAATTCCTCTCCCTTTGGTCTTTACTCAAAGGTCACTTCAGAAGTCGTAGTCACTCCAATAATCTGTCTCTTTTCTTGCTTTATTTTTTTCTTACTACTCATCATACAACACTATATATAATTATCCATCTAATGAGGTTTTCCCTTCATTAGAATCTAAGCTCCGTGCAAGCAAGGATTTTTGTGTATTTTGTTCCCTGTTATAGATCTAGCACAAAGATTAGAGATTGGATTACATTAAGTACCCAATAAACATAAGATGGATGGCTGAATGGATTAAAACTTCCATTCTTTTTTTAATTTTTGATTTCAGAGAGGAAGGGAGAGAGATAGAAACATCTATGATGAAAGAGAATCATTAATCAGTTGCCTCCTGCATGCCCCACACTGGGGGTTGAGCCCACAACCTGGGCATGTGCCCTTGACCGTAATAGAACCCGGGATCCTCTAGTCTGCAGGCTGATGCTCCATCCACTGAGCCAAACCAGCTAGAGCAAAACTTACATTCTTTCAAAAACTTTTCCTGGTGACATCCCTACCCTTTCCCCATCTTGTAGTGTTGATTACATCTTTATTGTTTACTAGAGGCCTGGTGCACCAAATTCATGCACTGAATTGGGGGGGCGTTCCCTCAGCCTGGCCTGTACCCTCTCACAATCCAGGACCGCTGGCTCCTACTGCTCAGCTGCCTGACTGATAGCCCCTAACTGCTCACCTGCCTGCCTTATTGCCCCTAACAGCCTCTGCCTCGGCCGCCGCCGGGGCTTAGTCTAGAAGGACCTCCGGAAGATCATTCAGCTGTCTGGTCTAATTAGCATATTATGCTTTTATTATTATAGATGTGTCTGTTTTATCTCACCTCTGTCTTCTCTCTCTCTTTCTCTCTCTCTCTCTCTCACACACACACACACTAGAAGCTCTTAAACAGCGGGAATATAAGATTATAATTTTGTCTATCTGTATGTCCCCACTTTCCAACACAGGGCTGGACATAGGAGACTTATGTGAATAGAAATTGTCCCCATCCAATACATGCAGTTGTCCAAAAAAACAGCAGAGGGCAGCACAAGCCCGTGCATGTATATAGTCACTATAGTGTCTCCCTCAAGCCGGTCTTCTCAGGAAAGTAGACTCTGGTATCAGACAGAGCTGGAGCCACAGTCTTAGGCTGATGTAGACACACAAAGCCAGTTCCCATCAGAAAGAACTCAGGAGGGCCCAGGCAGCCTCCTTTTTTCCTGCCCTACCCTCAAGTGGCCTTGCCGACTCAGCGTCTCCCACCAACATATAATACACACACACACACACACACACACACACACACACACGGCCCTTCTTCAGTTAGAAGAGCCTCCCCATTCAAATAAGGTTCCCCAGAGGTGCAGAGGTGCTTCCTGGTCAACCTGTCTACCCAATGCACTTAATAATTAGAGAGCTTTAACCTCTAACGCCCACCATTTAAGTGTAATCCTTACCACAGGCACCGCCAGGAGGTGAACATTGTTAATTTTGATTTACACATGAGAAAACAGGCTCAGAGTGGAAAAGGAACTTGCCTAAGGTCACACAGTTAGTGGGTGGAGAGGTTGAGACTCGAACCCAGACGTGCTGGTCCCAGAGCTCCTTCCATGTCCAGTTGCAGCCCTGTCTCCAGCTCAAGCGCCAGAGGAAGATGGCAGGAGCAGGGGCAGGTGGGCTGGAGGCCTCGATGCAGGTTCTTTCCTCCCAGGATTATTGTTCTCATCCTGAAATAAACCCTGTCACTCCAGACTTGCTTTCTTACTTCTTCCAGTATAAACCTATCCTGTGGCATTTGCTCCCAGGAGCCATTGCCTGCCTCCTGGGGATCTTGCAGGGCAAAGCCTGGATATTATTGATGTGTTTCACAGCCTCACACAGGGTAGAGACTCCCTCAAGGCAGTAGTGTTGG
>NW_005355967.1:252448-255690 GCF_000412655.1 Myotis brandtii | reverse complement strand
CCCAGGTTTGATTCCGGTCAAGGGCATGTACCTTGGTTGCGGGCACATCCCCAGTAGGGGGTGTGCAGGAGGCAGCTGATCGATGTTTCTCTCTCATCGATGTTTCCTACTTTCTATCCCTCTCCCTTCCTCTCTGTAAAAAATCAATAAAATATATATATATATATTTTAAAAACCCAGGTCTCTGATGTAGAAAGATTGCTCTGGTAGCACTGTGGGATGGAATGGAGGTTAGGGAGGGGTGGGCCTGTAGTCAGGAAGACTAGAAAGGAGGCAAGAGCAATCATGAGGTCATCCTATCAGGCTAGATCAGGGCTGATAGTCTCCCAATCTGTGATTTCCCTGTCCTTGTGCTCCTGAAACCTGGAGTGTCAAAGTCTTCAGGGATTTGTCTGCCAAAAATTCCAACTGAGTCTTCCTGTTGTGACCTGGACCCTGAGGAGAAATGAATTAATAGAGTCTCTGTCTGTAGTACTGATTTGTAGGTGCCTCACTCCACCTCTTGAAGGCACACCTGCACTCTCGTCTCAGCTCTCAGGACTGGCACAGAATCAAGCCCGGCACCATTCCACACACGGGGATGCACAAGTGGGAATTTTATTAGGTGTTAAATATTGCGAATGTTCCATTGTTGAGAGTTTAAATTTTGTTTGCTTCCTTTAAATAATGTTGAAGTTTATTTTGTTTGGGCAAGCAATTTAGTTACTTATGGATCAGTGTTGTTCTTTTTTAAACTTTATTAAGGTAGCTTTAGAGTAGCCTTTATTATTATGACCCCTTTGAAGTCTTTACTGAATACCTCAGATATTAAACAAGTTCTCTCCCCTCTAACCAGCTAGAGTATGCATATCCCCAACCAAGTCTAAACTCTGGAAATTACAGCTCCCTGGTAATCATTATTTGCCCATACTCATGGCATTTCAGCCTGTACATGCACAACTTAGTATCCCTACAGAAACTCAAGGGAGACCCCTATACAGATTTCCAGAGCTCTCAGTCACTCTTTCTTCTCTGGTACTCTTCCCTGCAAATTCTAGTGTGTCAGCCTTTTCAAACTTCAATGTTTCTCTCTTCAATAAAAAATATCCCCGTTTTCTACTTGGGTTTCCCCTCCATGTTCTTTGAGAAAGTGCTTTCAGGCCTAAAGTTAGGAAGATCATCGGGCTCATCTTATTTGTCTTCCTTTTCCAGGAATCAAGTCTTGTGTTAACTGTTGTCCAATGTCTGAATATTGTTTCATATATTTGCCAAGTCTAGTTATTTATGCAGGAGGAAAAGTCCAGTACAACTCAATCATGTTCATAAGCTTAAATTCCTCTCCCTTTGGTCTTTACTCAAAGGTCACTTCAGAAGTCGTAGTCACTCCAATAATCTGTCTCTTTTCTTGCTTTATTTTTTTCTTACTACTCATCATACAACACTATATATAATTATCCATCTAATGAGGTTTTCCCTTCATTAGAATCTAAGCTCCGTGCAAGCAAGGATTTTTGTGTATTTTGTTCCCTGTTATAGATCTAGCACAAAGATTAGAGATTGGATTACATTAAGTACCCAATAAACATAAGATGGATGGCTGAATGGATTAAAACTTCCATTCTTTTTTTAATTTTTGATTTCAGAGAGGAAGGGAGAGAGATAGAAACATCTATGATGAAAGAGAATCATTAATCAGTTGCCTCCTGCATGCCCCACACTGGGGGTTGAGCCCACAACCTGGGCATGTGCCCTTGACCGTAATAGAACCCGGGATCCTCTAGTCTGCAGGCTGATGCTCCATCCACTGAGCCAAACCAGCTAGAGCAAAACTTACATTCTTTCAAAAACTTTTCCTGGTGACATCCCTACCCTTTCCCCATCTTGTAGTGTTGATTACATCTTTATTGTTTACTAGAGGCCTGGTGCACCAAATTCATGCACTGAATTGGGGGGGCGTTCCCTCAGCCTGGCCTGTACCCTCTCACAATCCAGGACCGCTGGCTCCTACTGCTCAGCTGCCTGACTGATAGCCCCTAACTGCTCACCTGCCTGCCTTATTGCCCCTAACAGCCTCTGCCTCGGCCGCCGCCGGGGCTTAGTCTAGAAGGACCTCCGGAAGATCATTCAGCTGTCTGGTCTAATTAGCATATTATGCTTTTATTATTATAGATGTGTCTGTTTTATCTCACCTCTGTCTTCTCTCTCTCTTTCTCTCTCTCTCTCTCTCACACACACACACACTAGAAGCTCTTAAACAGCGGGAATATAAGATTATAATTTTGTCTATCTGTATGTCCCCACTTTCCAACACAGGGCTGGACATAGGAGACTTATGTGAATAGAAATTGTCCCCATCCAATACATGCAGTTGTCCAAAAAAACAGCAGAGGGCAGCACAAGCCCGTGCATGTATATAGTCACTATAGTGTCTCCCTCAAGCCGGTCTTCTCAGGAAAGTAGACTCTGGTATCAGACAGAGCTGGAGCCACAGTCTTAGGCTGATGTAGACACACAAAGCCAGTTCCCATCAGAAAGAACTCAGGAGGGCCCAGGCAGCCTCCTTTTTTCCTGCCCTACCCTCAAGTGGCCTTGCCGACTCAGCGTCTCCCACCAACATATAATACACACACACACACACACACACACACACACACACACGGCCCTTCTTCAGTTAGAAGAGCCTCCCCATTCAAATAAGGTTCCCCAGAGGTGCAGAGGTGCTTCCTGGTCAACCTGTCTACCCAATGCACTTAATAATTAGAGAGCTTTAACCTCTAATGCCCACCATTTAAGTGTAATCCTTACCACAGGCACCGCCAGGAGGTGAACATTGTTAATTTTGATTTACACATGAGAAAACAGGCTCAGAGAGGAAAAGGAACTTGCCTAAGGTCACACAGTTAGTGGGTGGAGAGGTTGAGACTCGAACCCAGACGTGCTGGTCCCAGAGCTCCTTCCATGTCCAGTTGCAGCCCTGTCTCCAGCTCAAGCGCCAGAGGAAGATGGCAGGAGCAGGGGCAGGTGGGCTGGAGGCCTCGATGCAGGTTCTTTCCTCCCAGGATTATTGTTCTCATCCTGAAATAAACCCTGTCACTCCAGACTTGCTTTCTTACTTCTTCCAGTATAAACCTATCCTGTGGCATTTGCTCCCAGGAGCCATTGCCTGCCTCCTGGGGATCTTGCAGGGCAAAGCCTGGATATTATTGATGTGTTTCACAGCCTCACACAGGGTAGAGACTCCCTCAAGGCAGTAGTGTTGGGAG
>NW_005355967.1:248907-252351 GCF_000412655.1 Myotis brandtii | reverse complement strand
GGTGGATGGATGGATGGATGGATAGATGGGGTCACCAAGATGAAGAACAATGCCTAGAAACTCTTCAGAGTTTCCTCTACTCTTCCTATAAGATAATTCAGCCAACCGTTCCTGAGGTCCCCCAGCATTGGACACTGTTCTGAGTGCTAAAGCACAGTTAATAGATGGGGAAACTGAAGCTACTACACAGCTGAGGCACCAACGCTTGCAGCAACTCGGAGGAGGCTGTGCCTAGAATAGGAGAATCCCAGAGGCGCAGCCCTCACCCCTGCCCACAATAATGCTGGGAACCATTTGCTACTTCCGGCTGCCTGGGACCCACTGGGAGAGGAACCATTGTTTCGCTTGGAGCTTGGCCCCTTTCCTACCACCCAATCCTTCCCCTCCCATTGTCCTTAGTCCTCTCCTCAGGGTTCAGGATGCAGCTGCCAGCACAGCAGCTAAAAGAATGTGGAAGGGGCCTGGGGAAGCAGATGAGGCCACCCCAGAAGGAAGATTCTTCAGTTCCAGAAAAATGCCCCAGACAGTGGGCTCCATCAGCGTGGAGCAGGGCACTGGGCGCAGAACTCAGGCTTCAGAGGCAGACAGAAGCCGACTCAAGTCCCAGCACCTGCCATTGATGTCCTGTGTGTCCCTGGGCAAGCCTCTTGCAATCTCTGAGCACCATTTTCCTCCTCAATTGAGCAGGGATAAAACACTTGCCTGGTGGAGATTAGCTTATTGTAGTGAGGATTAACACCAAAATGCTTGACACCTAAGTATGTTTAAATGTTCATTTCTGTTCCTCCCCCCTCTTTAACCATAGCAAAACGCCAAGAAAGATGATGGCAAACAGAGTTCTTAAAGTAGATGAAAGCAGTCTTTTCTATTAGGTAAATAAAGGCATCTCATCAAAATTACATTTAGTAAGTCTGTAGTACATCACATTTAATAATTAATCATATTCATAGGGCAGCTGACATTTATTGAGCACTAAGTATGAGTCAGGCACATTCCCTCTTCACAGCTACTCTGTGAGCTAGGTATTATCAGGGCCAGCTCCAGGGGTGTGTGCACGATGATTTGGGGCTTCAGAAGCACTTTCTCAGGCATCTTCTATTTGTCTGAAATAGATGTTATCGCCATTTTTCAGAAGTCAGGCACATTCCCTCTTCACAGCTACTCTGTGAGCTCGGTATCATTAGGGCCAGCTGCAGGGGTGTGTGACCAGTACAGTTGCACAGAACCCCCTACTCAGAAGGGTGCCCCTCAATGGGGATTTAATGTTCTGTGGTTGCCATCTTGAATTTCATAATAATTTTATTTTTGAATTTGTGTTTTGTAAATGAAGTCCATGAAACAATGAAGCATGCACTGGGGCCTGGAGTCTCAGCTCACAGGTCATTCTATCTCTCATCACCTCCCCCCCTTCCTCTCCCCACAATGGGTTCTCATCTACCTATTTCCCTGTCCTTCTTCTATCGCAGGCAGGGGCCTGGCTGCAGGGAGGGGATGCACACCAAGTCAGAGGCAGGGTCCCAGGCCCCTGTGATTATCCCCATGCCCAAGGGAGCATAATATTCATTAGTGAATCATAAACAGCATGACAGGCTGAGTAAGGAATAACAAAGGAAAGAAAAATCGTTTTTCTGCTTTTTCACAAAGGACCTTGCATTTTCATTTGCACTGGGCCCCACAAATTATGTAGCCAGTCCTGCAGAGAGGGCAGGATCTGGCTGACCGGAAGTCATTGCAGTTGGCCGATGCATCTGTGGCCTGCCTCACTCCTGTGGTTTCCTCAGCCCCTGGCTCCCTGTTGTAGTAGAGTGGCCAGTAAGACAGAAGAACTCATTTAAACTTATTATTCAACGTTGATTAAGTTAAATGTAAATTGAAATTGCCGTATATAGCTAGTGGCTACTGTATTGGAGTGCACAGCTCTAGAATCAAAAGGAGACAATAAAAGCAATAACTGCACCATGATTTGGGGCTTCAGAAGCACTTTCTCAGGCATCTTCTCATTTGTCTGTCCAGTGAAATAGATGTTATCACCATTTTTCAGAGGGAAAACTGAAGCTCAGAAAATTTAAATGGCTTCCATGCTGACAGAGATAATATTAGAAGCATAATTTAATCCCAGATCTCGTGATTCCAACTCCACTCATACTTCTGTACAACTCTGCCCACTTATGTAAGTATCTATCACATATTTATCAGATCATTGTTACTAAATGCCTGCCTCTGGGCTAGACACAGAAAGATAAATAAGACACACCGGCTTTGGGTGTGTCTCCCTGAACAAACACAGTGCAAATGGCACAATAAGAATGATCGAATAATTGCCATAAAAGAATTACTTTAAGCCCGGCCTGCATGGCTCAGCGGTTGAGCATCAACCTATGAACCAGGAGGTCACAGTTCAATTCCTGGTCAGGGCACATGCCAGGGTTGTGGGCTCGATCCTCAGTGTGGGGCGCTCTCTCCTCTTTGCTCTTCAGGTCCAGCCACACCAGGTTTTCCAGGTCACTCCTTCCTCCTGGCCATTGCGTAGCTCATTCTCCCATTTCCTCCCAGTCTATAACCCAATGTCCCCTTATCACAGAGGCACTTCCCATCCCCTTATGTTTCAGTTTTTTCGTAACACTTATCACCTCCTGACATGTGATGTGCATGTCTGTTGTTGCTCTCCTCCCAACAGAATAAAGCTGCAGGAATAGGATTGGCAGATAAATACAGGATGCCAGTTAAATTTGGATTTCAGATAAAAAACTAATTTTTCAGTATGAAGATGTCCCAGAAACTGTATGGGACATACACTAAAAAACTATTCATTGTTTATCTGAAATTCAAACTTTACTGCGTGTCCTGTATTTATTTTTAGGGGGACAGTAGTTGTTTTGCTTATCTCTGTATCTCCAGCGCCAGAACTGCTCGTGACACGTGGTAATATTTATGAAATGAATAACTGTGTTCAGTCAGGTCATAAACAGCCCGTGAGTCAGAGGTGCGTTGCCTCCAAGCTGAGTAAGTTCATAAGTTCAGTTCGATAAACTTTTTAAAAAATATATTTTTATTGATTTCAGGGAGGAAGGGAGAGGGAGATAGAAACATCACTAATGAGAGAGAATTATTGATGTACTGCCTCCTGCACGCCCCCTACTACGGACTAGGGATTGAGCCCGCAGCCTGGGGGTGTACTCGAACCCAGGACCCCCTCAGGAAACAACACTCCTCTCCAGCTCAGGTGAGCGCACGCCCCTGTGGGGGCGGGGCCTCCCCACCAGCGAGCGGGCCCAGCCCTCGCAGGTGCCCAGGGCCCTTTAACGCCCCGCCTCCTGCCTCTACAAGCGCCTGTGGTGTGACGTCACCAGGAAGACGGCCAATGGGAACGCGGCTTACTGGAAGGCGGCGCTGGCAGTTGCTGCCAAGAGGAAGTGAGCTGGAGCTGGAGCGATGGCCCGGGGC
>NW_005355967.1:241952-248778 GCF_000412655.1 Myotis brandtii | reverse complement strand
GACGGAGCGAAGAAGGCGCTTGTGAGCTGCCAAGAGTCGCCGGTGCCGGAACATCTCAAACTCCGGGCGGGAGCTCTTCAGGTGGGCAGAGCCGCCGTCGCCCTCCCGCACCGTGCCCCCAGGCCCAGACAGCGGGGCTGGGGTCTCCCGGGGCGCGGGACTGGCTCCTCCCAGGCCGAGCCCTCCGTACCGGCCTTTGGGTTTTCCTCGGTCTTGGACTTCCTGCAAACTAAGGCCGGAGGACAGTGAGCACCGCCGACCCGGACATTGGCTGTCTCCCCGACTGTGTCCGGACGGTAGCAACCGGGAGCCCCTCCTGCTGCCACCTCTCCAGCTGAGGAGGGACGGGCGCGCTCGCACTGTCTGGTTGTGCGCCTCTCCCTTGCCTCCCGTTCAAGAACAAGTTTCTCTTCTCTCTCCATTGGAAATCCTGCCCGGAAGCCCAGAGCACCCGTCCGTGTGCCCTTCCCCAGCTCTCGGAGCACCCTTAGGAACATTATCTACTTATCAGGGCTGAGCGTCGCTCGTTCTTGGCTTGGTTTTTATCCCCTTCACACCCTCTTAACTGACACTTCATGCCCAGGACTTTTTGGATCACCATCTCCCCGGCCCTATCTATGTGACTTCCCCCACCCAGCAGTTCCAGTTTCCTCTGGGCTCCAGTCTCCAGCTCCCAGCGGATCTGGTCAGTCCCACCCCTGGGTGGGAGTGACCAGGGGGCTCTGGCCCAGGATCCCCCACCCTGGAAGGCAGCTCCAAGGTAGCAAGAGAGCTGGGCCTCGGGTACGAACCTGGCAGTTCCGGCGTGGGTGCTCCGCTCACCCCACACAAGAAGATGAAAAAGCGCAAAGAGCTCAATGCATTGATTGGCTTGTCTGGGGAGAGCCGGAGAAAGAAGCCCAAGAAAGGCTCGGGCCACCGCCTGCTTCGCACTGAGCCTCCTGCTTCGGACTCCGAGTCCAGCTCCGAGGAAGAAGAGGAGTTCGGTGTAGTTGGCAATCGCTCTCGCTTTGTCAAGTGAGTGATGCGGTGGTGAGGGGTGGGATGGGGAGAAGACAGCTCCTTGCACGACCAAGGGGGCAAATTGAAGAGGAGAAGGGAGTTCTTAGGGGGGGGAAAAATCAGTCGGTGTAGTCCTTGGAAGGCAAAGAGGGAGAAAAGTTGTTTCTTCAGGTTCTCAATGAAGGATAAGTTAGAGATCTGTCTGTAAGTGTACAAAAAAGCGCTCTAAACCTAGGGTGGAAGTGTGGATGTGAGGAAGATGCCAGGAGCCCAGGAACACCAAGTCAGGAGGAGCAAAGAAGCTAAGAATAGGAACATAGGAGCAGACAAGGTTTTGGAAGTAGCCTTTTTTTAAGGTCCCCCAAGATAGGGGCCTTAAGACTGTAAACTATTTATTTATTTATTTTTGCGCTCTTGTGAATCTGAATCTTAGTGATGGAAGAATTTGTTGAGGGACATACTGTACGAGCCTTGAGAGTAATGGAGCATGGAGGACAAAGTGAAGAGGCAGCTTTTTCCCAAACCCACTTTCAAATGGTGCAACCACTAGACTGATCCAGTAGTGAGTATTGAGGACATTGGGAATTAGGGCTCAGGGTTGGGAAAGGGCTGGAGGGAACCTGGAAGGTGCCTTGGACCCTCTCAGGGACTACATTAAAAGAAAAGATATTCTGCTGAGCATGTGGAAGCAAGGGCTAGCTAGGCAGAAGGTTGGGGTTCGAAAAGAGGTTGAATCCTTTGAGTTTGTTTAGATCAGTGATTCTCAACCTTCCTAATGCCGCGACCCTTTAATACAGTTCCTCATGTTGTGGCGACCCCCAATTTCATTGTTACAAATTGAACATAAAGCATAGTGATTAATCACAAAAACAATACGTAATTATATATGTATTTTCCGATGGTCTTAGGCGACCCCTGTGAAAGGGTCGTTCGACCCCCAAAGGGGTCGCGACCCACAGGTTGAGAACCGCTGGTTTAGAGTATCTTTGTCCTATTTTGTTAAAGGAAGGATTTGGCTTCTAATGAGCTTTGCCAGATTAGGTAGTTAAGGACAACCCTAGGTTTGGGTTGTGCAGATCTGATGAAATGGAATAGCTCAACTGGAATAGTTACCCTTCTGGGTTAATTTAGACCTGAGTGTTGGTTGAAATTTGGTGTGAAATCTAATTCCTTTCTATGCTTCCTTTCTTCTAAGCCGATAGCTAGAGTGTACCAGGTGTCCACTTCACCCTACAGTTCCTATTTCTTTCATTCCATTTGCAGTAAAACTTGCTCAAAAGTTTATGAAGTTTCAATAAACTGAAACAGGGTCCCCTGGAGTGAGCATGCATTTGACAGAGGCAGGTAGGTAAATTACAGTACAGTGATGGAATTGCAGAGAAGCCCTGGTCTTGGCACTTTCCGAACCTGAGATTGTTTCCAAAGACTTGAATTGGTCGTGATTGCAGTGAGCTGCAGTTCCCACAGGTGCTTCCTGTGGCCCACAGGAAGTCCTCTGTTTCATGTGAAGTTTTAAACTTTTGTACTGGATAGATGACCTCTTCATAGGTCATATTACTTGGTTATTTTCAACTTGCTGTTCAGATTTAACTATGTTACTCGATATTCCCTGGTAAATCAACTGCTTATTCATTTAAAAACATAATTGCATAGCAGTACAGGAATGCTATTTCTAATAAAGTTGTGCTCATAATCACCTTTGTACTCTTGGTTGAATTTGTTCTTGTGATCAGGGGAGACTATTTACGATGCTGCAAGATCTGTTATCCCCTCTGTGCTTTTGTCATCCTTGCCGCCTGTGTCGTGGCCTGCGTGGGCTTGGTGTGGATGCAAGTTGCTCTGAAGGAGGATCTGGATACCCTCAAGGAGAAATTTAGAACAAGTAAGTGGTCGCATATTTCAGAGTATAATCTTGGATTCTCTTCCAGGATCTAGGACAAAGTGGACCATGCTGAATTAAGGGTTTTGCCCATTGGTAAAGCAATTATACATTATACATTTTTTTCAGCATTTTTATATTCTTTCTTAGCTGTCAACTTCAATATAGTAACAGTTATTTGTCTTAAATACAAACAAAAAACAGTGTTTATGCACCATCAGGACAAATAGCATCTGAAAAATGACATCTTAGTCAACATTTAGGGCACAAAAGGGAAGCACTAAGGTCCAGGAGTCTAGAACCTTGGTTAACCTCCACCTGTTGCCACTTTATACTTCCTCATTGCACTGGGCTATTTCCTTCTTCCTCAGGCCATTTGAGAAAGAATATGGGAATCTGTCAAAAAAATTTCCTTCTTAAAAATTGTATAAGAACATAGGAATGGGCAATAATAATAGCCAACATTTATGAAGTGCTTACGGTGTGCCAAGTCACAAATAAATATTTCTCATGAGTGGGTTTCAAAGTGTAAGAGACTTTCTTAAGTTATGGAGTTTTATATATTCTAAATTATAAAGTTGTGTTTTGCATATGCAAAGTACTTTTTCTAAACGATGTGTTTGCATGCTGGCTTCTACCAGATTTAACTTAAATATCTTCGTTTACCAACACTGAGATCTTCGGTTCTCAGTTTCAAGAGTTAATTTTCTAAGCTAAGGAACCAGTTCCAAGTTAATCACAAATTCCCTAACCTTAGCAGCATTAACACATCAGGAAACTGACCACCAGGCTTTCCTAAGATCATAAAGAAATCTAGCCCCAGAACTGGAATTAGAGTTCTTTCCTTACTTCCCATATTAAGCCTGGGGAAATCACAACATCCTAGTTTTCCTTCACTCCAGCTTCTCTTTGCTGCCTGCAGTTACTAAAGTTCTGAACCTGATCTAGGGACAACTAATCCTTAGTGTGTTGATGACATTCCTAGTGATGTTGCTTAAAAAAAAAAAAAAAAAAAGCTGAACTACTAACTGGTTTTCTTCTAAGTTTCTGATTTAGGGAATGGCCTTGGGTAAGTCATTCTCTGCCAGAATCATCCTGACTTACATGTTTTATCAACTAGTGGAATCAGAGTATAGTGTAAAAAAGAATGAGATTTGTATTCTAGTTGTTGTTCCTCCTTAATGATTGTCCTTAGCCGTATTGCAAGGTGTTTCTAAGGCCAGTGTTTTCTTTGTAAGGAGTAATCATAACTTGGAAACGAGGTTTTCAGAAACAGTTTTAACTGTAAACAACCAGCAAAGACACCTGTTTGTGCCGTCATCTCCTTAATTAGTTGGACTTCTTAGGTTTGTGCTACAGCTTGTTTTGATCACATGTAGCAATCATTTATTTATACATTTCAAAACATTGCTCAATTCTACCTCTCGAATTCCTTTCTCTGACTCTTCTGTGCCTGTGTTTACAGGACACCCAAGTAATTTATACCTTTTTCAGCGAATTTCTTTGTCTAGAAATGCAGTTTTAAAGAATATATGTGATAGACCTGGCAACAAGTCAACAAATATTTATTGAGCACTTGTTAATCCCAATTCCTGGAAATACTATATTCAGGAGATTCCAGGAATTGTACCCTGGGCTATGAGACCCAATATATATAATTGAGCAACATTCCCCTGAGACTCAGGCCCCTGAATAAAGCAGATTTAGAATTGTCAGTCCCACTGCATTGTTGGCTTTGGTTTGCTACAATAGAAATGCCAGCACCTATAATGTCTAAAGCAGGACTTCCTGAGGGATAGGGGCTGGGCCCTGGGGCATGTTGTCAGTCCATGAACTGAGCCATTGTGAACTACTTGCCCAAGAGTTTTTTGTTGTTGTTGTTTTGTTTTGTTTTAACCCTCACCCAAAGATATTTTTCCATCGATTGGTTGCCTCCTGTACACACCCCGACCAGGGTCGGGGCCCAGCCCGGAAGGAGCCTGCAACTGAGGTACGTGCCCTTGACCGGAATCGAACCTGGGATCCTTTGGTCCGCAGGCCGGTGCTCTATCCACTGAGCCACACTGGCTAGGGCTCGAGTTTTTTTGTGAAAACTATTATCTTGACTAAATGAGGTCAATCTTGTAAAGCTTAAATAATCTTTCTTGAATTCTGCTTTAAATATATTTCAACATTTATACCTCTTGATTTTCAGGAGAACAGTGGAACTCACTGACTTAAATAAGATCATCTGCTATTCTGGCTTTAATACTTTTTTGAAAAATTCAGAGCCCATTGTTCTTCATTTCAATAAATTTTCCAAGACACTTGTGAGGAAAGGAGGTAAGGTTGCTGAAACAGAAAGCAAAGCAGGGAGGCTTCATGTTTTTTATCTTGTATTCAAGGAGTAACTTGACCCTTAAGCTAAAAGTACTGGCTGGCCTTGAAACTCTTAGCTCAGTATTCCAGGTACTCCAAAAGACCTCCACAGTTATTCTAAGGAAGATCTATTCCTAATCATCCCTCTTTTTCACTCAACTATGAAACACTAGAGTAATAGAAAAAAGAATTTGGAAAAGAAGGAAAGATTAATGCACTAAGCATCTCCTAAATGATCTTGTGATAATGAGGGTATTAGGATGTATGTATTTATGGTAGCTGGAGTATACTAGAAAGAGTGCTGGTTCTAGGAGTAAAAGGCTTGACTGTTGAATTCTGGCTTGCTCATTACTAGCTGTAAAACTTGGACAAGTCACTTATTCTTTCTGAGCCTTCACTTTCCCATCCATAAAACCTTTTTAAAGTATATGTGTAATAGACCTGGCAGTCAACGAGTCAACAGACATAAAGATGTATTCGTGCTATCAAAGCACTTTGAGCATTCCTCTGTCATAGTGTATTAACACCATATAGTAACTGTGACAATGCCTCATGCCTCACTCCCTGCTGAACTGAGAACTTCATGGTCTTCTTATGCACTAGCACTGAGTGGCACATGGTAGGCACTCAATAGCAAGTTTAATAGTTACATAAAAGTTTATTGCAAACTATAAAGACATAAAATATTGCTATCAGCTTTATATGTTCTGTCGGAAGGGTGTTTGCAGAAATCTCCATTTTTTGATCTTGAAGATCAGGAGAAGAGCTAAGTAAGTTTGAGTCTTAATATACTAAATTTTAAATGAGTTGCTTTCCATGTTGTAAGAACATGAATAAGTAATCATAAGTTGTTTGCTACTCTTCCTCCTATTTCTCCTATTTGTGGAGTCAGAGTGCCTTGACTTGACTTGTTTCTCCTACAGGGCCCCAAATCAGATAGTAAATATGATCCCTTCTTGGCTCATACAATCCTCAGCATCCAGAGTATGTTCAGGGCTTGTCAGCTTTATATGTTTATTAGTTAATAATTGTAACCCAAGTTATTTATGTGTTTATCTTCCACTTCTACCTTCTACTTAATTTGTATAGACTGCAGGAAAGAGAGAGACTCCTCCTCCCCCCTCTTCACACACACACACACTCTTGGGATGTTTGACCATTTGGGAATGGCAGACGTGTGGGATGAGTTACTTTGCAACCTCACTGAAAATGTAAACTAAATTCACTGAAATGCTAAGTGTTGCATAATTTAGAGTGGTAAAATGTTTTTATTGTATGAGATGGATGTGTAGTCCTACAAACCATGTGTAAACCAAATGTTGCATTAAAAGTTTTTAGAGACGCCCTAGCTGGTTTGGCTTAGTGGATAGAGCATCGGCCTGTGGACTGAAGGGTCCCCGGTTTGATTCCGGTCAAGGGAATATGCCTGGGTTGTGGGCTCGATCCCCAGTAGGGGGCATGCAGGAGGCAACCAATCAATGATTCTCTCTCATCATTGATGTTTCTATCTCTTTCTCCCCCTCTCCCTCCTCTCTGAAATCAATTTTAAAAATGTATTTAAAAAAAGTGATACCTTTAAAAAAAAGT
>NW_005355967.1:236851-241924 GCF_000412655.1 Myotis brandtii | reverse complement strand
ATATATATATATAAAGAAATTGTTTGGTGTATATTTAGAAAGACGAATAAAAGTACCTGATTTCTTTTAATAATTCTGAATTTTCAGATAGTGGGCTTTGTTGTAGTGGGGAAACCACTAGCCAGTTTTTCCCTTCTTATTGGTGTCCTTTATGATTTTTAGTTGTTGTGTTTGTTTGTTGAGTTTTCTTTGTTTGACTTAATAGGCTAGCATTATCTCCATTTCATACCCTACAATTATTTCACTGGAAAAGTATTTGAGTTCTGTGTCCCTGGCACTGGTTGGCCCTGGGAATATATGACTAATATGATTTGGTCCCTGTCCTCTTACAGCTCTCTCTGTCTGGTTCAGGAGACAGACAGTATATAGCTACAGCACAGTGTATATGAAGTGTTAGGAGTGATAAAAGGTGGCGGTGGTCCAAGGTGGGGGGTGCAGCTATTCGTGCTGAATCTTGAAAGTAATTACCTAGGCTAGGGTGGCAGAAACGAAAAAGGGACAAGCTGAAGGCATCTGGGCAGAAAGAATAGAGTGTGCAGGGTCACTGAGGCTTAAAGAGGTTGATATGTCAGGAAAATCTGCTTGGCTAGGAAGTAGATTAAAGAGGTAGGTAAAGTAAGGAGAGACATGGTTGGGGAGGTAAGCAAAGGCCAGATTTATTCATTCAGTAATACTGAGTGCCAGGTATATTCTAAGTGCTAATCATGCAGAATGTCTTAGTACTTACATTTTAGTAAATTGTCTTATATCTGTCCTGTGTGCCAGTTTTTGGTTTCAAAGAAAGTATATAATAACTAACTTGGCACTGTGTACTTTAAAAAAAAAAGTAGATTTTATTCTGGAGGACCAGTCATTATCAATATTTTCCATGTAAAGGAAAAATACTCTTTAAAGTAACAAGAGAAAGCACTCTTGCAGGCCTCTGTCTTCAGGCTGACAAATCAGGAGATATTATTTCCCAAAAGGAAGGCCAAATATCAGCCTATACTTAGTTAACATGTTCCTTTATCTTCCTTTACTGTTACTTTGAGCTTTTGGGTGGATTTAAGAAAACACCCTGCTGTTTATGAAAAAGATTTAAAATCTTAGTCCTCATAATAGGACTTTAAAGGGGGTAAGAACCCACCTTGCATTTGACCAATTTGAGATAGAGAAAAGTAGACTTATACACTTAGAGATATAACTTATGATGTCACCTGGAGCATTAATGGAGTAAAGGTGGTCAGTACTTGACATTTATTTATCATTTACTGTCTGCCTGGCCAGCTGTGTTTAGTACTTTACAGACATTCTTTCATTTGATTCTAAAAATCCTGTAAAGTATATTTTACAGATGAGGAAACTGAGCTCAAAAAAGTTGAGTTATTTTCTCAAGATCACAGTAAGTTACAGAGCTGTGATTCAAATCTAACTCTTATTGCTGATAGTCATCATTATCATTTTTAGCCACCTGACTTTTTTTTTTAATATATTTTATTGATTTTTTACAGAGAGGAAGGGAGAGGGATAGAGAGTTAGAAACATCGATGATAGAGAAACATCGATCAGCTGCCTCCTGCACACTCCCCACGGGGATGTGCAAGTAGACTTATACACTTAGAGATATAACTTATGATGTCACCTGGAGCATTAATGGAGTAAAGGTGGTCAGTACTTGACATTTATTTATCATTTACTGTCTGCCTGGCCAGCTGTGTTTAGTACTTTACAGACATTCTTTCATTTGATTCTAAAAATCCTGTAAAGTATATTTTACAGATGAGGAAACTGAGCTCAAAAAAGTTGAGTTATTTTCTCAAGATCACAGTAAGTTACAGAGCTGTGATTCAAATCTAACTCTTATTGCTGATAGTCATCATTATCATTTTTAGCCACCTGACTTTTTTTTTTAATATATTTTATTGATTTTTTACAGAGAGGAAGGGAGAGGGATAGAGAGTTAGAAACATCGATGATAGAGAAACATCGATCAGCTGCCTCCTGCACACTCCCCACTGGGGATGTGCCCACAACCAAGGTACATGCCCTTGACCGGAATCGAACCTGGGACCCTTGAGTCTGCAGGCTGATGCTCTATCCACTGAGCCAAACCGGTTACGGCTAGCCACCTGACTTTTAAAAGTTGTATTGCCAGTCGTGAATAGCCCCAGTTAAAAGCTTTAGTGTTAAAGATGTACATTTATATAAATAAAAGGACATGTAGTTCATAGATATAAATTTAGTCATTATCCTCCCAGGGTTAACGTGTTGTTCTATCTACTTTCCTACTGTATAGGATCATTTTTTTTCTTGGAGCCATGAGGGAACTTTATGGCTATTTATGATTGTTCTTATTTTTGCTTTTAGTGGAATCTAATCAGAAAAGTTCATTCCAAGAAATTCCCAAACTTAATCAAGAACTACTCAGCAAACAAAGAGAACTTGAGAAGATTGAATCTGGAGAGCTGGGCTTGAACAAGGTCTGGATAAACATCACAGAAATGAATAAGCAGGTAGCAAAAGTGTGATTTTATTTCTGTGTAAGCTATGAATATTTAGTTCTATTTGGTTTGAATCTGTAGGTATAGGTAACTCCAAATTGTTTTACTTTTTGATATGGTTTTTGTAAACTGTGATTCCAACACATTAAATTCGGGTAAAATAGGTAATAGTTATGCATTTACCAAATAATTAAACCTGTTAACCCTTTCTTCAAAGGATAATTTTACAAAGTAGAGTAATTCAGAGGGAGTTGGAAATACTTGAGTCAGTTTTCATAAAGAGCAGTGTAGATATAAATTTTTTTTTTTGAAAGAGTGCCATCTAATCCCCAAGAAAAAGGATAGCATATTTTTATTAGATAATGAGAGCTTATTTTGTTTAAGACTATACAAACCTGCAGACACAATCTTGAGATATACTATATACTATACCAGTGGTCGGCAAACTCATTAGTCAACAGAGCCAAATATCAACAGTACAACGATTGAAATTTCTTTTGAGAGCCAAATTTTTTAAACTTAAACTATATAGGTAGGTACATTGTTATTAACTTAATTAGGGTACTCCTAAGGCTTAGGAAGAGCCACACTCAAGGGGCCAAAGAGCTGCATGTGGCTCACAAGCCGCAGTTTGCCGACCATGGTACTATACTAAAACCTATCTGGAAACCATCCACATCTAATGATAGTTATTCTAGCATAGCATAGGACAGTGATGGCGAACCTATGACATGCGTGTCAGAGGTGACATGCGAACTCATTTTTTTGGTTGATTTTTCTTTGTTAAATGGCATTTAAATATATAAAATAAATATCAAAAATATAAGTCTTTGTTTTACTATGGTTGCAAATATCAAAAAATTTCTATATGTGACACGGCACCAGAGTTAAGTTAGGGTTTTTCAAAATGCTGACATGCCGAGCTCAAAAGGTTCGCCATCACTGGCATAGGAGGAAGTGGCAGAGTTGGTTAAATACCTTGGCCAGACAAGCAGGCCTAGTGGAAAAACTTTTCCAATCCCTAAACAGTTTTTGATCAAAGATCTTGTATTTATAAAGTTGTTGCTGGGTAACTGTAGCCCCTATCCTCAGTTTTTGCAGTTTAATTAGGAAAAATGTGGATTAAAACACAAAAACCTCAAGTAGCAAATGAATGGCACGCCTGCAAAGTGCTTAAAAATAGATGGGCCATTCTTGTTGGCACTCAGAGGATGTTCTCTTCTTCAGAATGGAGTCACAAAGTTCAGAATAAGCCAGTGGCAAGGAGAAGCACTGTGCTAGGATAAAGGGCTTACACATATTTCTGAAGCTCCCCCACCACCTTTCAGCAGTAGTGCAGGAGATGGGCAGTTCATCAGTTGAACAGATTAATGGCCTGGTGCTGCAGCTTTAAAACTTTTGCCTACAGTAAGAAATGTTTTACATCATTATCTAATAAACACATACATATATGTAACTGAAATAAAAGTTTCTGAAAATATTAGCTTACCCTTATGATGCCTTATGATATTTTATTTTCTATTCTGTTCTATTTCATTTTTTTTAGTCATTCATGAAATAATTGATCAGTTGCAGTATTTACTCATTATGTATTATCCTTGGACTCTCAGTATTTAGGAAAAAACAAGTATTCACTCCTTTTTCTGCAAAAAGAACAGGATAGACTGGCCTTGTATTCACAGAGCAAATGAGCAGTTTGACCAGAAATTACATCAAGTGAAAATCAACCACAGTAAAGCACTGAGAAATAATTAACATCTCTGACTAGGGCAAACCAGAGATTCCATTTAGATAGTCATGGAGTTTACAGTTCTGGGCCAGCATGAGATCTTTCAGGATGAAGAGCCAGCAATGTCAGCTACATTCCCATCTTGTCAAGCAGCACAAAAGAGTCAAAGGGGAAGTTTGTACTTGGTGTGAGAGGACACGGTTTTCAAACCTTTCCTATATGTTTTGGTTTCTCAGTTCTCTTTAATTTGGAATCTAGAAACAAAGTAATCATTTTATTCTTGTCCTGGCTGTTATTTTTAATAACAAAAAGTACCTGGGAAAGAAGATAAACAGGAAAGTTTACTTCAGTCCTAAAGCTTCATGTATAAAAGGAGAGATTGAACTGAAACCCTTTCCATTTTAGCTTCAGTAGATCTTCAAAGTTGATGGGACTGACTGATGAAACTAGCCTGAGGCAGAGAAATTCTTTGTTGGCATGGGTGCAGAAGGGACGGGTGGTGGTAACCTAGAGCTTTAGGTTGGTCCAGAGCATGCATGTCAAAATCTTGCCCCGCGGCCCGCATGTGGCCCACAATGAATATTTTTGTGGCCCAGCCAATATAACAGTATGTAAGAAACATTTTAATAAAAATTTCATAACTTAATTTTTTTTAAATATATTTTATTGAATTATTTACAGAGAGGAAGGGAGAGGGAGAGTTAGAAACATCGATGAGAGAGAAACATCAATCAGTTGCCTCCTGCACACCCTCTACTGGGGATGTGCCCGCAACCAAGGTACATGCCCTTGACCGGAATCGAACCTGGGACCCTTCAGTCCGCAGGCCGACGCTCTATCCACTGAGCCAAACCGGTTAGGGCT
>NW_005355967.1:234707-236609 GCF_000412655.1 Myotis brandtii | reverse complement strand
GCTTTCGGAGAACAAGAAAAATAGGTTTATTTGCATTATGCTTATTAATTTGTGCAGTTATTCAGTGTCTGGTAAGTTAATGTTCAAGAAAAAATATTAATTTTTATAAAATGTTTTATGTTAATGATTACTCATTTATTTCAGCCCTTTATATTCAGCATGTCTCTATCGAAATAAACCAACATTTCTATGAAAATTGAAGCTTTTGGTTTTTTTCGGCCCACATAAACTTAAACCTTGTTTATTTGGCCCATGTTAGCCTTTCTCCTCATTCTCTGAATGATTTTCTAAAATTGTTATACATTTCTGATGGAAAGGCATTTGTCCAAAACCAAAATAGATATAAAATTAATATTTAACCATGTGTCTATATCTCAGGGTAACTCTGTCAATTAGATTTTCTTAGTGGCAACAAATTTTTTTAAGAAATCCAAAGTGGCTTAAACAATAATAAAATGTGTATCACTTAGCAAGTACTGTCCTTATCACAATATGAATTGAAGTTAATGCAGCCTAAAAAAAAAAAGTTTGAAATAAGTTAAAATCAAATTTTGTATTGAAAAATCTTTTAAAAAGTGTTAAAATCAATTTACTTTTCTATGTTACTTACGAAACTTCTAATTTCATACATGACCATGTCCATTCTCAACATTATAGGGAGTCTGCTCCCCTTCTTTGAAGACCATTAATTCAACAAATATTTAATGAGCTGCTTTTATGGAGTTAGGCCTTGGATTCCCACCCTCAAGGCTCTTACCGTCAATTGGAGGAGAAATAGAAAAGTAAATAGTTATAAAAGTCTAATAAGCAATAAGAAGCCGGTCCATATGAGCACTGTGGGGCATTTTGTAGGTATGTTTCTAACCCAGACTGGCTGGATTCAAGCAAAGCTTCTTATATATCTTGAGCTGAGTCCTGAAGGGCTAATAGGAGTTGGCCAGATAAATTCTATAGAAAGAGAGAGGGTGTCCTCATTAATACACTTGATCCTCATCATTTGCAGATTTCCATATTTGCAAATTCACCTACTAGCTAAAATTTGTTTGCAACCTAAAAATCTGTACGTGTGGTGCTTTTGCAGTCAGTTATTCACTGGCAGGAATCCAGTGGTGAAAAATTTAAGTCACCCAATAGGAACGCTTCCAGTTGAAGTCAAACAAGGCCACACTCTGCCTTGTTTCAGCTCATAGTGTAAACAAGTTTTCTTTTCATGATATATTTAGTGCCATGGTTTTTGTGTGTGTAATCCTGCTGCTTAAAATGTACAACTATCATAGTGCTGAAGTCTGTCTAATGTTGCAAAGTGCAAGAAAGCTGTGTTGTGCCTTACAGTGAAAATAGATGTGTTCAACAATATACATTAAATAAGACATCTTTAAAAGAAATACACATAAAACAGTTATGTATTATATTGATTAATTGACAAAAATGTTGTGATCAGAGGACTCTTGGAACATAACTCTCTACTTCCCTTAGGAGCAGTGGTTCAGTAATCACTCATTCAGTGTTTGCTGTGAATTTATAGAACAGTGATTTTCCACCTTTTTCATCATGGCACTCATAAACTAATTAGTAAAATTCTGCAGCACACCAAAAAAATACATTTTTTGCCAATCTGACCCAAAAAATAGGTATAATTTTGATTCATTCATACCAGGTAGCCATTGTTGTGTTGGTTGTTGTCATTTGAAAATCTCTGTTCTAGAACATAACTACTGTGAATAGTGAGAATTGAGTATATGTGCAAAAGCACAGACAAATGAAAAACAGTGTATTCAGGGGATTTTTGTGTTTTATTATAGCACTAGAGGCCTGGTGCATGAAATTCATGCACGGGGGGCGGGGGGGCAACCTGGTCTGTTCCCTCTCACAGTGCGGGAACCCCGCAATTAATCACCCCAA
>NW_005355967.1:202798-234678 GCF_000412655.1 Myotis brandtii | reverse complement strand
AGATCCGAGGGATCCCCAGGCCTCGCGGAGCCACGGGACCCGCCTCCAAGCCGTGCACGCAGCATCAAGCCCCCGCCCACCTGCGCAGGCCTGCTGTGCACACAGCCTCCTGGTGATCGCTTATTATGGCATGAGGGTGTCATGAGGGCGTCATGAGGGCATGATGACCACATAGGCTTTTATTAATAGGGTAGTTTGGTGGAAAGAGGCCAGAAGTAAGGAAGGATATGTCAACAAGAGTCAGCAAGGACCTTGAGGTCATCATCTTCTATAGCAGCGGTTCTCAACCTGTGGGTCACGACCCCTTTGGGGGTCGAACAACCCTTTCACAGGGGTCACCTAAGACCATCGGAAAACACATATATAATTACATATTGTTTTTGTGATTAATCACTATGCTTTAGTTATGTTCAATTTGTAACAATGAAAATACATCCTGCATATCAGATATTTACATTACAATTCATAACAGCAAAATTACAGTTATGAAGTAGCAACGAAAATAATTTTATGATTGGGGGTCACCACAACATGAGGAACTTTATTAAAGGGTCGCGGCATTAGGAAGGTTGAGAACCACTGTTCTATAGTATGTTCTATACCTGTTTTTTGGTACTTGGTCCAGATATCTTATGATGTGATAGTCACAGTAGTTCCTTCTTATCCTAGACCTCCAGTGGATGACTGAAACTGCTGATAGTGCCAAACCTTCTATATACTGTGTCTTTTCTATGCATACATACCTGTGATCAAGTTTCATTTATAAACTAGGCACAGTAAAAGATTAACAACAGTAACAATGAAGTAGAACAACTATAACAATATACTGTAATAAAAGTTATATAACTGCAGTCTCTCTACAGTAATTTTTACACTTTTTAGTTCAGATCTCCTGAATCTGTGTAACCATCTCTTACTTTCAAGAAATGGCTGGGTATTACTCGTTTCAGGGGACACCTTGCTGAAGTCTTCATATAGGCTCAATGCTTTCTGGCACACCATGTTACCATCAATCAGAGCACACTTTCTGTTCATGTCTTCCATCCACAAATTTAATGCCATTTCCATCTTAACTAAGCATTTAACACTCACTGTGGCCATAACTATTGCAGTTTGAGGTGCAACAGCAAAACTAGCACAAATTTCTTTTCCTTCACAATTTCACAAATAGAAGATTTGTTCTTAACATAGATCTTAGCAACCTCAGCATTTGATTTTTTTTATTTCCTTATTAAGTGGAGAACTTTCACTTTTTCACCTAAAGGAAGCACTTACAGCTTCTCTGGCATATCCAAATTGCCAGCATCACTACTCTTGAGCTTTGGGGCCATTATTAAGTAAAATAACGGTTACTTGAACACAAGCACTGCATGACAATCATCTGATAATCAAGACAGCTACTAAGTGACTAATGGGCAGGTAGAGTATACATCCTGGATATATTGGACAAAAGGATGAATCATGTGGCGGGATGGGTCAGGATAGCAGGAGATTTCATTACACTAAGAAGGGCATACAATTTAAAATTTATGAATTAGTTTATTTCTGAAACTTCCCCTTTAATATTTTTGGACCACAGTTGACCACAGGTAACAAACCACAGAAAGCAAAACTGAGTATAATGGGGGACTACTGTGTTTGTGTATGTATCTAATTACACTAGAAGGTTGTACACAGAACTCTGTGCTGTGTGATGTTGGTGATAGTGATGGCAATTGAGATGATAACTGCCATTCATTAAATGCTTTCTTTATGCAGACTCCTATTTGAAGTACTACATATGAAATCTTTTTTTCTTTTTCTATAGACCTATGAAGTAGGAGGTGGTATCTCCATTTTACCGATAAGAAAATAGATTCCGAGAAGTAGCTAGCCCTAGGTCGCACAGCTGTGTAGCAGTGCTAACATTAAAATATTCAGGTGCTAAGAGCCTGTCTTTTTCCCAGTTTTCCTTTCTGCCTTCCATCTTTATATCTGCTATAAAATTCAGTAGGTGCTCAGTAGATGAAGTTGAAAGGGTATGATGTCAGGTTCCTACTAGAGCTCATATTCATCATTGATGGTTGCCTGTTTTAGTAACTTTTTTGCTTACTATGTAAAGAACACTTCCCCAGCCAGTATAATTCAGTGGTTGAGCATCAACCTATGAACCAGGAGGTCACAGTTCGATTCCCTGTAGGGGCACATGTCCCAGTTGCAGTTGCAGGCTCAATCTCCAGTAAAGGGTGGTGGGGGGAGGGCAGGGTGTAAGAGGTAGTCAGTCATTAATTCTTATCATTTATGTTTCTATCTCTCTCTCTCCCTTCCTCTCTGAAATCAATAAAAATATAATTTAAAAAGAAAGAACACTTAATTTTAACCCCAAAGCAAAAAAAAGCAGCATTTCAGATATCAAAGTATAAAATGGTCTACAGTAGCTATTTTTAATTTTGCTAATGAAAAGTCATGTAATATGCATAAATGTCATGACTCATCTTTTGGCTGAAATTTGGGTTTTTATTTTAATGGTTTCTACTTAATTCAGTTTTTTAGACTCTTTGAATCAGAGGTAAGTTCTGTAATGCTTGGATCCAATCTGACATCCTAGAGCAGTCCCAGTGATAATGGAGGGAGCCCCTTGTCTCTCCATTCTAGTTACACATGTAGCTTTGCTGTAGTTTTCCATGGATTGTGGCATTATTCTACTCAAAAGAAGGGAATGCTGAGAGATGGAATCCAGCTTTACAGTTTATGGGAACAAAGCTGAGTCCTAGTGACCAGTTTGTGGTCCAGGTCTTATAAGTGAGTAAGAAGTCCTAAGTGATGTTTGGTGATTAGAGAGTTCATGGTCAGCTCTCCAGAGCAAACTCTTTCAGTGAGGCAGCTGATACCCAGGCCTAGAGAGTTTGGGGCACGGGGAGAAGTGAAACAGTACCTCACCTTATCCTGCTGGCACTGGCTTTCAGCTGCTCCTCTAGTTTGGGGAAAAATAGTAGCTGCCACCCAGCCACACTGGCCATTTGTAAGACCATTACCATTCTTGAGAAACTAAACACATAATTACACAAGTAAATAAATCATCATCACTTTGAGAAGTGCCATGCAGAAAAAGTTTTCCTGGGCCTATTAATGTTGTTGCTCCCTACCTATTACCCAATGCCACACTCACCCTTCTAACCTAAAAAGAATACCTGTTTTATTTTTATTTATAAAATCTTTCCATCAGAGTCTAATTGGAGTCCTACTTCTATGCATCCTGTCCAGTTCAGTCTGCACTGATGTTCTTTTCTTATTACTTTATTATCACATTTAGTACTTAATTACTTATTTAATGTTACTTCCCTTCCATAAAGGGATAGACCCTCTACCTCCCTGCCTCCACCTCTCCCTTCCCTCCCCCTTTCTCACTCATATTATGTGCTTCTGCCACCAGCCTTTTTTCTATTCTTCAGATATGCCAGGCTCTTTCCTGCACTGGGGCCTTTACCCCAGCAGTTCCCTCTGCCCTCAAATGCACTTCATTCAATTTATGTCTCATTAATTCCTTCTTATTATTTAGATCTGTTTAAATGTCATATCTTTATATAGGCTTTTTCTCATCATCCAATCTAAAGTAGTTATCCAGTAACTCATCAAGTTACCTTATTTTCATTTTTTCCTAACATATCCCACTATCTCATATTATATAACATTGTCTGTCTCCTTGCACTAAAATGTAAACTCCAAAAGATCACTGACACCTGGTATAAAATAGGGCTCAATAAATATTTATTGCAGTAATGAGTGAATGAAAAGTAGCTTGATGCTCCTGAACATTTTCCTCCTAAAGGGAAAGAAGAAAAAGAGAACCTAAGTTCCCAGGCTCCTCACTGGACTCCTTGTTCAGAACACACTGCTGCTCACTCCCTGTTCTGCTTAATTTCTTTGCATAGTACTTATTATCTGATACTTTCCTTCTTTGTTTTTCTCTCGCCTACTATGATGGGTACTCCATGAAAGCAAAACTTCATGGTCTTGTTTGCCACTCTCTCCACAGTGCCTGCAGCAGAACCTGACATGGAGATGCCAAACATTTGTTGAAGGAAAGAGTAGGGAATCAGGTTTACTTTGTTTTTATGGAATAAGTGCCCAGAAACTTTAGTGGCTGTTCTGTGAGGCCCTCTGAATATAATTGCTATTGGTAGATCTGTGTCCTCATTCTAGCATTTGGGATAGGAAAGCAGTATGGAACCAGGAATCTTTCAAGAGTGTTTGAGCCACACTGCAAGGTTGTAAGAATATGATCTCTGCAGCCTGAAATTGAGTATTATAAGGTTCCCCCAGCCCCCATCTGAGAGAGAAGTCCAGGTATGTAGAATTCTACCCCTAATAGTAAAAGGGAAGACATTTTATTTTTATTCAATTCCTATTTTAATACATTCAGTGCATCAGTCCGCAAGTCACTGGGTATTTATTGAGAACCTTCGGGGTACAAAGTAGTGCTTTGGTTGAGCTATTGAGTTTGAAATATTAATCACATTATTAAACCAAAACTAAATCCCCAAGTAGTTGAAAGTGCTGTTCAAGTTGGCAGGGTATAGTTCCTGTAGACTGTATTTTGTGATGATGGGCTTTTACTTTATATGTTCCCACTTGGGCAGGAACAAAAGTTCAGTAAATAACTAAGGTGTTATTTTTTTACCGAAATGAAATCCTTCGGGGGTCTTTGATCATTAGCTTTCTTTCTGTCGTTTTGTTGAAGGATTGTATTGTAATCACTGTTGCAATCATCTTTTGGGTAATTTAAGATTTTTACATTTTGTAGCTGCCAGGAGTTAGGGTAAAGAATAATTGCCTTTCTCTCTTTGGCACTAGTGTTTAAATTGGGTAGGGAAAGAAGGGGTATTATCGCTGCCTCTCAGATCTCCAGTCTATTCAAGTATGAGCTGAACAAGGTATAATGTCTGGATTACAGAAGTGCATAAAATCGAAGGGTGCCTTGACATCAGCATCAAATGTAGAGTCTGTGAAGGAAGAATTCACTGTGCAAATTCTGTTTTCATTGTTTGTTACTCTTCCTTTCAGATTTCTCTGTTGAATTCTGCAGTAAACCACCTCAAAGCCAATGTTAAATCAGCAGCAGATTTAATTAGTCTGCCTGCTACTGTAGAGGGACTTCAAAAGGTAAGTACTATGTATAGGCACTGAGATTAACCAACTGCTGTACTAGTAATTCTAGCTTCTTGAAAACCCGGCATTTGAAATCACCTGCTCCAGGAGGGCAGTAATAGAGCATATCACTGTGTCCTAAAGATTTTAAAGTATCTCAGTTTTGTTCTGGTTAGTTGGGCATTTAATTTGCAACAGGTGACTTTAGGTCTAGTTTATGTGGATTTGCACCTTTTTTATTTGGTTCTCCAATTCCCAGGATTGCTATACTGGGACTCCTATGTTAACATGTGTGGGTTCTTTTTTCATTATTTGCCTTTTTGATTCATCATCCACTTTGTCTTCATGAAAGCAGACCAATGGTATATGAGAGTTTCTCTAAATTATTAACTTCTATATTACTGTTTATTTTTTAGAAAAAGATAATTTGAAGAAATGCAAACATTTAAAGTTTAGGATGTGATAAGTATTAGCAAGGATGGTAGAGCAAAGGAAACTTTAAAACACTCCTGCTGGAAATAAAAATGGTAAAAAGCATTTTGGTAAACGATGTATGTTCTTTTATAAAGGTAAAGGTGCACTTCCTCTAAGCCAGGGGTGGGGAACCTTTTTCTGCCAAGAGCTATTTGGATATTTATAACATCATCTGAAGGCCATACAAAATTGTCAACTTAAAAATTAGCCTACTATATTTGGTCAAACATCTAATTAACTCAACCCTAATGCCTTGGCAAGGCCAGACCAAATGATTTCTTGAGGCTTATATGGCCCAAGGGTAGGACATTTCCCACCCCTGCTCTAGGCAATTTACTCTATATATGCCCTAGGCCTGTGGTCGACAAACTGCGGCTCGTGAGCCACATGCGGCTCTTTGGCCCCTTGAGTGTGGCTCTTCCACAAAATACCACGTATGGGCGCGCACGTACAGTGCGATTGAAACTTCATGGCCCATGTGCAGAAGTTGGTTTTCGGCCTGGGCGAGTCTATTTTGAAGAAGTACTGTTGATATTTGGCTCTGTTGACTAATGAGTTTGCCGACCACTGCCCTAGGCAAACAATAATTTGGATTTTCTGATTTTTTGATCCCTAAGATTCAGGCCAAGAGCAGGAGGCAGTGACCAAGCAGATGAGTAATACGTAGGGATCTTTAGAGCTGGGTGGGGAGAGTGGGTAGGAAGAAGAAGGGGCCTACTTGGAACCCAAGCAACATCAGCCCTTGCAGCAGGAAATATAAGAAGGGATTCTGGAGCAAGGGAGTCAAATCTAGTCTTTAACTTTTCAAATTTAGTGTGATAACTTTGATTATATGCCAGGCTCTATAAATATATAAATTGTCTCCACAAAGGAGAACTTCCTAAGCCAAAAACAGAAACAAAACTTGCCATTTTATAGCCCCTCCACTGTGAGCTTGGTCTCCATAGCTTACTATTTGTCCAATAATGTCACCTGTTTATAACTTTAAATACAAAAGTAGGGACCACGTTGATGAGGCCAAATACTTCTTGCCATCCTTCCCAAGTGCCAAGTAGGAAAAAGATAGGCCTCTGTAGCCTTTAGCGCAGAATCGACTCTGGCAGTCTTGCATTAGTGAAGGAAACTGGTTTATTCTTGCATTCATAAATTCAATAAATATTTGTGGAGCTTCTTCCAGTGTGTGCCAGGCACTTTGCAGTTACCAAGAATACCAAACAAGAGCTTACTATTTTCTTGCATCCTGATGGGATCATACATCCAGCCAGTTAGGGTTCTCTAACAGGAGGTGTCTTTGAGTGCCTGTAACAACAGAGCACCAGTGTATTGGTGTTGTCTTTCCAAATTTTTGCATAAATAATGTCAGACACTACTTTTGTTACAAGTGGCTCAGTTTTGAAGTGGTAGTTCATCTCAAATACCTAACCTCAGTATACTCACATAAATTTTCTTTAATGTTGAAAATGTATTCTTGGCTATCAGCGTAATATAAAAGAGCTTGGTTAAAAATACTAATGTGACATCATAAAATTGTCAGTCTATCTTAATAAAAGGTCAAGACCCATCAAATAGTAACATTTTTTTGAGTGTTCCCTTAGGACAGAGCTTTTTAATAAGATGGCTTCTGAGTTATGTTCCCAAGTCCCCAGTCCTCTTGGGCTCCTTTGGCTAATGAAAGCAAAGTAAGCCACTGCTCATAGCTAACTCTCCTTAGTAGTTGCCGATGGGATTCTAAAGTAAAAAAAGAACCAGTAATGCCAAGTGGAATTTGTACTTCATCTCTGCAATGCTGGTTTTCCCAAAGCCAGAAATGGTTCCACCCATTTTCACTCAAAAGCCATCATTTGCTCCAAACTCCATGGCAATCTATAGTGTTAGCTCTGGCCATCTGCCTGCCTACAGTTTGTGGGAGAATCTTATCTATGGGTTCCAAATCTATAAACTAGTGGGTTTTTTATTTTTTTTATTTTTATTTTTTTTAATATATTTTTTTACAACATCGATCAGCTGCCTCCTGCACATCTCCTACTGGGGATGTGCCCGCAACCAAGGTACATGCCCTTGACCGGAATCGAACCTGGGACCTTTCAGTCCACAGGCCAACGCTCTATCCACTGAGCCAACCCGGTTTCGGCAAACTAGTGGGTTTTTTAAAGGAAAGATTTGGTTTTCCTCTAGGAAAGGTCCTTTAAATTGAGACAATTGCTTGTTTACATATATATATTAGAGGCCCGGTGTACAGATTCATACACCAGTGGGGTCCCTTGGCCTGGCCTGCGGGGATCAGTGGACCTCCGCGCTGCCGCAGCCCGGCCTTACCCGCCAGCTCATCGGGCTCCACTGTCTGCATCGATCCCGCACAGCATGAAGTAGTGCGGGAAGCGGCAGGCTGCTGGGGAGGAGCTGGAGCCCAGGGCTCTGCGCCACTGCTGCTCATCCCAACCCCAATGCGCCTGCTGCTGCTGCTGCTGCTGCTGCTGCTGCGTTGAGTGTCTTCTCCCTGGTGGTCAGTGCTTGTCATAGCAACCGGTCGGTTGTCTGGTTGTCCGGTCACTTTGGCTTTATATATAGATTTTTTTTCCTGTTAATTGTGTCAGTATAAGCTACATGAAATTCATAGTTTGAAGATATTTGAAATAATTAAAAACACCGACTTCCATTTATTGGTGTTTAATGTAAAAGTAAATCAGTGATATATACACTCCCACTAGAATGGCTAAAATTGAAGACTCCAGATACCAGTGTTGAGGGTATGGAGTAATTGGAATTTTCATACACTGCTAGTGGGAATATAAAATGGTATAACCATTTCAGAACACAGTTTGGCAGTTTTTTTAAAAGTTAAGTATACATCTACCATATGATCCGCCATTCACCTTCTAGGTATTGTGATGATAACCATATACCCACATAAAGACATGTACACGAATGTTTATAACAGCTTTACGTGTAGTAGCCAAACACTGAAAACAACCTAAATGTCCATCAACAGGGAAATGAACTACAATGTATCCATACAACAGAATGCTACCCAGCTACATATGTAGCTGAGTAACTACAATATAGATAAATTTTAAAATAATTGTACTAAGTGAAAGAAGTCATATTTTTAAAAACGTACATACTCACTGCTTCTCTTTCTATGAAATTTAGAAAATGCAAATTGATATGTAGTGACAGAAAGTAGACCAGTGGTTGCCTAGGGACAGGGATAACTTGGGGATGATGGATCTGTATTATCTTGATTGTGTTAATAGTTTCACAGGTGTATGTAGGTCAAAACTTACATTTTGAACATGTGCACTTTAATCAGGTACATCTTAATAAAACTAATACAAATTTTTAAAAAAGAAAAAACACTAACCTTACTATATGTTTATGTTCAGAGCGTAGCCTCCATTGGCAATACTTTAAACAGTGTCCATCTTGCTGTGGAGGCAATACAGAAAACTGTGGACGAACACAAGAAAGCCATGGAGTTACTACAGAGTGACCTGGTAAGGAAATCTACAAGCACTACAGAAAGTCAGCACTCTCCTGCCCCCCTTTTCTGAGTAGTAATAGTAGGGGTACCCACTTTCCATTTGTCTAAACAGACCCTACTATGCACCTTTAAAAAAAATACAATAAGCAGTGTTTATTGTTATTTTCACAATCTATAAATTACGCAGTTAAGGTAGATAGAATGAAGAGCTTCAGTCTTTTGCAAATGTACTGCAGGAGATACCGAAATAAGACACCTGAGGATGGAATGGGAGGAAGGAAAATGGAAAAGAATGAAAGGAAAGTAGGGAAGTGTCTCCGTTGTTTATTGCTACACAACAAATCACGCCACAACTTAGGGCTTAAAACAGCACTTTATTATTTCTCACTGTTCTGTGGGCCCAGAATTTGGCAGGGCTCTTAGACTAGGGAATGATGAGAGGCCAAGTGAAGGGGCTCCAGAGGATGAAATGCCATTTTGATGTTTATGCTCCCAGTAGAACGCAGCCATATGTGTGACCTCAGCCTACACCATGTGAAACAGAACACCCCCACCCTACTGAGCCTAGACAACCCACAGAACCCTGGGAAATAATAAATTATTGTTGTTTTAAGCCACAAAATTTTGGGATGATTTGTTATGCAGTAACAGGCAAGTGAGACAAACAATCCCTGCAGTGCTCGGGTTGTTTTCAAATGTCTCTCCACACTGTGCAGATGTCAGCCGTCTGCAGTTATTCAGAGGCCTGAGTTCATCTCCTAATGGATACTTGGCTCCATTCAGGATTTATGAAGGCTGAAAAGGATAGCACAACCTCTGCTGTCATGCTGTGGAGATGAGTTATATGTACTTGAAATTGGGACTATTCAAGGTGTACAAAAGCTCCCTAGCTTCTCCACTCATTCCTAGATCTGCCCTCCATGTTGATGAATCTGTGGATGCCCCAGTGAGAAGCTAGAATGTTCTGGGATCATCCCAGATGGCTAAGTAGATTTAGTAATTACTTATTGCCTATACTAACCTCCATTCCTCTTAACAGAATCAGTACTCTGTGAAGGAGACCAGTAGAAGCGACCAGATTATTCCATCACCTTCAGCTCCATCAGAACTTGACAATAAACCCCCCAGCGAGAATGTGAAACAGGTATTTTTTGTCTCTGGCTTAACTCCCTGTGACCACAGTAGACTCTGGAGCAGCCGGAGTAGTTTGTGCTTAGTGTTGTGGTTCTTCAGCTGGCATCTTGTGCATATTTATGCCTGCATGAGAGCTGACCAGAGAGGGCTTGGATAGGGATCCAAGATGCTGTCCTATCTCTTATTTAGCAATCTGCTTTTTTCCCTGCATGTCAATCAGTGGAGTACGTTTATTTTCACATCTTGAAAGACATAGAATGACCAGAGTATCCTGAAACTATAAAAAACAGCAATCTGGGCAAGTTAAAGATGGATGGATAGCAGATGAACTCAGAGCAATGGCTATTTTGAGCCACAGTAAATTCTAATAATGTTAAAAAGCATAGCCTTAAAAAGTTAAGATTCTCTAAAGACTAAAGACAAGGAGGAAAAAGGATATTGAGTTCAGAATCACAATGAAGAAAATAAAGGAAATCTTCACTAAGAAGAATTCCTGTCCTGAGTCTAATGCCCTTTAAAACCTATAGTCATCATTTCTATTTAAGTAGTAATCAGTAACTAAAGGATGTCAATAAAAATAATTGAATCTTGTACTAAATAATGCACTACTTGTTATAGTTTTGCTACATGAGCCAATTCAGTAATTGGTATTGTTCCTAAGGTAGTTTTGTTCTGACAAATTAGGTAAATGGATGTTTCAGTTAATAACCCAGCAAGCTTTCCTGCCAGCAGGTGAGGTAAACATTGGGAAATCAATTCCCAACCTCTCAGCTTCCTGGGACCAGAGAGTGAATCATGTAGGTAGTCCTCTTCTCTCTGTCCCCCTCCTATCTAGCTGAGGCCGAACAATTCCAGAGGGAGTAAACTGAGAGCGATTTAGAGTAGAAGGACAAAGCAGAGACAGACGATCAATGGTCTAAACAGGAAAAGGAGTTTACTTCCGTAACTTGACATAATAATGGTGGTTCAGTGCTGCTGGCCTGCTTGTCTGGCATACATCTTTAGCTGGATTCCACAACTTAATTTATTTCCACTCCAGAATATCCTGTACCACCACAACTCTTTAGAGGAGATAAACAGTGCCTAGTGGGGTATCAGAGGCAGAATGATCTTAAATTCAAGGGAATGAATGAGATAGTCAATAGTCTTACCCAGAGTCAACTTGGTAGAAAGAGATTTGGTTGCTATGAGCAAGATTGAAAAGCAAGCGAACCTGTCCGTCAGCATCATAAATCTTTTCAGATCTTTAGTGACGTGTCTGTGTCGCAATGTCTGTTGTCTGTACGTGGCTGACATTCCACTACCTTTTCAGACACAGTCGTCTGGCATATCTGAGAGGCTACACATTTGTATTATATCTAATCCTTAACCCTTGTCTCCTCTAATCCTTACACTAGCTCTGTGGAGTGCGTGGCACAGGCGGTGTTGGTTCTGGTTAGGAAGGGAGATGTAGAGAGGTTTAGTTGCTTGCCCAGGGCTCACCACAAGTTGTTGGCAGAGATAACAAGCCTCCTATTATGTTACAAGTGGTAGGGAAGCTCTGGCACATATTTCTAAGTGAGGTCTTCTTGATCTTTTTTAAGTTGTTAAGGGTAGGAGCAATGTCAGTGGCAATAACTGAAGAATCTTTTGCCATTTCACTAAGCCAGAACTTGGCTTTCAGATTTACCCTGCTCCATTTGCACATATACTTTTGCATATAAGGTCAGGAAAGCCGTTTAAATAACAGATCAGACCTGACCAGCTCCTCAATTTAAGAGATCATTGAGTCCAGCCTCCCATTTTACATGCGAGGAAACTGGATGCTAGCCGACCACGTGGTTTACTGGTTTTCACGTTATTGTGTTTCTTTAATCACCTTCCCTCATATACCTTGTGCTGGGATCCATGTGGATTGTTTTTTTAATAGTTGCAAGCCTCACCTTTAAGGATTTCATACAGCAAAGATATAGGCATATATAAAGAAATGGAAACCAAATACAGGAAATTATACTGTGAATTTAAGTAACCACCAAAGCTAGAAGAAAGCCCACAAATAAAGTCAAACTCTGGCACATAGAAAGCAGTGTTTGAACTGGCTCTGCCATAGTGGAGCGTTGGCAGATTGCCTCGACTTGGCTTGGAGGGTGGAGTAAGACCTGTCCCTCTTCTGTTTTACAGGGTGTGTAATTGACTACAAATCTGCAAAGATTAAAGGAGCCTTACTGTAAAAGGGAGCCTTGCTTTTGAACTCTGCTAAACTAAGCCGGGGCTAGGAATTTTGGATGACTTGATGAGTAGAAGGCCTCCAAGGTTTTCGAGGCTTATTGTGAAAACTTACCATCGCACACTTCCCCTACTGTTTCTCTCCTCCCCACTGTATTTATCTCCAGAACAGGAAATTGATAATAGTAAGATCTGTCTTACTGCTTCTTCCAGTAGTATCTCAGCATACTTCTAGGTCAAAGTTCTCTCACTTTTTATACTTCAAAGTTTTAAACTTAGAATGAATCAACTAGACTAAGCACCATTTTCAGCTTTCTATCTTGGTTGCCTTTCTCCCTCTCTTCTCTCATTCTCCTTCTGGTATTTCTGCTGAAAGTGTTCTGAGAGCTTTAAAATAAGTTTGACCAAATTTCTTAAAAAGTGCTAGATATTGTGTAAGTTTTAATGTTTACCTTTAATCTTCTCTTGTTCTTTTTACCCTTTAAGATAGGTGATAGAGCTGCCACTCTGAAAAGAGAGTCTTTGCATCAGGTGACCAGCAGAGTAGATACAGTAAAAACTCAAAGCATAAAGGTAAATAACAGGAAGCTTACTCTGACATAAAGATAAATGCATCTGCATCTTTGTGCTTTTGAACTGCTGCTTCTTTCTCAAAAGGAACACTTCAGTCTAATTTGCTAAAACTTCAAGACACAGTAAATTATTGAATAAGTGAAGACTTTATCAGGCGCCTGCCCTGTGCCAAGCACTCTGCTAAGAGCTGGGGTGACCATACTGAGCAGGATAGACACCTGACCCCTCTTCTGGTGGAGCTCAAAGTCCATCAGTCAGAAAATCATTAACACATAATTGAACAGATAATTAATTGTGAGTGTGATAAATGCTAGGCAGGAAAAGTATAGGATATGATGAGGGCATTAGCAGAGATGAGGAAGGCTTTCCTAAGGAAATGACTTTTAAGCTAAGACAGGAAGTTATATGTACTAACGATAGGGAACAGTGGCTTAGATAATTTAAAAACAGTGTCTAACCTAAAAATTATTTTTTATTTTTAATTTGCAGTCTCAGAACTTATATAGTCCATTTAAGCCTCAGCCAGTTCCCTTCACCTTGTACCTTTCTGTTTTATTGTTCATCCCAGACATATTTACAAGATAAGCAATCTGTGATATACTCTGATATCCCAGCAAAGAAAGTCTTAGGGTATCAGAATAAAATACAGCTAGCACACATTTTTGCCTAAATTTATTGGTTTTACTTTTAGATCCTTTGTATTTTTTGTCATCTCAATATATGAGTCCCTTTGTGCTGCCTCATCTAAGCATCCTAACCAGATGCCATTTCTCTTATCATAATTCTTCAAGCAGTTAGGACCTAGTTTTAGTTATATATGTCCATATATTAGCTTCCTAAATAAACCAAGAGTGATGATCTATACACTATTAGTGTAGAAATAAAGGCAGCAGAGAAATAAGTAAATATATATTGAATAAAAGAAACATGTAATGAGTTGATATTCTAATTAAGCACAGAATCAGGACCTTTCACCCTAGCCTAAGCAGTTAGAAACAGGCCTCATAGAAACCAGACTTCTCTCCTTTTATAATTAAATTTATTTTTATATGCCAGTCTAGATCATCCTGGAGATGAGGCAGGGTATAAGGTAAAAAGCTTTTTAAAAAGATACAAATCAGACTTTGAATTAGAAGTATTAGAGCTGCTTCTTCATGTTCCTAACAGTTCCTGCCACCAGTTGAATCATCACCATGGGGGGAGAAAAGGAAGATCAGGGGAATATTTGTGGTTTGCTTGCTTTTTTTTAATGTGATAAGAGCATAAAACTCTACCTAAAGTGGTCTAGTCACAAGGTGAAGTAATGTATTCAGGAAAATTATTTAGTTAGTGTGAAATCATTCCTAGAAACCAATATGCTACTCATTTAGGAAATAGGTGTCGTAGAGGCTCCTGAGCAAGGGGGCATTTCCTTTACTGCTGACACAGGCATGCCTTCCCCCATCAGCCAAATGTTCACAGTGAATCAGATCATCTCTAGCATAATGTTCCCTTAATGGTCTAGGCTCAAATCCAGCTAGGCCCTCATCAACACTGAGTACCGAAGATATCTCTAGTATTTGTTGATTCATCCCTTCATTGCCTGTACTGATAGGGAACCTCCTGGGGGTCAAGCACTGCATGCTAAATAGGCTTTGGGGATATAATAAAGAATCAAATGAAATCTTGTTTCCAACTTAAACCTCTGTGATCTTTGTTTTGGACAGAAAGAAGATAGTTCAGATTCTCAGGTATCCAAGCTAAGGGAGAAACTACAGCTGATCAGTGCTCTCTCCAACAAGCCTGAGAGCAACAGGCCTCCAGAGACCACCCATGAAGGTGAGATATTCAGGGCTGGCTTCTGAATATTTCACGCAGGCTTGAGCAGCTTGCCTCCCACATGGAGTGGAAAGGTGTTCCAGCAGGACTGATCGAACCCAGTGAATGATGCCTGAGCGCACTGAGATGAAGCTGATACACTTTGCTTTCATTTAGCAAAAGCCCATTTGGTACATGATTTGTACTCCAGTCTATTAAGGGAAGAAGGGTAATGTTTAGCTGGAAATAGACTTCTCCATGCTGTCTGCATCCAATTATAGGCAAAAAAACATTACTGTCATAGCATGTATTAAAGCAGCTAAATGTTTATGGAAGTCTTTTCAATTTTTAAGTGCATAAAATTTACTTTAAAATAATTATTAGTCCTTCTGAAATACCATTAACAAATGATGATGGGATCATTTAGTTGGAAAGACCCTTGGCTTTAGGTAGGGGCATACCTAGTCAATATTGGCAGATATATCAACCTCCACTGGTTTAAGCTCTAGGAGGACATAACTCTAAGGCATTGAACTATGTTGGCTTTGACCCCTCCCCCCCACAAGTATTTTTTAATTTTAAGAAAGCAGTACAACCTCTCTATTCTCTTTTGGGTGGGATACAGACTACAGTGGGAGGCCTTGTGCTAACATTCTGCTACACAACTGTATGGTAGCATTCTTTCAGCACCAGCTGGTCTGGTGGCACATACCCCTGATCAGGCTCATAGCACAGTTCCCAGGATATCAAATATCAATGCTGTTTTCAGTTGCAGCTTAAACTCTTAACATCTTAAACGTGTACTGGTGCTATATGATCTTGCAGTGAGACCACAGCTCCTTACTGAGCCACACCAGAGACCACAGTTTCAAATTTTAATGTTGTATAATACTGATTAATCTTCACTTAGCCCTAAACATGTTCAATCTATGCCTTTAACTTCATTCAGTCACTATGCTGCTTAATTCTCTATTTTTCAATTACAGTTGACATTCAATACTATGTTAATTTTGAATATACAGCATAGTTAGACAACCATGTAATTTGCATACATTTCAAGTACCCACCTGGCACTATACATAGTTATTACAATATTATTGACTATATTCCCTACGCTGAACTTATATTCCCATGACTGTTTTTGTAATTACCGATTTGTACTTCTTAATCCCTTCACCTTTTTCATCCAGTTCTCCAACCCCCCTCTCCTCTGGCAATCATCTGTTTGTTTTCTGTATCTATGAGTCTATTTCTGCTTTGTTTGTTCATTTACTTTGTTCTTTAGATTCCACATATAAGTGAAATTATATATTTCTCTTTCTATGCCTGATTTATTTCACAGCATAATACCCTCTAGGTCAGTGATTTTCAATCATTTTCATTTCATAGCACACATAAACTAATTATACTAAAATTCTGCAGCACAACAAAAAAATACATTTTTTTGCCAATCTGACAAAAAAAATAGATATAATTTTGTTTTATTTACCAATAATAATAATAGTTACCTACTCTTTTTGCTCCAAAGTGACGTTTTAAAAAACTGGTTCCTTTACTTGTATATAAGGATTTCTGGTACCAATAATTAACTAATCAACCTTATTATGCGATTTGACCAGTAAGGAGCAACTCTGTTACATGACCTACATATTCACGGTTCAAGCAGGGCATTCACACCAGACAGCTATTATTGTGTTGGCTGTTGTCTTTTTTTATTTTACAATCTAAGGGAGAAGAGACCGGTGCCCCTCACTAAATGGTCAGGTATTGCATGTTGTAAAATTTTTTGCAGCACACCAGTTGAAATCACTGCTCTAGGTCCATCTGCAACATTACTAGATTTCATTCTTTTTATGGCCTAGTAATATTTCATTGTATATATGTGCCACAACTTTTTTATCCAATCCTGTATTGATGGGCACTTGGGTTGCTTCCATATCTTGGCTGTTATAAATAATACTGCAGTGAACATAGGGGTACATATATCTCTCGAATTAGTGTTTTGGATTTCTTTGGATATATACCCAGAAATGGAATTGCTGGGCCCATTTTTAATTTCTTGAGGAATCTCCATACTGTTTTCCATAATGGCTATAGCAATCTGCATTTCCACCAACAATGCACAAGGTTTCTTTTTCCCCACATCCTTACCAATACTTGTTTTTTGTTGATTTATTGATGATAGCCATTCTGACAGGTGTGAGGTAATAGCTCATTGTGGTTTTAATTTGCATTTCTCTGATGATTAGAAATATTGGGCATCTTTTCATATGTCTATTGGCCATCTATGTGTCCTCTGGAAAAGTGTCCATTAAGGCCCTCTACCCATTTTTTAATTAGACTGTTAATTTTTTTTTTTTTTTTGGTGTTAAGTTGTATAACTTCTTTATAAATTTTGGATATTAACCGCTTACCAGATGTATCACTTGTAAATATCTTCTTTCATTCAGTAAGTTGTCTTTTTGTCAGCAATTTCTCTTAAATTCAGTATATATGCAATTATCCTAAGAGATGACCTTCAATGCTGGTTTAACTTCGTGTCAGACTTGCTAATACTAAAACCATGTGTATTTGTTACAGAGCAAGTACAGAGTTTCACATCAAAGCCATCAGCATTTCCAGAATTTCCACAGTCTCCTGGAGATAACATTGAGAAAACTGCCCAGCTAAGATCTATCTCCCTACCAGGAATTGCTAGCATCAAAGGTAAATTTTTATACCATGGAGTAATAAGGGAAATGTTCAAAGTTATAACTTTTTAATTTTTTTAACTTGCAAGAAAAAGAATTATATATAACATTGACTGAGCACTTCCTCTGGGCCAATATTTGATATGCATTTGTATTATATAATCCTGATTAACAATTCAGGGAACATAAATATTCATGTATGATACTCATTTTACTGATAGGGAAACTGCCTAAGTCCACACAGCAAATAATTAATTGAGGCAAAATTCATACCAAGGCAGTCTGACACCAAAATTTACACTCTTAACCAATGAACTATATTATCTCTCTAGTAATGTTTTTAGAGTTTTCATTCATTCATTGAGTACCTAATTATACCAGTGCTGAGCAATAACAATACAGTATAAGATACAGTCTCACATTCCTCACAGATATAAAAGTCTAGTGGAGAAGGCAAACATAATAAATACTGTAAGATTAGAAAAATAAAGTAAAAGTTGATCCTATTTGTCAGGACCCTCCAAAAATGAGGAGTCCTTTAGCTGAAAAATCAGTAAGATAAACGTTAGCAAAAAGGATATGATTCACAGAAAAATATCTTTGCCTTGCTCCCAACAGTGTATATTCTGTCCCTCATTGTGATGTTTGGGTCTCCTGATTTTGCATTTGCTAACAGCCTGGAAAAATCACCCCACTCCTGTCCACTGCCTTTGCCTGGCTCCTCACCTCAGCTTAGATACCATTCCACCAGGGAACATTTCCGTACCTCCCAGGACCAGATAAGGTTCCTTCTGTGTATGACCTCTTCTATTTTGTTTGCCCCTGTTTAGTATGTATCACTCTGTTGTAATTTCCTAGGGAGACATAAAATTTAACTTCATTCCTAGCCCCTAGCATAGTGGCTGGTACACATGAATATTTGTTAAATGAATGAGTTATCTACAGGCTACAAAAGAAGCATAGAAGACCTAAATTTATTTTGCCATTTAAATACAATTACTTATTTTTTCCCATCGCAATTTTTTTTTTCTTTCTGTTTTCTGGGAGACAGGAGTATTAAGTTGTGTTTATTGGCAATACAAGTTGCCTCCTCCCACTCTCCATTATTACTTCAAGAATTGATGAGAATGAATGGAGCTGAAAGTCTGTTAAGAGCAGATTAAGAATGAGCCATCTTAACATTTGTACTTAACATAGATTTTACATACTTTTGAATGACTACACTTTTGAAATGATTTGGAACAGCAATTAGATTTTTATTTAAGTACTGCTACCAAGTGCATAGCACATTTTATTAACTTATGCTTCATATGCACACACAATAAAACATTTTTCAGCTAGCCACTTGGTGGCAGGCATTGAGAACAAACTTCCCACCTGCTTTTCTAGCTTTCAAGACTTTTATTTAGCTGCTTTGCTAGGACTATCTTAAGAGTGAAACTAGGCCCTTATTCAGAAGCTTGTCTACAAAAACTCCTTGAAGGACTAGACCTTGCACTGCAACTGTTTCCCCCCTTCAAATTATTACTATTCTTCCTAAGTACCAAACAGCCAGAGGCCTATTGAATCTAAGTGTGAAGTTGAATAAAGGAAGAAAGGAAAGGAATTTAGGAAGATTTTTAAAGAAACATAAGCCTCATTGACTATCTTCTGATAGTAGAGACTAATTCTACTAAGTCATTCAGTAGAGACATAATCAAGTCCAAGTCTTTCCTATTTCATTTTTTGGTTAATCCTTACCCGAGGATATTTTTCCCATTGCTTTTCAGAGAGTGGAAGGGAAGGGAGAGTGGGGACAGAGAGAGAGAAAGAAACATCAATGTGAAAGAGGTACATTGATTGATTGCCTCCAGCATCTGTTCTGGCCAGGGGCTGGGGTTCAAACCTGCAATCCAGGCACATGCCCTTGACTAGGAACCCAAGACCTTTGGTGTACAGGCCAATTCTCTCACCATTGAGCCACACCAGCCAGGGCTTAAGTCCTTTTTAAATGTTATGTAAATAATTGGCCCTCCTATTTGGAAACAGCTTAAATGCCCATCAGCAGATGAGTGGATTAGAAAACTGGGGTACATCTACACAATAAAATACTACACTGCTGTAAACAAGAAAGAACTCTTACATTTGTAACAGCATAGATGGACATGGAGAGCATTATGCTAAGTAAAATAAGCCAGTCGGAGAAAGATAAATATCACATGATCTCACTTATTTGTGGAATATAATGAACAACATAAACTGATGAACAAAAATAGATCCAGAGACATAGAAGCATCGAACAAACCGTCAAGCCTCAGAGGGAAGGCAGAGGAGGGGGTGTGAGTAAGAGATCAACCAAAGGATTTGTATGCATGCATATAAGCATAACCAATGGACACAGACAGTAGCGGGGGTGAGGGCATGTTCGGGAGGGTGAGAGCAGCCAGGGAAAGGTCAGTGGAGGGAAAAGGAGATATATGTAATACTTTAAACAATAAAGAATTTAAATTTAAAAAATAAATAATTTTTAATTATTTATTAATTAAATTAAATAAGTGTTCATTATGGGGTCCTTGAGAAAATACAAGCAGAAACTGTTGATAGAAATTGTCCAATCCTATTGGCTCAAATAATATCTTAGAAATAAAAAAGAAGATACAGCCCCGGCCAGCGTAGTTCAGTGGTTAGAGTATCAGCTTGTGCACCAGAGGGTCAGGGGTTTGATTCTTGGTCAAGGGCATGTACCTGGGTTGCAGGTTCAATCCCCTACCCGAGGTCAGGGTGCATGTAGGAGGCAACCACTCGATGCATCTATCTCACATCAATGTTTTTCTCTTTTTCTCCTCCCCCACATCCCTTCCCTTCCATTCTCTCTAGAAATCAATGAAAAAAATATCCTCACTCCTCAGGTGAGGATATTTTTTAAATTAAAAAAAAAAAATCAACTGGTATAATTGCTCTCTCTCTTAGCTGGAAAAGATATAGCTTTGAAGAGATACACAGAGGGGGTAAAAACAGATTTATATTTGTGAGTACGTGACACAGTTTATTATTGTATTATTCTTTATTATTGTACTAGAGGCCTGATTCATGAAATTTGTGCAAGAGTAGGCCTTCCTTCCCCTGGCTGCCAGCACCGGCTTCCCTCTGGCACCCAGGACCCAGGCTCCTGGGACCCGGGCTTCTCTCCAGCCACCAGCAGGCACCCGGGACCCAGGCTTTCCTCGCAGCCCCGGCTTCCTCCAGAAGGTCATCTGGAAGGACGTCTGGTCTAATTAGCATATTATACTTTTATTATTATAGAATTGCCATACAAACAACTGTAAACCTACTTTTGCCCCACCCTGTATAGTCCTCTGGTTGTTTTTAATTGAGATATAATTAACATTCCATATTATTCTCTCTTTTAAAATGTATAATTCAGTTTTTTTTAGTATATTCACAAGTTTGTGCAGCCATCACACTCATTCTAGAACATTTTTATCATCCCAAAAAGAAACCCTGTACCTATTAAATGGTCATTCCCTTTTTCCCCTTCCCCCAGCCCTTGACAACCACTAATCTCTCAACCACTGTCTCTTTGGATTTGCCTATTCTGAATATTTCATATATAATGGAATCATACAATATATGAACTTATATATGCTTTTTTCTTGCATTATATTCCTTTCATTTAGCATAATGTTGTCAAGGTTCATCCATAGTTCAACATGTAACAGTATTTCATGCCTTTTCATGGCTGAATAATATTCCATTGTATGAACACTTAGTATACCCATTCATCAATTGATTGCCATTTGGCTTTTAGGAATAATGTAGCTATGAACATTTGTATACAAGTTTTTGTGTACTTGTAGACATATGTTTTCATTTCTCTTGAATATATACCTAGAAATGTAATTGCTGGGTCACATGATAACTCTGTTTAACTGACAAAATGCCAGAGTCTATTTTACAAGCTCAGCTCCTGTCAATTAGCTCTTTAAGCCTCTCTAGTCCTTTTCACCCCTTCAACATAAGAATAAAATCTGAAAATTCCAAAAGGAAGGCCCTGGACAGAGAAAAGGCCAGCCTATTTTATTCTCCTGTGATTATCTATCACTGCTTCTATTTTGGGAGGATAGTGCCATACAGTATTTCTCTCAAGGATCAAGAAAGAATTAGTCTTTCTGATTTAGTGATATCCTAAACTTTACCTTTTGGAATCAGAGTCTGCAAAGTAGCTTTCTTTTAATGCTTTACATTCAGTTGTGGCTATTGTTTAAACTGTTAACTAAATTTAGCTATATTTATAGACATAAACACTTTTTGCAATTTTTTTAAACAGATCTTGAGGATTTATTCTACAAGACTGGCCAGAACATGGATGGGAAGCTGACCTACCAGGAAATTTGGAACTCCTTAGGCTCTGCTATGCCAGCACCAGAGAGTTTGAGAGAGTTTGATGCTGATGGAGATGGAAGATACTCATTCCTGGAGCTAAGAGCAGCTGTAGGTGTCTAGCCTCATTGGGCATATTTAGAAACGGATATATACCCTGGGCTACCTAATATCTGCTCGCATAACAAAAACAACCCTTCTATTTATCTATCAGTCCTCCAATCCTCCAAACTATTGTAGCAGACACATTGCAACCTTTTAACTTGTTTGAAAAAGCTATATAAAAGTTATTTTTTTAAAAAAGACCATTTTACTTACGATGTTCAGAAATCTATGATTTCCTGAAACCAGTGTGATCTTAATTCTAAAATTGCCAGAATAAAAGTCAAGCCCTCTTTCTTTCTCTTTCCTTTTTTGAGGGAAGGAGACCTTATCTTTTAGAACTAGAAAAAGTGTATATAGTAAGAATAAGCCACCTTTTATATTTCACATAAATCTGCCTTAAATTAGCTGCACTTTATTCAGACTCAGAAAATGTCTTTTCTTTAAAAGATAGGCTTTTTCTGTGTATAAATATTTAAAATGAAAGAAGAGTTCTGCATATTTTGTGGGAAGTTAGGAGAAATGGTTTGAAACAGGACATGAATAAATGGCTTGTCAAAAATCGCTAATTTGATCTGGTAGCAACTAAAACTAGGCCCATGTCTCCTTCAGGCATCTCCTTTAGGTGCTGCCATGGGGTTTGGTCTGGTGGCCAGAGGAATATATTTAGGGAGTGGATACTGGGGACAGTGCAGCCTCCAGGCGCAGGAAAGTAAGATCTATATCTTTGTTTCTGTCCCCTTAGCTAATCGCAACCTGTGAACCAGAGAGTATTCTTGGCATTTTTATTATTTTTTATCGTATTTCAGGGTTTATGAACATAGAAAGTTATCCAGTGAGGAGATATATTTCCCTCCCTGAGTGAGCAGGATTATCACACACACACACACACATGCACTCAAATCTATCTTAAAGCTGTGGCTGACTTCCCTCTCTGATACTATCTCCATTCTGAATGGTAGGGCTGAAGTCCCTGGTCACTGGCTCAGCCTGGCTGCCCAGGAGCTTTAGAGGAGAGCTGTGCCTTTATTTCTGACCCAGGAAACAGATTTTACATGGGGGCTAACCAAGAACCTAATATGTTCCTCTGGGGGATAAGGCCGTAACAGTTGTGAACATTTATTTATTAAGTTTCTTCATGGTTATCAGGTCAGAAGTAGTTGGAAGCTTTATGTCCAGAGAATGCCAAGCATAGCAGACAGGCCTGGAACATTGGGCTTTACATGATGGTAGCAAGTGTTTTCAGATCTAATGCAAGCAAGTGCAATACTTTTCCCTTTAAATACTTCCATAGCCTGGTACTACAGGACCCTGAACTGAAAGGAATTATACCTCCATGCTATCTGTGTGTGCTGTGTTCTTAGAAGGAGTCTCTAAAGAATACATAAGGAAAAAACTTTGCAAAACTTAGCTGTGCTGTAGGCCACATCAGGGAGAAACTAGAGAAGCTTTCGTACACTGACTTCTTTAGTGGAACTCATTTCCATTTTAACTTTTTCCATTTTAACTTTGTCCAAGTTGCCCAGTTAGCCATGGATGCAGCCAAACATCCTTAACTATTTAAGGGCTGGTTTTGTTTTGCTTTTTCTTTATATGATATTCAGCTTGGTGTAGGCTAACCTTGGTTTTTTTTCTAGAAATATAAAAATTTAGTTAATGCAAGATGAAGTCTTTTCCCATGAATGTGTCTGCTTACCTCATATGGCTTATGCTTCTCTTTCTTTAAAAAAAAATTTTTTTCCTTGCCCAACCGAGCTATTTCACTTTCTTGGAAAGGTTAAAATATGGTATAAAATTAGCACTTTGGGTAACTTGAAGAGTACTCTTCTGGCTGCCTTCCATGCCCACCCCCCTTTTTTAATATATATACCCTGACGGATTTTGTAACAACCAAATAACACTCTAGCAATAAATTGAATTATTCTGCTATATTTGTATATACTGTACCATAAATAGTATGTCTACCTGGAAGGTATTTTTTTGAGAACTGATTTATATGAAATATACTTGGGGGTAATGTAGCTTGTCCTTTTTAGTTTCAAATTCTTATTCATAGGCATATACTTTGAGGACACCTTAACTCTTTGTTGTACGTACTTTTCTTTTGCATCAGAGAGCTATCTGTGGAGAAGTCATTTTGTTTTTTAGTTTATCATCCATTCTCACCTCAAGTGTGTCTGGCTAGCATCATCCCTGAGCCAGGTATATAGTACCATCCTCTCCCCCTACCCAATTTGGCAGAGGTGTTCCTGCTGCCCTCTCAGACTTGAGAATACTCTTGTCACACAGCCTGGGAAAGTGCCCTATCTCCCAGGCAGAACTAGGGCACTTGAACTCCTTTGTTTGAAGTTGAGCAGATTCATTGGCCTAAGAAGAGCCTCAGAAACCTATTGTTCAGTGTTAATTTGGCATTTTTATTTGTAAATTGTCTTAAACTGTAATCAAGCCTCACCTGCCACATCTCAGCTCTGAAAGGAAGGTCGACAGTAGTGGTGAGTTTGGTTTTGGTTTTGGTTTCAGTTACTTTGACCTTCCCACTCTGGCAGCTCCTACTGCTGCTTTCCCAAGTTACCCAAAGCACTGCTGCTTGGTCCTTGTTTTCTTTTGTCTTGTACTATCTGATATAATGTTTACTTAAAGGGCAAAAGTGTTTTGTAGGAAGAAAAGAACCAAAAGAAGAGAGAATCAGCTTAGAGATGACTGTGATGTTATCTAAAGGGCAGAGAAGGGCCTGGCACTTAGGAATGTGCCTCAAACAGCAAAGCTGAAGAACGGACACTCTTCACCTACTGGCTACTGTCCCTCCATTGGCGTTTCCTCACTTTATGTTGCTGGACAGAACACTGTCGGCGCCCCCGCTGGTCTTGCCGGTCACAGTTGAAGCTTCTGGCTGTAATGGGCTCATACTCATAATGGCCTGCTGTTGAGTTGTTTTTAGTGACAGCTTTCGTGTGCTACACACCTCATTGGCTTGCTTACCAACACCAGCTAGATGCAGTCCCTCCTTTCATATCCAAACCAGAACACATTTGGGTATTCCTGAGACTTTATAGAGCGTGTATTGTTTGTTATATGAACCTAACCTACCTTGTTGTTTTCTCACATTAAGAAATGTCAATCTACTTTGCTTTAGTGGAGCTATTTTGGTAATGTATAAGCAGTTTGGTTCTGTTTGGGGAGTGAATTCAAGGTTTCCATGGCTTGATTTGAACTTTGCTTATTTCATATCAGTAATACAACCATTTTAATTTATCTAAATAAAAATTTACTTTTTATCCCACTGTGTCATGACTAAGGTCCCTACCTCTGGTTACTAAAGAAAAAAAAAACCTACTTTGAAACCTGATTTTATGGACTTCTCCCTCCCCTTGAAAGCAGAGACAGATTGTGGGCACAGTGTTCAATTGAAGACTCTACCTCGAATGCAGAATTTGGACTGAAGGAGTGAAGGCTGCTTCTTTGGCATCTGTAGGTTGGGAGGGGAGAGGGGAGGTTATGAGTGAGCCTCTTTTCCTGTATCAACCACAGAAGCTCCACTTAGGGCTGTTTTATATGTTGAGGTTCAGTGTAAGAGCATGTTTAAATGAAATGTTTCACTGCCTTAAAAAAAGGATGTAGCCTTGAAATCCATTGCAAGAGAGAGGCCATATAGGGGCTGTAGCTCTTTTGCACAGAAAAATAATAGAAAAATTAGCTCTACATGGTGGCTAGATTCTGGGATTACACACACACAATCTGGGTGACCTTCCCCCTCATGGAAGACTACATAAAGCTTAGCTCATTTGAGCATCTTACCAAATATGATAAGATGATTTCCTTATATCCAAAGTGAAAGGAAAAAATGTATATGCTGGGTCAGACCTGAGCTTTCTTACCTTTAATCTAGCACAAAATAGCTAGTATTATCTTTGTTTCTCTTTTTTAGGATGGTTTCCAGAAGGTACAAAATTTCTCTCATATAGTGGATCTTACCTTGTGGAGGGGCCATAAATCCCTTTAGGGAAAGATCTTTTTTAAAAACTGGATACATTTCTGTATATTATTTTAGGGGCTTCACTTCCCCCAAGCCACTCCATGGATCAACTTAGTTCCATCCTACACACACAGAAATCATTTGCCAAGTGTTTTCTAACCAAATGTATCATTACGGAAGGGACACCAGGGTGGATGGTTGGAAGATGAACTTTGAAGCCAGGCAGATGTAAATTTGAGACCTTGCTCTGCAATCCTATATAATAAAGGTAATATGCAAATTGACCATCACACCCTCACACAAGATGGCCGCCCCCATGTGGTCACAAGATGGCCATCATAAGATGGCCACAGGGGAGGGCATTTGAGGGCAATTAGGACAGCAGGGGAGGGAGTTGGGTGCGACCAGACCAGCAGGGGAGGGCAGTTAGGGATGACCAGGCCAGCAGGGGAGCAGTTAGGGGGTGATCAGGCTGGCTGGCAGAAGTGGTTAGGAGCAATCAGGCAGGCAGATAGGCAAGCAGTTGGGAGCCAGCAGTCCTGTGTGATAGGGATGTCCGACTGCCGGTTTGTGGGATCGGGCCTAAACCGGCAGTCGGACATCCCCCAAGGGGTCCCAGATTAGAGAGGGTGCAGGCTGGGCTGAGAAACACCCGCCCCCCCAAGTGCACAAATTTTGTGTACTGGGCCTCTAGTATAACAATATGGCAAATGCCCTTGAGAACTGTCTCTTCATCTGTAAGTGGAGGGTCATTGGCAGTGTTCTTATATTAGAAACAATGTAGAGACAACCCCAACTCAGTACACATACATGTTAACAAAGAATGTGATTGAGCCAGCAGTGCAGTGTGGCTCATGGATCTCAATGACCTGTTTTGCCTGTGACCTGTCACTGTGAATCACCACAGTTCACACATGCTCCACAGCTATCACTTTGTGGCAGCTGTGCTTAATGTCTCACAGAATGGCAGTGCCTTTGGGTACCTATCCCAGAACCTAGCATACATTTTTGGTCTTAAGTAAAAACTGGGTAGAGGACTGTGGAGCCCATCACAAGCACTAGTTCAGTGTGTTTTCCCACAACCAACCCTCCAATTCCCATTTGTGTTGGTGATTCTCAGTGACCTTCAATTTGGTTTGCAAATTGTCCCTATCAAACAGGGGAAGGACTTTGCCCTCCTAACAACAAATGAGACACCAGGGAGCCTGGGACTTTTTTTAATCTTTCATAATGTGACATCCAGATGGGCCCTAGTCTGTGTCAATACCACCTCCGAGGTTAGCTCTGTCCCAGTACCTCCAGCTTCCACACTCAGTGAAAGGAGACTACAATTCTGAAGCAAAAGGCTTGGCATTGAAGCAGTGGTCCCCATGGGCCAGTGTGGGGAGGGAGGGGGAGTGGAGATTCCTTTCAGGACAAATGGCCAAAGGATAGGAGACGGAGTGGTTCAGCATTGGAGGTAGGTTACATAGGGAGAGGGCAGAGGGCACCTCCTGAAAGATGGGAATCGGGAGTGGGGAGCTGTTCTGGGGCCGAGGCATTGGGGAAGCTAGGGGAGGCTGTGGGACCAGCTGCAATGCAGGTTGCGGAGGGACAGGGGCCTCCACCTTGGTGCTGGTTTGTTGAGCAGCATAGCTCCTACTCTCAGTGCTATCCAACTCGCACAGAGAATCTGAAGTCTGGACCTCAGTCTCAGTCTTGGAGACAGTAGGGGAAGGGCCCATGTTGATGGCTGTGTTCATGCCATAGTGCCTTCGCTTGTTAATCCAGTACAACAGTGGGCTGTAGGTGAATGTAGTGGCTCTCATCACCTTTACCCACTCCTGGGCACGCTCTTCCCGCCGCAGGTTCTTCCTCCAGTGCAGAAAGAGAATGGAGCCACCAATTAGCACTGAACACAGCCCCAGGAGTCCAAAGTACAGCGAGATCCACACTAAGGCAATAAGAAAGAAAAAGAGGCAAGCTGGCTGATAGCTCTAGCTTGGGGGCTGAGTTGTTTCTTATTCTTCTTCTTAACCCGTTCATTAGTCATTCCATCCACTTAGCCACGCTCTTCATTCCTTCCCTCCCTCCTCATTGACTTATCATTCTCTTAGTCAAAGCTAGATTTCCAGGGAGCTTAAGAGGCCCCCCTAGCCCTTTATAGATAAGGAAAGCTAGAGGTTGGAGGGGAGCATGGCCTGTCCAGGCTTAGTCAGGCCTTTGGTTCCCAACCCTGGACCCATCCAATCCACCAGATGGAGAACCTCACTAAAGCCAGGCTTATCAAGGAAGTAAAAGTAACAGTTGACAGGGACACCAGTGTCCCATCCCATTCTACCCATTCCGTTGTGATGGTCCTAGGGTATTCGTAGCACCCCCCATGTCCTCAAGAAATCCTTCATTTTCTAGAGGAAACAGTAGCTTAACTGCTTAGCACTCCTCCATGCAGGACCCACCACACACACCATCCATGCAAAAGGTCGCCCCAAGCTAAGGGCACGAAGCAAGGATCAGGAATAGGAGGGTCATTTACCACTAGGGAAGCTCAGGTCCTTCGGTTGGGAATCCATCAGGTCCAGCTTTGGTATCTTGCCAGTGGCCCTGGAGAGAGGGAGCTTACCTACCCATCTCTCCAGTTACTGAGTCCTTGACATGCCCCAGCCCCATTGTTTCCTAAGGGTGAGGTCACTGGATTCTGAGCGGGGGGGGGGGGGGGGGCGCGGAGCTTGTGAAGTCTTGGGTTAATGATAGGGACTTCATCTAATGGTGCCATACTGTATGTCTACTGCTTCTATCAGGGGCTGACCCAGCCACTGAATTGTCTGCCCCCTACCCCTTATGGTGAACCCACAGAACAGCCCCAACCCCGGGAAAGGGCCCCAGTCCCTCAGGGACTTATCCATGTTGCTGGGCATTAAGGAACAGTGGGAAGGGTGGCAGGGAGCACACACAGCTTTGGGAAGCCCTGCCCTCAAGATGTCTGTGATCCAGCTGTCCGAAGAAAACCTGCTCAAGGGAACGAAGTGAATAATGCCTCCTTTCTTGCCTCTTACAATCTTATTTTTGTTTCGTTACTTTCCTTCAACAAGTGGTGTTTATTGGGCACCAGGTCCTGTGGGAGCTCCCTACTTTCTGGCCCTCCATCCTTTCCAGCCTCACCTTCCTCCCCATCCTTCACTTACCTCTCCCTTCTGATCAGGCCAGACTCCTTAGCACAGCCTGCTTACTCACATCTCTGGAGTTTTGCTCATACTGCCTCTACCTGAGTGCCCCTCCCCACTCTTTCCCCCACTGAACTCCTGCTTATCCTTCAATGCTCAGCTCAACCCCTAGACTCTATGACAAACAGTTGTTTCCATTGGCTTCCCAGAATGCGATCATCCCCAGTTTGAAGGGGTTTTGAGGGGTGTCTAGTACCAAGCCCATCAGATGCTTGAGCCCTGGAGGTAGATCTCCCCTACCCAGCAACTCATCCCCTGGGACTTGCTTGGGTCAGAGACTTACTTGCTCACACCTCCTGAGGCAACTTGATCCATGTATGGGTTGCTCAGTTAGAAAGCCCTTCCCTAATTAAGCTCAAGTCAGCCTCCCTGTACTACCCCTGGGCCTAGCTCAGCTTTTTGGCACCATTTAATTACTTTCCTCTCTGTGGCCCCCCAGCATGTGACTTAGGCACTATTCAGCATGATTTTTTTCCAGGTTTACTTAACCCTCAGCTTGCCTCATACTCCACTGGCTCCTGCTTTGCAGTCTCCTTGGCTGGTTTCTCCTCTTTTCCCTGATCATTAAATGTTAGCATGCCCTCAGGCCTTAGCCCTCTATCTACATTCACTCCCTCAGTGATCTCATTCAGACTCAGGGATTTTTTTCCCTTTTTATTGAATTTATTAATAAAACTATACAAGTTTCAGGTGCACAATTCTACAACACATCATCTGTACTCTGTATTGTGTGTTCACCACTCCAAGTCAAGTCTCCATCCATCACCATTGATCCTCCCTCTACCCTTCTTACCTCTCTCCATCCCTTCCCCTTAGACTCATAGCTTTAAATATCATATATACACCTATATATACCGATAACTAATGGCTTTTATATCCAGCCCAGACTGTTCCTCAGAACTCTAAACTCATTCACACAATAGTCCAGTTGATGTCCCTACTTGCCAGTCTATTAAATGATCTCAAACTAACATGTCCCAAACTAAACTCCTGATCATCCACCCTCTCACCTACTCCAGCCTTCCTCCTCTCCATACATGGCAACTCTATCCTTCCAGTTGTTCAGGCCAAAGCCTACAAGTCATCCTCAACTCCTTTTATTCTCTCACACCCAAATTCACTCCACTAGCAAAATCTTTAGGCTTGCTTTCAAAACCACTTTCCTATCACTATCACCTTATTCTAAACACCACCATCTCTCACTTGCATTATGAGTCTCCCCATAGGGTAACCAATCATCCCAGTTTGCCTGGGACTTAGGAGGTTTTCAGGACATAGGACTTTCAATGTTAAAACCAGGAAAGTCCCAAGTAAACCAGGACAAACTGGGCACCCTTAGGAGAGCTTCCATCCTTGCCCCTGCCCCTCCCATGCCCTACATTCCACAAGCAGTCAGAATGATACTTTAAAAAAATAGATCATGTTACTTCTCTGCTGAAAACCTACAGCGACTTCCCATTTCCCTCAGATTCAAAACCAAAGTCCTTAACCAAGGCCTTCAAAGCCCTGAGCAATCTAACTACTCTTCTCCGTACTTCTTCACACAATAACCTCCTTGGTGTCCACATGCAGGGCAACAGGGCAACATGCTCCTGCATCAGAGCCTGTGCACTTGCCATTTCCTGTATCTGGAAGGCTCTGCCTCTAGATATCCATACAGATCATTCCCTCATTTCCTCAGGCCTCCGCTCAAGTATCCCATATCTCTATTCTCCTTTTTTAACACTTAAATTCTTTATTATTTAAAGTATTACATATGTCTCCCTTTCCCCCCATTGACCTCTCCCCAGCTGCTCCCACCGCCAGCACATGCTCTCACCCCTCTACTGTCTGTGTCCATTGGTTATGCTTATATGCACGCACACAAATCCTTTGGTTGATCACTTACCCTCCCCCCCTCCCCCCTTCCCTCTGGGGTTTGATGGTCAGCTCAATGCTTCTATGTCTCTGGGTCTATTTTTGTTTGTCAGTTTATGTTGTTCATTATATTTCACAAATGAGTGAGATCATGTGATATTTATCCTTCTCTGCCTTATTTCACTTAGCATAATGCTCTCCAGGTCCATTCATGCTGTTGCGAATGCTAAGAGTTCTTTCTTTTTTTGGTGGCGTAGTATTCCATTGTGTAGATGTACCCCAGTTTTCTAATCCACTCATCTGCTGATGGGCACTTAGGCTGTTTCCAAATCTTAGCTATGGTAAATTGTGCTCCTATGAACATAGGGGTGCATATGTCCTTTCTGATTGGTGTTTCTGATTTCTAGGAGTGGGATTACTGGGTCAAGTGGGAGTTCCATTTTTAATTTTGAGGAAACTCCATACTATTTTCCACAGTGGCTGCACCAGTCTGCATTCCCACCAGCAGTGCATGAGGGTTCCTATTTTAACGAATAGCATGTATCATTACCTGACGTGATACATTTATTTATTGTGTCTCACAATAATCGGTGATTACAACCGACTAAAGGGCCTTTGATGCAGAAGGACAACTAAGACAGCAAGTGCCAGGAGAATTTAAAAGGGAGCAAGCACGACGAGGACTAGCAGACCCGAGCGACTTTCCAGAGGAGACTTGGAGAGCAGAGGCTGCTGGTACCCAGCCGGCGGGCGTGAATCCAGGAGGGCTCCAAGGAGGAGGCGGGGCGGTGGAAGGATGTGCGGAGCCGGCGGACTCAGCGGAGCCGGCGGGCACAGTGGGGCATTGAGACCCTAACTCCCGCCCCGCCCCTTTCGCCCGGCCCGGCTCCCGGAACCTTGAGCGC
>NW_005355967.1:197097-202610 GCF_000412655.1 Myotis brandtii | reverse complement strand
TGGTGGCGCCGGGAGTGCGCCCCAGGGCCCTGCGAGGTGGGCACTGCCACCGTCCGCACGCAGAGGCCGCATCCAGGCTCAGAGAGGGAGCTCACTGCCTCGTGCCCCACAGCTAGTGTAGCGCTGAGCGTCTCGCAACGCCCTGGCTTTTTCTCCGGGGTCCGCCTTGGTGCCTTAGTTCTCAGACCTTAACAGCCTTTCCCTGGCGCCGGGAGTGCGCCCCAGGGCCCTGCGAGGTGGGCACTGCCACCGTCCGCACGCAGAGGCCGCATCCAGGCTCAGAGAGGGAGCTCACTGCCTCGTGCCCCACAGCTAGTGTAGCGCTGAGCGTCTCGCAACGCCCTGGCTTTTTCTCCGGGGTCCGCCTTGGTGCCTTAGTTCTCAGACCTTAACAGCCTTTCCCCAGCGGGCAGCTCCAAGACACCTGTCCTTAAAGAAATGGGAAAAGGGAGCCTTCCGGAGAAGGACTTGACTTGCTCGCGGTCACATACGGACCCAGCTGAGGCCTGGGAGTAAACCCTCTCTAAGGTGAGAAAGCTGAGTATCAGAGAGAGCAAGAGACCTGCCCGAGAACACACAGCTGGTTGGCTTGCATCTGTCTCGGAACCAGGGTTCCTAACCATCCCCTCAGCTTCCAGATGAAAGGACCCGGGGTTAGAGGACGTTCAGGTGGGTGTCTGGGGGCCATGGTAGGGTCTGAAGAGTCAAGTGGAAGAGCTAAAGGCGATCAAAGGTGAAAATTACAGGGGCCTACGAGAGAATTGGGCAGGGTGGGCAGACAGTTGTCTTATGGAGGAAACCAAAGACTAAATACTGTAACTTCTTTGAGTTCGGTCTCATCTCTCATTCCACAACCTTAATTTAATCCCCCGTCATCTTCACCTGGACTCACTGTCATCCTCTCCCTAGTCTTCCCCACGCGTCTTGGACCCCTCCATCCCAGTCTATCTCATTGCTACTACGGTGACTTTTCTTTTTCTGAAAGAATGATGGAATAAATGAATGACTATTTTTGCTCTTCTTAAAACATCATTCAAATATACTCACATATTTGTCTTCTTTAAAACCTTTTCTTGGCCTGCATTTCCCTTCAGCCTTTTCTCATTGATCTCTCTCACAAACAGGCATGTCCGGAGAGTTGTCTACTCATACTCTGAATATTCCACAACTAGTCTTCGTTCTTACCCATGGACAAATGAATGACTGGTTTTACTCTCCTTCTCCACTAGATCACTCCCATCAGCATTTACACATACTGCTATGGGAACTTTCCACTGACCTCTGGGTAATGTCCATATTCCTTCGAGTTCCTCACAAGGCTCTTATGCTGTGAGCCTCGTCTCCCTAGCTTTATTACCAGAACGCCCTTTGAGCACTGTGGGTTAACACAAAGGAATACAGGAATGGGATTGGGGGGAGGATATTCCAGGTAAGGGGAGCAGCAAAGGTACAGGGGCATGAAACCACCTCAAACCATTTGGGAATGTTTGAGTAAAATTTCATCATATATCCATAGCATTTTACTATACTTTGTTACATGTCTGGATAGAAGCTCCTGGAGGTAGGGACTCTGTCTTAATTATTTTTGTATCCATAGAGCCCAGAAAGGTAAACAGCAAGCAAGGGATAACAAAGTTTGCTGAATGAATGAAAAGGAGAAAGGGTAAGTTCTAGAACAGTGATGGCGAACCTTTTGAGCTCGGTGTGTCAGCATTTTGAAAAACCCTAACTTAACTCTGGTGCCATGTCACATATAGAAATTTTTTGATATTTGCAACCATAGTAAAACAAAGACTTATATTTTTGATATTTATTTTATATATTTAAATGCCATTTAACAAAGAAAAATCAACCAAAAAAATGAGGTTCGCCATCACTGTTCTAGAAGCAGCTGAGAGACAAGTCAGGGAGATGGGAGGGAAAGCTGTGTGGATACAAAAAGGAAAAGACCACAAGGTTGAGGTAGATGAAAAGGGAGATGGAAGCAGGACCAAAACAGAGTCAGTAGAACCTGGGCCAAGTTAAGGGAAGAGGCAAAATAGGGCCTGGCCTTAGGACCCAGGACCAAATACGTAGGAGGATATCATGAGATATTTTAAAGGGACTTACAGCCCTGATTGGTTTGTGCTGAGTCATACTCACAAAAACCTGGGCTATTAGAGTACTAGCCACAGGTGTGATGTGAGCCAGCAGCAGGACAAGGCTGTGTGCCCTGTTGACTCAGTTCCAGCCCAGAATCTGGGTTTTACATCACACTCTGTGCGGGTGAATTGGGAGGATTTGATCTAGCTCCAGGCCCACTGTATCTAGAGTGTGGACAGAGCAGGTCCACAGTGAGGAGAGATTCACAAGTCATATACAGGAAAAGGGGTCTCAAAAAACTGAAGAAATTTTACCTGGAAAGATAAATATAAAGGGTGACATAACAGTGATTTCTCTCATATAGAAGGAATTAGACATCTTCTCTTATTGCTGAGGATGAAAGATACAGAGATAAATTTAGGCTCAGAACATTTTAATAAATGATGCCCAAGGCAGGAGTACACAGACTCACTGCCTAAGCCACCCCTCACTGTCTATCCACTCACCATGAGAGGCCCAGGTGTGGCCTCCCTGGTTCTGGTTCTTGTGGCCCCGGCTGGACAGTTGCCACACCCCACTGGGCGGGACCACTGGAGCCACTCTACCCAGGAGCTGGCCTAACTACAGAGGGAAAGGTACACTCAGGACATGGCAGTGAGGGGAGTGGTGGTAATATCACCTCTGGAAAAGAGTTTTATGGAAGAGACCCCCCTACAGTGCCTTGACCAGCCAGGCTTCCACCAGAGAGGTGAGCAAGACATGCTTGGATCTTACAGATACCATCCATGACACTACAGGTCTCATGGCTGAGGAGCTGGAGTATTCACCAAAGTGTACAGAGCCAAATATCCCATTATTGGCTACACAGCCTGAAGAATTATTAACAAGGATGACAGCCCCAACCTGGACTTCAGGCCTGAAGACCAGCCCCATTTTGACATAAAGGAAAAATTCTAACGTTCCATCTGCAGGAGCAGGGCGTTTTTTTGGAAAGAGGATCAGGGAGATACTCAGGTGCTAAATCTGCAAAATAGGTTGGCTGAAGCCTCTGAATCACCTACATCTGAATAAACAGATGTTTAACATGAGGAGAAGATGTCCAAGAACTAGATGTGTTCAAGTAAAAGCGTGACACCTGGTAGGAATGTTTTTAGATTTCTGCCTGAGGAGGTGACCCAGCAAGATGACCTTAAAGTCCCCTTCCCATCTTGAGAATTTGAATTCCAAGTACCCAGAGTGTAAGTACCTGAGGGGCCAAGGTCTCCGTCACCCTGGGAAATATTCTGCAGGAGAAAAAGGTTACACCAGCCTCTTGAGGATTAACAGTAGTTGAAAAACTAGACAACTTTGTCCACTTTAATTTGTAGGTGTGTGCTCAGGCCTAACTACCTGAAGGCAAATCCTTCAGCCTCTGAATACCTGTGTCCCCTCTCTGTAGAAATGCAACATGGTACTTGTTCTTTCCAAATCTGAAAAGGCCCCAGTGGTTTAACTGGTTTACCTTTAATCAGGTCTGACCCAGCTGCTTTTGAGTCTCGACTAGAGAAGCGCAATGAGTTTCGGAAGCAGCCCGTGGGGCACTCCAGGCAAGGAGACTTTATCAAATGTATGGAACAGAAGGTAAGACCTGTCCCTTTTTGTGTTATTGGCTCACCAGTGCTCTCCACCCTCAACCCCAACCTGTATCTTGGAATTGGGCTCACTAATGGGTTAGCTGGATGAACGGAACGGAGCCCCTTCTACTCAGCTCAGTCTCCATCCATAAATGGTACCCTACTCTTTCTGGCACATCACTGTGGTCATGGAGATATAGAAGGATGGGAACGGTAGTCTCTGCTCCCAGGGATGAAGTCAAATGATCAAAGTAAGGCGTACATGGCAGTGGGCTGTAGAGAGCGGGCAGCAAAAAAGTGTTTACTAGCTATTGTTATCCCTAAATAAGAATCAAAGCTGGGGGAAAGCATGTTGAAAGCTGTGTATAGGAAAGTCTAATGCAGTGCTTTTCCAACTTTTTGACCATGACCTGCAGAAAGAAATATATTTTACACTGTAATTCAGTACACAAATAAGTATATGATTGTAACTGAAACAAAATTTTTATAAAACAATGCTTTTGCTACATGCAGTGTACTCTTATTACTTATTTTATCTTTTTAAAACTTTGGCCACTAAATAGGACTTCAACCTATGATTTGAAAAATACTTATCTAGGCTGATGCACAAAACTAGTTGGAGTGGGAGAAGCCAAAACCAGGAAGAATGTACAGTAGTCTAGGTGTGGGCTGTGTGATCTGAAATAAGGTAGTTACAGTGGGAAATTGGGATTTGACATTGTATTTTAAAATGAGAGATGTTTCTTTTACTTGGAGAATAACTTTTTTTGCTTTGGGTATCCTAAATTTTAAGAGAATCCACCCAGTCTTTTAATAAGTGATTAATTAGAATCAGAGCAGTAGTTAGTGGGTTAATCATTGTAAGGTTGGGGAGAAAATTCATCCTTCTATGACAAATATAATTTACAGCTTTATGTGAACAAACAACTCTACTACAAATATTTTAACAAATATAACTTACCATAATAAACTTATAGTGCTAATAATAGTTCTTTACTGTGTTATCAGCTCTCAGTGTTATATGGGAAAGCTCTTTGCCCCTTTTTGTAGACAGAGTTAGAAATTCAACTTTATAATAAGATGCAGAATAAGATTTCATTATATTATGGCAACTCTTAGGTAAATATTTACTTAGTCTTTCTTATCTAGTTACTCAGAGGAAGGCTAATCACTCCATTTCCAAAGCCTCGTCTTTACTTTGAGTCATTGGTTTCTGTCACATGAGACCCAACATCCTCTTTTGCAATAATTTTTTTATTAAAAATTTTCCCTTTTCTACCCTGAAATAAAATGTAGACAATATCATCCACCTACACACATAGTTTCAGAGGGGAAAATATCAATGTAGTGCCCTAACTATAAAATAAAGGAAAGTATTTTTAAATAAAATTCATATTTTAATATGTGAGTTCTTGGGCACAACTATGACCTAATGCAGTCATCAGATGCTTTTACCTATATGTGAAGTCACTGTGAATAACATAAGCAGCAAACGCTGACTGGTGCAGGGGTATTGTGTTGGTAATTATAAGAACTCCCAAACCATGAGCAGTGTTGTGATCAGTGACCCTCATGGGATTCCACAATATAGTCTTCTCTCAAGTTACATAGTAATTGCGTTTCTGAAAAACTTAGTGTTTATTAAAGTTGTGTTTAAAAAAAGAGAGAGAGAGAGAGAGAGAGAGAGAGAGAGAGAGAGAGAGAGAAGGAAAGGAAAGGAAAGGAAACAATTAGATTTAAGGCCCAGGTAATAGAAGGAAGGAAGGAAAAGAAGGAAGGTGAAGAGGAGGAAGGGGAGGAAAGGAGGGAAGGGAGGGA
>NW_005355967.1:193223-197057 GCF_000412655.1 Myotis brandtii | reverse complement strand
AGGAAGGAAGGAAGGAAGGAAACAGAGTTAAATTTCAGGCCCAGGCCATTATAAAAAGGTGTTTCACTTACAAGGATGTCTGGCTAGACACTGAGAAGTTGTCCAGGATGAGGGAAAGTTCTTCATTATGTAGAACTCATCTGTAAATTGCAGCTCATTTAGCATCCCTGTTTCTCCATAAATGCAGGTGTCACCATCCAGTCAATTATTATGATAAAAAAGTTTTCTCCACAGATTTCAAAAGCATCTGTAGGGGAGTAGTAATGTACTCATTTAAATTTCTTACTAAGTGCTCTTAAGACTTGGGCACATAGTTTCAATTATAATTTTAATTACCTTATTTCACTGGTTCTCAAGTTCACATTCTTTTCACATTTTAACATCTTCTAAATTGCCTTAAAATTGATCATATATATATATACACACACATGTAATATGCAAATTAGGCTGGGATGCCATAACGGTCATGACCTGCTCAGGAGGAGGGGCCGGGCACGGCCCGGAGCCTGAGAGAACAACACACAGGGGGGCTGGAGCAGAGACACAAACCCGCAGGCCGCGGCACTGGGCTTTTGGGACCAGAGCAGAGACACAAACCCGCACAGGGGTCCAGCCCCCAGCAGTGTGCCAGCAGTCCTGCCTCTGTGCGGGAGCTGCAGAGGAAACACCTTTTCTGACCGCTCATTGGCTAAGCTTGCGGTACGCCACTTGCTTGGGTAATAAGAATCCAAGAAGGTGATCTAGGGTTTTTCCACCTCACTCCTGGAGGAAAAAACGAAGGTTTGCTGCTGGAGGGGCTAAGAAATGTCATATCCTGCCCTAACCAGTTTGGCTCAGTGGATAGAGCCTCGGCCTGCCGACCGCAGGTTCCGGGTTCAATTCTGATCAAGGGCATGTACCTAGGTTGCAGGCTCCACCCTGGCCGGGGCCCAGGTCAGGGCTCTGGCAGGAGGCAACAATCGAAGTGTGCCTCTCACATTGATGTTTCTCTCTGTCTTTCCCTCTCCTCCCCGCTCTCTAAAAATCAGTGGGAACATATCCTCAAGTGAGGATAAAAAAAAAAGAAAGAAAGAAATGTCATATCCTATGAAAGACATGTCATATCCTATGAAAGACACATCTTGAAAATGCCTAAAGAAAGTTGTCATTTTTTCGTGGTAAAGGGACTGGAGTCTGTGTTGATGAAAACACCTTGGCGGCTGCGGCGGCTGGCAGTGGCAGCAGCAGCGGGGTGATGGGGGTGGCACCTTCCCCTGATCAGCCCAGTTGCCTCCTGAGAGCGGGCCTAAGCCGTGGAAGGATAGCACAGGATTTTAACCTCTGTTAATAGAGACTCCTGTTCATAAGCCATCAGTAGGACAACTCCTGAGAGTTCCTGGACTGTGAAAGGGGGCAGGCTGGGCTGACGGGACCCCCTGCCCCCCCCCCCCGCACTGCACTAATTTTGTGCACCGGGCCTCTAGTGAAATATAAGTATAGTGTTATTGTTTAATTGGCATTATTTTCTAATACATAAAATAATGGTGCTTCTTAAAATCTGTGGTGTCTTTGATTAGATAAATGCAATAAGTTTAAATTTTTTATTTCTGTAAGTAAAAATGGAAATGAATGAACTGGAGGGACATTGTGGAAAAAGAATACACCAGACTTAGTCATTGAAAAGTGAAGACAGGTGTGCAAATGGAGAGTTTTGTTTCTTTTGTTTTCACAATACACCTAAAGGTGAGTGGTAAGAAAATGAAATCAGTTCTCTTTTGTATGTTTACATATGAAGGAAAGACTGCATTAGAACGTTGTCAGTGTAAAGGTCTGACCAAAAAGACCAGGGTGTACCCAAATAGGTTTTCCTATACCAGTCTTTTGTCTAATTTGTGGGTATGAGTTCTATGGGCATAGTTTATGAAAGTTTTGGATATATTAAAGCACAGAGTAATGACAGGCAGGGTTTTATGCAGAAATTGTTTTTCACCTTCAAATCCCAGGTGTAGCTTGTACTCCTTCCCTCTGAAAGGCATCATCTTGAACTGAGAAACTGAGTGGAAGACTCACTCAGAACAACCCATGCCCACTATCAGAAACAATTCAAAATAGGATTTTCTGACTGTGGCCTTTATCAGAGATAGTGGATTAAGAGAGAAAATAATCACCTTCAGTTGTTTTTGGCCTTTTTTGAGGGGACGTCTAATTTGATGGAAGGAATATTAAGACTGAATACTAAAAAAAACTCTACAGTCTGCTGAGGATATCTGCCATCAGAAGTGCTGTCACAGATAAGAAAAAGCCTTGGAAAATAGATCTTTCCATTCCTTACCTCCTCTGAGGCTCACTGTGGAGCAGATCAGAGAGTGGAACACAGAAAACCCAAGCAGCCCTCAATTTGGGAAGGAGCCCCTTACTAGTATATCCATAATAACAAGCATAGAATGCTCTCTCAGTACTAGTAAATGCTGGTTATTAACAAAGGAATACTTTCTCATCTGTATCTCAGAAGCTATGTCAAAAAGAAAGTTGTTTCACAACCAGCAACTCTTATGAACAGTATGTACAGTTACTATATGGAGTGGAGAGAGGTGAGTTCTTAGGTACAGAATTACTAAATGAGATATTGGGCACTTCACTATCTCAGTGGTCTTTATCTTCTGAGTGAAGTATAGATTCATGTCTTGTCTATCATATATTTCAGGCAAACACTTTGGGGAAACAGCCTATGAGCAGAGGATTCACTAAGGACAAGGTAGGTTTCTAATTAAATACCCAGGTTTAAAACCACATGTAACATCTACTTATATAAAAACCCTGGGTGTAACGCGTCACAACCGAGGCTCAACCAACGGGAAGGAAGTCAGTCCTGCAGGGGTCATTTTGGCAACGGCTGTGCCTTCCTCGAGCTGTTTCCCGCAAGGGTGAGGTTTGAGGCAGGAACCAGCCAGCCCTCGGAGCGTGGACGCACTGAGTCCTGGGTCCTCTTAGCAACAGCTGCACCCTCCTGAGCTGTTTCCGGTAAGGGCGAGGTTTTAGCAGGAACTGGCCCTTGGAGCGTGGACGCACTGAGTCCTGGGTCGCCTTGCCAAGGGCTGTGCCCTCCCTGAGCTATTTCCCGTGAGGCGAGGTTTGAGGCAGGAAACAGCCCTTGGAGCGTGGAGGCATATCTTTATAAAGTTTTAGTACATTATATTAGAGGTCGTGGTGGTACTGTTTTACCCACAGCTTCTACAGGAATTGCTGCCAATTTACTTCTCAGTGGAAGCACCTTTCATTCCAAATATAAATTACCCATTCCATTAAATGAAACTTCAATTTCTAGATTTGATATAAACAGTGAAGTTGCTAAAACTATTAAAAAGGCCCAACTTCTCATTATTGATGAATGCACCATGGCATCCAGTCATGCTATAAACGCCATAGACAGATTACTAAGTGAAATTATGAATTTGAATGTTGTATTTGGTGGGAAAGTTCTCCTTCTTGGAGGGGATTTTTGACAATGTCTCAGTATTGTACCGCATGCTATGCGATCGGCCATAGTACAAACGAGTTTAAAGTACTGTAATGTTTGGGGATGTTTCAAAAAGTTGTCTCTTACAACAAATATGAGATCAGAGGATTCTGCTTATAGTGAATGGTTAGTAAAACTTGGAGATGGCAAACTTGATAGCAGTTTTCATTTAGGAATGGATATTATTGAAATCCCCTGTGAAATGATTTGTAATGGATCTATTATTGAAGCTACCTTTGGAAATACTATATCTATAGATAATATTAAAAATATATCTAAACGTGCAATTCTTTGTCCAAAAAATGAGCATGTTCAAAAATTAAATGAAGAAATTTTGG
>NW_005355967.1:179654-192662 GCF_000412655.1 Myotis brandtii | reverse complement strand
TGTTGTTATATCCTTTTGTTACTGTTTATTTATTAATAAATTTATATATTATTTTCATATACATTTTACTAATTTCCTTTCATCTCTCACACTTCTATTATAGAGAAAGGGCAAATAGCAATATTAAAGTATTTCCTCTAATTAATTCCCTTTTAATATGCATGAATTTCGTGCACCAGGCCACTAGTCTATAATAATAAAAGTGTAATATGCTAATTAGACCAACAGCTGAACAACCTTCCGGAGGAAGCCGGGTTGCAAAGGCCGAAGCAAGCCACCGCAGCTGTGAGGACCAAGCCTCTTGCACAAATTTCATGCATTGGGCCTCTAGTCTATAATAAGAGACTGCAAATATGAACATGTTTACTGTGGTTCAGTGATTTTGTGATTTACCAACTGTGGTGATGAGAAATATTCTATGAATTTTTGTGTCCTTGGTGTGACACCTAGCATAGTGTGGATCCTGGGGATATTAGAGGAAATATAGTGATACCTTTTTTTCCTATAGGAATTTGTTTTAAAAATCAAATAAAAACACATTTACTCTGTCATTTAACTTGCAAATAAGGAGCAACTCCTGGCAGAATGGCAGTTAAATTAAAGATAATCAAACTTTCTCCTCTTACCAGTTGCAAAGTGCTGCAGTGCTCATTGTGAGGGTGAAGGATTTAGGAAGTACCTGTACCCCCCAAGCATAGAACTGCAAAAACCTGCCCAGGCTTGGGGGCTCACTTCTTTGCGCATAGGAGTTTTCTTATACTCGTTCTCTGCTTATTGAGGATCTGATACACATGTTGCTTCCCACAAAGCTTACAGATAGTTAAGCTGCTTTGTTTTTTTAAATTGTGGTGTTAATTTCCTTTTATTTTCCCTTTCAGACTCTCAGTTCAATCTTTAACATTGAGATGGTGAAAGACAAAACTGCAGAAGAAATAAAGCAGGTATTGAATGAAAATGGGTGGACGTACTTTATGAAAATGTGTGCTCTGTGAACCAAATCTGAAAGTAGAAAGGACCATAGATTTCCTGACACCTCTTTCTAGCCAAAATGAAAAGTGGCCATGGATAGAAAAGTGATGAACTACATGAAAAATAGTGGCATAAGAAAACTTATCTTTCTTGGTCTCACTTCTGCATATCTAATCAACTCACATTCCCCCTTTCGTCTTCATTCCTATTGTCCACATCTTATTTAAAATCATTGCTGCTCTATACCTGGCTTACTGTACTACCTTTCTAAATAGGTTTTCCTGCTCCTATTTCTCCCACTCCCCTTATCATATCCTCACCAGTTGATTCCTCTTAAAGTTTTGCTATGGAGAAGCATAATGTATTGGTTAAGAACAAAGCCTCTAGAACAGCCGTGGGCAAACTACGGCCCGTGGGCCGGATCCGGCCCGTTTGAAATGAATAAAACTAAAAAAAAAAAAAAGACCGTACCCTTTTATGTAATGATGTTTACTTTGAATTTATATTAGTTCACACAAACACTCCATCCATGCTTTTGTTCCGGCCCTCCGGTCCAGTTTAAGAACCCATTGTGGCCCTCGAGTCAAAAAGTTTGCCCACCCCTGCTCTAGAACCAAGCTGCCTATTTTAAATCCTAGCTCTGCCCACTTACTAGCTGAATGACTTTGATAGTTAGTTAACCCCTTGGAGCCTTACTTTCTCTATCTGTAAAGTGGAGATGATAATAGTACTTACCTTATAGAGTTATTTGGGAAATTAAATGAGTTAATATTTGTAAAGCACTTTAAACAGTTCCTGGCACAGAGTAAATGCTATATTGGTGTTTTTATTTTTTTTAATTTATTTTTTAATCTATTTCCATTGATTTCAGAGAGGAAGGGAGAGGGAGAGAGTGATAGAAACATCAGTGATGGTAAAGAATCACTGATTGGCTGCCTCCTGCACACCCCACACTGGCATTGTGCCTCCAACCCAGGCATGTGCCCTGACCGGGAATCGAACCGTGACCTTCTGGTTCAGAGCTCTACGCTTGACCACTGAACCATACCAGCTGGGCCTTCAAAGCACTCTTGATCTGTCCTGCCTCTTTGGTCATTTCACTACTATTTAAATGTTCACGTCTATGATTCTTTTCTCTAATAAAGAGGTAATATGCAAATTGACTATCACTCCAACACACAAGATGGCCGCCCCCCTGTGGACACAAGATGGCCGGCAGGGGAGGGCAGTTGGGAGGGACTAGGCCTGAAAGGGAGGGCAGTTGGGGGCGATCAGGCCTGCAGGGGAGGGCAGTTAGGGGCAATCGGGCCAGCAGGGGAGCAGTTAGGCATCAATCAGGCTGGCAGGGGAGCGGTTAAGGGGTGATCAGGCTGACAAGCAGAAGCAGTTAGGGGCAATCAGGTAGGCAGGCAGGCAAGCGGTTGGGAGCCAGCAGTCCTGGATTGTGTGAGGGATCCCAGATTGGAGAGGGTGCAGGCTGGGCTGAGGGACACAACCCCCAGCCCCACCCTCCACCCCCCCATGCACAAATTTCGGGCTCCGGGCCTCTAGTTAGATTATAATATGCTATTGATTGGCATTCCTGTAGTTCCATGAGTTGTGTTTTAGATATATTGAGAAAATCAAAATAATAAAACCAGTATATGTGTCAGATATTGTTCATGCTTCATATACACTATTTCATTAAATTCTAATAACTACTTTGTAAAGTAGGTGCTATTATTCCAAATTTACCACTGAGGAAACTATAGCTTAGAGAGATTAAGTAACTTAGTAAGTGGTAGAGCTAGAGTTATTTGGGGAATTAAACATGAGACTCAAACCCATGTCCGTTTCATTCTGCATCATATTCTTTTATGGGAAGTTGTGCCAATTGCCATGGTTTCTTTTGGGTGCTACATCATTCATTTTCAGCAAACATTTATTGAATACCTATTAAATGTCAGTCTCTTTGCCAGACATAGAAATAAATGAGAGAATCCCCTACTCTCAAGGAGCTTTAACCTGGTGGAAGGACAGCACAGGATTTTAACCTCTGTTAATAGAGGCTTATGCAAAGTCTCAAGGAGACCTCAAACTGCCTTTGGGAAGAAGTGCCAATGGAAAGTAGACACCAAGCATGTCCTTTAGTGGGGAAAGAAGCCAGGCCCGAGACTCCTGATCATATGACAAATACCATTTAGACCTATAATTTTAGATACAAATTTGTGTGTGTTAAAATAATTTTGAGTGACCAAGTTCAACTATGTTAGGAAGTATCTACCAATCTCATGTATTTCAGTGTTGATTCATAAACTACCTACTAATATAAATTAAATAAAAATAAGTAGGATATGCTATCCTTAAAATGAGAAGACAGTGTTCTGACGTGAAAAATAAAAACAAAGCAACCTTAGGCTGTACTGATAGAGTGATTTACCCAAGTCCTAGAAATTAGCAGTCCTTCTGTGCTCTGTGTTGGCTAGATCACATTTTAATGGGAATGTTAACAAAGCAGAGCAGCTTTAAAGGAGGCGGGTCCATTCTTCAACACCAGTTCAGATGTCACTTTGGCTATGATGTCTTCCCCTGCTTCTCTGCCTTTCCTAATGTTGTCATTCTCTGCTTGGAATGTTGTCTTATCTCCTTCCTTACCTCTTTGTCTTCCCAGACTCCCTGTTCACCTAGCTAACTCCTGATCATTTTTCAAGATACATCTCAAGTGTCCTCTCCTCTAGCACTCATTCCCTAACTTGGGTTAAGGGCTCTTTGTTGCCCTCAGAGCACTTTGGCTCTGGTTTGCATTGTAATTCTGTTGTGCTAAGCACAAACCTAAATCATTTCAGCTTATCTTCACAACAATCCTGTGAGGGTGATACTATTGCTGTTTTACTGATGGTTATATTAGTTATTTTTCAGTAACTTGCCTACAGTAGCATAGCTAGAAAATGATTGGAGCTGGGATTTGTATCCAGACCTGCCTGACTCCAGACTCTGGCTTCTGAGTGACTGATGTCCTACTCTCTGAGAAGGCCCACAATTGGCTAGGGATTTTGGGTTTGGGGAAGGAAAAGAGAAGATATGAAAAGAAAAAGAAAAAAAAGAGCTTGTCTATTATATACAAGGCATGTCTTGAGAGAAATGATTAACAGGGTCATCGACTCCATTTCTCTGACAGGAATTTGTTATTAAGAGTTACAGTTTAATTATCTAGAAGAGTAGATGGTATTAAATCTTTTTGTAATCATGTACTAGTAATAAAAGAATTACTCTGGGTTTTCCTCTCTGTTATCAAATTGTATGTTACTGTGAGTAATGAAAGCTGTCATCATTTCTTGGTGCAGGTTGAAAAGATTACCCACATGTCACAGACATACTCTCTTTTTTGTACAGATTTGGCAGCAGTATTTTGCAGCAAAAGATACAGTCTACGCAGTTATTCCAGTAAGTAGTTTGGAGGGAAAATGAAAGTGTTATAGCATGAAGGTCAGGTCTCTAACCTTAGCAGGCAGTTGCCTTTACTTTTCCTATGTTTATTGCCTCTTGAGAACTTACGCTTATAGCTCTGAGGGTTTTTATTATGCCCTGAGTACCAAAGATTGGAAGCTCCATATGGTATATTTATAGCTCTTGTTTTCCCTTATTCTGGTTTAGAAATGTCTCTTTGAGTCAAGTCTCTGACAAGGGAGCGTGGTGTAAGTTCATGTTGCTGAGCAATTTCCAAGTCTTTTATTTCTTTCTAGTGTTTCCCAAGCTATTGGAATTTAACACAGGGCCTCTAGCATAGGTTTCTTCCTTTCTTGTTTATAAGTGACCTATACATGAGCTGCCTTGGAGCCTCTTCCTAATCTTTTTCTGACATTTCCCCTTACCAAGTGGCATTTTCTTGTGGGGTGTTTTGTTTTTTTCCTTCTTAAAATTGCTGTTATGGAGATAGATTCTCTCTGGTCACTGCTTGACCATGAAGCAACTTTTGATGTACTGGTGTATCAGCTAGTTCTTTCATTGTTCTTCCCGGAAGAGGAAATAGCCTAGGGTAAGTTTATATCAAGCAGTGTACACCAAGCTTACATGCGTAATTGTAAGATTAAGGAGAAAAACGTATAGATGGAAAAATAAAGCCAGGCCTTTTGGTTGTTGTAACGAGTATTGTTATTTTTTTTCTACCTCTTATACATGTATACCCTTCCCCTTCAAAAGTTCAAAAGCCAAGGGATCTGTACTTTTTGATATTTTAGGTCTCTGATACTGGCTCACTGTTTGAATGGGACTTTTTAAGCCTTCCCTCAGACAGACTTAGTGACCTGATGTCTCAGACACTTAGCAGAGTCCCCTGGAGAGTTTGGAGCATTTAGAGTGCACATTGTTCACAGCAGATTCTGACACTGAACAGCAAAGAATACATCTGGTTTTTCCTTTCTGTCATAAGAGGCATTTGTAAATGATGAAACTTAGATTGTTTTAGTTGTATTTTAGTTCTGGAGTCCAGTTTTGGTGAATTTAAGTGTCATTGTAGCTTTTTATGGGGTTTTTGTTTGTGACTTTTATTCCTTTCTAACCTACAGGAAAAGAAGTTTGATTTGATCTGGAACCGGGCTCAGTCCTGTCCAACAGTAAGTTTCTGGATTGCTTATCAATGCTGCAAATAAGGATGTTTTCTAACTGATCTCTTCATGCTCCATGCTATTTCACGTTATAGTTCTGTTTACTTAACAAAGATGCTTATAGGTAGATTGTACTATTTAGCCTTATGAAATAATGTGAGTTTGGCACAATAAGTCTCTGGCTTTTTCTGAGCCCTTTCTGATCTGGATCTTAATCAACAGTATAAGTAAATGTTGGATATAGAAACTGAGACCATAGTAATTTCAACTTCCCTTAAGTGTCTGTTTTATTATGAATTTTCTTTTCAGTTTTGGCCATGCTATCCTGATTAGATGTACCTAAAAGGAATTATGAAATTGTTGCTGTAGTAATGAGCTACCAGAAGACCTAAGGGAAGGGAATAGGTGAGGTGGGCCAGCCGACTTGGTGTTGAGAATCATTTCTAGGATTCTAAAAAAATTTTTCCAAACATTGCCAAGAGAAAATAAAAATAAAAACAACCTCGAAGTAAATGGAGAGATATATCATGTTCATGGACAGGATGACTCCATATTATTGTCATTTCTCCACAAATTGTAAAATATAATCCCAATCAAAATCCCAATAGGCCTTTCTTTTAAAGAAGTTGACAAGCTGATTTTAAAAATTTATTTGGATATCCAAAGGACCTAGAACAGCCATGGGCAAACTACGGCCCGCGGGCCGGATCTGGCCCGTTTGAAATGAATAAAACTAAAAAAAAAAAGACCGTACCCTTTTATGTAATGATGTTTACTTTGAATTTATATTAGTTCACACAAACACTCCATCCATGCTTTTGTTCCAGCCCTCCAGTCCAGTTTAAGAACCCATTGTGGCCCTCGAGTCAAAAAGTTTGCCCACCCCTGACCTAGAATAACAAAACAGTTTTGAAATAGAACAAAGTTAGAGGACTTACATTATCTTATTAAGACTTATTATAAGCTGTAGTAATGAAGACAGTATGATATTGGCATAAAAATAGACCTATAGATCAATGGAACAGAGTAGAGAATCCACAAATAGACCAACATATATGTGGTCACTTGTTTTTCAGCAAAGGGACCACGGTAATTAAATGGGGGAAAGGATACTCTTATTCTTACCTCACCCCATATTCAACAATTAACTCAAAATAGATCATAGAACTTAGTGATCTTGGGTTTAGCAAAGATTTCTTAAGTACATCATAAAAAGCACAAACTATTTTAAAAATCGATAAATTGCATTTCATTAAAATTTTCAATTTTATACCCATGTTCATAGCAGCATTAGTTGTAATAGCCAAAAGGTGGAAGTAGCCCAAGTGTCCATTGATAGATGAGTGGATAAATAAAATGTGATGTGTGTGTGTGTATAGAATAGAATATTATTCAGCTTTAAAAAGGAAGGATATTCTGACACATGCTATAACATGGATGAACCTTGAAGATATTATGCTAAATGAAATAAGCCAGTCACAAAAGGACAAATACTGTATGATTCCACATTTGTATGAGATACTTAGTGTAGTCAAATTTATAGACAGAAAGTAGAATGGCCAGGGACTGATGGGAAAAGGGATAGGTAATTATTGTTTAATGAATATAGGTTTCAGCTTGAGAAGATTAAGAAAGTTCTGGAGATGAATGATAGTAATGGTTGCACAACATTGTGAATGTACTTAATGACACTGAATTGTACACTTAAAAATAGTTAAAATGGGAAAAAATAGTTAAAATGATAACTTTTGTGTAATGTATATCCTATCTAATAAAGAGGGAGTATGCTAATTGGCCCTCGCACCATCACAACGATGGTGGCGCCCACAGCCAATAAGGAGGGAATATGCTAATTGACTGCCACACCCTCAAAGATGGCGGCGCCCACAGCCACAAGATGGCGGCGCCAAATCCCCTCAGCCCCACTGGGGCGGCAGGCACACGGCAAGGCTGGGCCCACCCCCAGGTGGGCCCGGTCGCTCCACGTGCCTGCCTCCAGAGTCCCCTAGTCCCTTCAGGGCCCCAGCCGCCCAGGGCCAGCCTGAGGTGTAGGCAAGCCTCAGATGTCAGCTGCCCAGACGCCCAGGGCTGGCCTGAGGTGCAGAGGTGTGATGGGGCGTCACCTTCCCCTGATCGCCGGGTCGCCTCCCTCCCCTGAGGGTTCCCTGACTGTGAGAGAGGGCAAGCTGGGCTGAGGGATCCCCCACCTCCAGTGCATGCACCGGGCCTCTAGTTTTACCATAAAAAAATTAAAATTTTCTACTTCTCAAGAGATCTTGTTATCAAAATGAAAAGATAAGCCACAGACCAGGAGAAAATATTTGCAAGACATATATTGACAAATGACTGGTATCCAGAATATATTAAAAACTCTTACAACTTAATAAGAGGACAGGTCACCCGATTAACAAATGGGCAAATGATTCAGACAGTTGACCAATGAAGTAGAATGGCAGATAAACACCTAAAAAAGTGCTTGACATCATTAGTCATAATGGGACTGCAAATTAAAGCCACAGTAAGGTACCACTAATGTGACTAAAATTAAAAAGACTGACCATACCAAGTGTTGGTGAGGATATGGAGCAACTAGAACTCTCATATTCTTGATGAGAATGTAAAATGATACAACCACTTTGAAAACAGTGTGGCAGTTTCTATAAAAGGTAAGCATATACCTGCCATACTACCCAGCCATTCTACCCCTAGGTATTTTCCCAAGAGAACTGAAAACACATGTACATTCAATGACTATACACAAATGTTCATAGTAGCTTTATTTGTAATGACAAAATACTGAAAATATCCAAATCTACCACAGTTGAATGAATAAAAGAATTGTGATGTGTGTACATGTACACAATGGAATAATATTCAGGAATTAGAAGGAATGAACTATTGATATATACAGCAATATGGATAATTATGGAGAGAAGCCAAACAAAAAAGAAGTGTAGATTGTATGAGTGGTTGCTTAGGGACTGTTGAGGAAAAGGTATGAATTACAAAAGGACTTTTTGGAGAAGATGTTCATTATGTTGTTCTAACAAGGGACCAGCTATTAGATAGGCACTGAGGTTATCTCATCCTATATAATAAAAGGGTAATATGCAAATTGACCCTAACAGCAAAATGACCAGAATGACCACTGGACCAGTCACTATGAGACGCACTGACCCTCTCTCAGTCCCTTCCCCCGGCCGTCAGGCACCAATCACCCAATGGCAAACGGGAACCAGGGATGGGTGGCAGCAAGGGGCAGGGTCGTCTGCGGGCAGCTGGGGAAGATGGCCCTAATCGCAGGCCAGGCCTAGGAACTGTCCCATGCACGAATTTCGTGCACCGGGCCTCTAGTCTAATAATAAAGAAACACCCTGAGTGGTTGGCAATACTGAGACAATTCCATGACTGATGCTTGTTGGATTGATTATGCTTTATGTTCTGGCATCAATCTCTCCACCACTCATCCCCATTTCTAAACATTTCGAGCATAAAACTAATCATCTCTTGGTGTTTAGAACTGCAGTATTAGCCTCAGATGATAAAGTATGAAGTGATTATAGTAAATGGAACAAAAATTAATTCAGCAGCATTAGGAAGTTTAGAAAGTGAATAGATCCAAATATTCATCAATGGAAGAATAGATAAATTGTGGTAAATTTCTATACTAGAATTCCATACAACAGTGAAAATTAATGAATTAGAGTTATAGTTATCAACTTGGATAAATCTTAGAAGTATAATGTGAAATGAAAAAAGCAAGTTGCAAAAGTATACACATAATTTGATATGATTTATGTTTAAAACATGCAAATGGTACTGTTCTTGTTTATGGATATGCACATACACATTAAAAGTATTAAAACTTGATTTGGTAGCTGCTTGTGCCATTTTGTTTTTAAATATATGTCATGATGAAGGATTCACTGTCTATTGAAAGGGAATGGCAGTCAGCAAATGCAGGATAGATGTTACTCAGCAGTGGGATTGGAATGAATTACAGGGAGCTTCAGTTGGATATCTAATGCTTCTTTCTTAGGTGGGTTGGGAAGTGTATATACATATGTTATATTATTTATGAATTTCATAATTTTAAAAAATGTTTTCAACCAAACATGGAAGAAATGGAGTGAATGATACAGGTGGTTGGACATAGAGGGAATGATTTTATTTACTCATCTACCTCCTTGTGTATTTGTTTCCCACAGTTTCTGTGTGCACTACCAAGAAGGGAAGGCTATGAGTTCTTTGTAGGACAGTGGTCAGGCACTGAACTCCACTTCACTGCACTTATAAATATTCAGGTAGGTGGCTTCTACTCATCCACTAGAGCAGTGGTCCTCAACCTTCCTAATGCCGCGACCCTTTAATACAGTTCCTCATGTGGTGGTGACCCCCAACCATAAAATTATTTTTGTTGCTACTTCATAACTGTAATTTTGCTACTGTTATGAATCGTCATGTAAATATCTGATATGCAGGATGTATTTTCATTGTTACAAATTGAACATAATTAAAGCATAGTGATTAATCACAAAAACAATATGTAATTATATATGTGTTTTCCGATGGTCTTAGGCGACCCCTGTGAAAGGGGTGTTCGACCCCCAAAGGGGTCGCGACCCACAGGTTGAGAACCGCTGCACTAGAAGAAAGAGGCCTACCCCTTTGTGGGATCCTGAGCCCTTGCTGAGGCTTGAGAACACAGAATATCTACAGACCCCCCAGCAGTATTTGCTGTGGCATTGACGAATTGTCATACTTGATATGTTGGACTAGCTTTCCAGGCCCTATTCAATACCTGAAATTGGCAAAGACCCAAAACATGTTCTCTGACTACTTCGAGCTCTCTCCTGTCTCTTCCCCAGATCTCTAAAACATTTACTGTATGTGCCTCACTTAACAAACATGGGTAAGTTATAATGGTGGTCTTAAGGTAGGCTCCATGTCTTATTCGAGTTTTATTAATCAAGTCAGCACTTCCCATGGTGCTATGTAATAGTTTCCATCCCATAGATGTTTTTTGGTTTGCTTCCCTCCTCCTTTTTTTTTAAATTTCAAAATATTAGATTTAGTTTGATCCAAAGCATTTGAAGCTCTTTTTTAAAATAGATTTTTACTGATTTCAAAGAGGAAGGGAGAGAGAGATAGAAACATCAATGATGAGAATCATTGATTGGCTGCCTCCTGCACACCCCCACTGGGGATCGAGCCCACAACCCGGGCATGTGCCCCTACCAGGAATTGAACCATGACCTCCTGGTTCATAGGTCGATGCTCAACCACTGAGCTACATTAGCTGGGCTGAAGCTTTTAAAATAAGTCAGTATTTCATATTAAATCATAACTAAGATTGACATTCTATATTTAGAGGCCAAATCTGGCAAAAACAAGCATGTATGATTTTGAAGTTGGGGTAAAGGGAGCGCAAATTAGAATGAGGGGGCAGCTTTCACTTTGTTATTTTTCAATTCTAACAATCATTTATTGGGCACATACTATAATAACCAACATTTAATATACTTACTATGTGCCATTATCATTTAATCCTCACAATTATCCCATGAGATATTATTTCCATTTACTCACTGCTAGTAAGTGGTAGACCTGGGTTTGACTGACTCCAGGTAATTGACTCCATAGTCTTTGAACTTACCCATTATGCTGTTGTGTTGGAAACTATGCTAGAACCTAGATACCTATGAGCCAAGGTTCCTGCCCTCATGAAGCTCATATTCAAGTATCAGAAAAAAATCCAGAAATAGAATTATAATAAAAATGACCAATATAGTAGAAGTATGTTCAAAAGCACGGAGAGGCTAAACTATTAAAAGTACCCTAGCAATACTTAGATATTGATAATTAAAAGGACTCTTGCTGGAATTTTAGAGAGGAAACCCAGAGATTTTTTTTGAATGTATAGTCCTTCAACACTATATGGGGGCTTTAGCTTTGAACCCAGCTTCTATTCCTAGTCTGGATTAAGGTCTGGTTACTATCCTGTTCATTCTTCATGAAATTATGGTATTCTCATGCTTTTCTCCCTACCTCCCACCCAGCTTTTATTTTAAAACTGCACATTGCAAATCTGGCCCATGTGCAAACTCTCCAGCTGTTTGCTACAGCTTAAAAGAGCTCAGTCTTCAGAGCCAGCCAAGGGGAGTAGATTTCAGCTGTGAAATGCACTAGTCCATAAAAGTGGCAATTACACAGGCATATTGCTTTCTTTAGAACTTTATTTGGTAGCTGCTTGTGCCATTTTGTTTTTAAATATATGGCCATGATGAAGGATTCACTGCCTACTGTAAACATTTTCTGGGAAAAGAGCCAAACCTTTTTCAATTGAAGACACAAATAATGCTGTGCAAACTGTCACTTCACCGTGCCTTGGCAGGCCCAACCATCCCCAGTCCTCAGACTTACTAGACACCCAAGGGGCTGGTAAGAGCCAGAATTTCCTCCAGACTCCCTCTTGCTCCGAAATTGCAGTTTTGTTGTGGTGGTACCTTATTGCACCTTGATAAGTGTTCTTCCTTACAGACCCGAGGGGAAGCTGCGGCCAGCCAGCTGATTTTATATCACTACCCTGAACTTAAGGAAGAAAAGGGCATAGTACTGATGACAGCAGAAATGGATTCTACATTTCTGGTAAGAATCAATTGTACCTCTGTGGATTTACCTGGTAGCCCTGAAAGTAATATTCTTCAGCAAAATTCAGGAGAAGTAAAATTTGAGATATCTACATGTATTTGTTTCTTACTTAAAGTTGACAATAACAAGGTCTTGCTCAAGCTCTTGCAAGTTGAAGTTAGTACAGATCCTCAATCACTTCTTCACAATTTTGAAGTCCAAACACTCTGAAAACATTCTGCACCTTTCTAAAACTCTGACTTCAAAACACATCAGGCCCCAGGTGTTTTAGATAAGAAACTGGACAAGTAAATGGCTTCTTAAGAGTAGGGAAGAGTTCAAAGTCTAGAATAGTGCTCGATCTTTTATCTTCCACACTGTTCACATACACAACATTCCTCATACATAGTGATTTCCCTTGCCCCTTTTCCCATTCCCTGGATAGAGCATCAACCATATGCCCATAGATAATGATATCCATTGTGTTTGTTCTCTCCACGTGTCTAGGGCCAGGAGCACTTTTATGATTACTGTACAGCCTGTTTGTCTAACCTTTGCTCATTTTAATCTTATTTATCTGGCAGCATTTAAGTTCAGGATGGCCTCAAGATACTGGCCACTTTCATGCCTCTTTTCCCTGAGATTTTTCATTGCAACACCCACTTATTTTTCCCTTCTCTCTTACCAGCGGCATACAGGGAAGGAAGTGGTGTAAGTTCCTTGGCTAGTATTGGCACTCGGCTAGTATTTCAGCCATTATTACAATAGCAGTGAGTCCCAAGTCTTGGACACAATTGGGACTCTACTTCCCTGTCTTTAGTCCTGA
>NW_005355967.1:177734-179605 GCF_000412655.1 Myotis brandtii | reverse complement strand
AACACTCAACTGGAAGGTACCTAAAACCCTATCCAGAAGAATGGAGTTGCCATTAACTGAGGTAAACAGGATCGTAGAAGCAAAAGGTTTGGAAGGAAGATCAGCTCAGTTGTGGGCACGGTAAATCTGACATGCCTATTAGATTTCCAAGTAGTAGGCAGTTAGATATGTGAGCCTGGATTTCAGAGCAGAGCCCAGCGGAGATGAGGAAGCATCAACAAAGATTATTTAAAAGGAACAAGTCAGTGACGTAGGCAGAAAACTAAGATAGTAGAATGTCCTGGAAACTGAGATAACATGTTTCAAGAAACGGAGTGCTCAACTGGCCAAATCTCACTTTCTGGTAGGAAATGAGATGAGGATTGAGAATTTATTACACTTCACAAAATGGAAGTCATGGGGTACCTTTATAAGGGACATTTCAAACAGAGCAGTAGGATAAACACATAATTGGAGTGCTATTAAGAGAGTATAGAAAGAAATTAGAGTAAGCATAAACAAGTCTTTGAAAGGGTTTTCTGTGAGGGGAAGGAGAGAATGGGGCAGCTGGGCGGGGGGGGGGGGGGGGGGGAAGTGAGAGTGTTTTTTTGTTTTGTTTTAAATATGGGAGAAATAGATTTGTATGCTGATGGAAAGATCCAGTAGAGAGGGAAATATTGATAATGTGGAGAAAGAGGAGAGAAATGTTGAAGTGAGATTTTTGAGTGGGTAAGTCTGGGAATGAGGAAAATATAAAAACAGGAGAGAAGCCAGGATATAAGGACACAGTTAAATGGATAGAGGTGGTAGTAGCCTATAGAAATTCTCTCTAATTTGTTTAGTGAAAGGAAAGGCCTGTCATTAGCTGGAAGTGAGGATGGAAGAATAGGTGTTGGACATTATAGTGAAAAAGAGAACGTCTGAAATTGTCTAGGACAGGAGTCACCACACTGTAGCCTCGGGGCCAAATCCAATCCACTGTCTGTTTTTAGAAGGCCCGTAAGTAAAGAATGTTCTACATCTTTAAATGGTTGGTGAGGGGGTAAGGGAGCCTAAAGAAGGTGAGTATTTCCTGACCTGTGAACCTGTGAAAAGTATATGAAATTCAAATTTTAGTGTCTGTGAAAGAGTTTTATTTGAACACAATAAATAGCCATGGTTATCATTTACCTATTATCTGTGGCTGTTGTAGCTCTGCAACAAAGAATTGAGTAGTTGCAACAAAGACTATAGAACCCATAAAGCCTAAAATATTAACTGTCTGTCCCTTTACAGAAGCTGTATGCCTACCTGTGGTCTAGGAAAATGGAAGAGAGAATAGCTGTGTGGGTATAAGCATAGAAAGAGAGGGCTGAGAGTTTCATTTAACTAGGGTTATGGCTTAGCCAAGTGGTATAATGAAGTAAAATAGGAACCCAGAAGTTAAATGTAAAGGCAAAGGAGTGGTTATAATTGTTGACCATGGAATATAAACTGGATAAAGAGGGAAGCGAAAACGTAAGGGAGGTTAGAGACAGAATTGTGAGTCCTAGTGGAGTTAAAAGATATTTGAAGTTGGGAGTGTGCTTAAATGATAGGAAATAGTAGACCAAGTGTGTTTAGGTGCTTCAAATTGAGATTTGGAGGGATATAGTTACCAATAATGACAAGGTTTAAGATTTGACCAGAGGAGTAAGGGACATAGAGATTGCACTTTATTTTCTGGTCTTCAGCGAAGCACAGCCTCTAATCATATTAAAAGTGCACTCGAGCCTAACCGGTTTGGCTCAGTGAATGGAGTGTCGGTCTGCGGACTGAAAGGTCCCAAGTTCGATTCTGGCCAAGGGCATGTACCTTGGTTGCGGGCACATCCCCAGTAGGAGGTGTGCAGAAGGCAGCTGATCGATGTTTCT
>NW_005355967.1:163166-177667 GCF_000412655.1 Myotis brandtii | reverse complement strand
TTATTGATTTTTTTTTACAGAGAGGAAGGGAGAGGGATAGAGAGCTAGAAACATCGATGAGAGAGAAACATCAACCAGCTGCCTCCTGCACATCCCCGCAACCAAGGTACATGCCCTTGACTGGAATCGAACCTGGGACCCTTCAGTCCGAAGGCCGACGCTCTATCCACTGAGCTAAACCAGTCAGGGCGAAATATATAAATATTTTTTTTTTAAAGTGCACTCGAGAGGTCAGAGGGGAGACCCTTCTACTTGGGCATTTTGACCACCTCACTTTGGTGGTCTCAAACTGATACAGTTCCCATCATCATTAAAATTTGCCTCTTGGCCTTATAACATTCAACAGCATACCAGACAATAAATAGAGGGTAGGGCAAAAGTAGGTTTACAGTTCATATGGAAAATAATACAATAATTAATAAATAATAATACAAGAATAGATTACATTTCACGTACTCACAACTGTAAACCTACTTTTACTCCACTCTGTATTTGCCTTGCATAAGTCAACTTGACTGACTGTCCAGTGTAGTATACAGTAAGTCCTTACTTTATGTCATTGATAGGTTCTTGGAACTGTGGCGAAAAGACATAACAAAACCAATTTTACCATAGGCAACTTGATATAAACAGCAGCTAAGTTCCTACAGCATCTCATCAGTGTTATAGCAAAACAACATTGAATGAATGATGTTTTTTGATGAGCTACTTTACAGAACTAGACTTGTTAGGAATTATTATAGAGGTGCACGATTCAGAGATGGGAAACCGAGAAATGTAATCTATACTAATCAAAGGGTAATATGCTAATTAGACCGGATATCTTCCAGACATCCATCCGGACGTCCTTCCAGGCAAAGCCATGGTGGCAGGGGCTGAAGCAGAGGTGGTTAGGGGTGATCAAGCTGGCAGGGGAGGGCAGTTAGGGGTGACCAGGCCGGCAGGGGAGGGCAGTTAGGGGTGACCAGGCTGGCAGGGGAGGGCAGTTAGGGGTGACCAGGCTGACAGAGGAAGGCAGGGGCAATCAGGCAGGCAGAGAGGTTAGGGGCGATCAGGTAGGCAGGCAAGTGAGTGGTTAGGAGCCAGCGATCCCGAATTGCAGTCGGACATCCCCGGAGGGGTTCCAGATTAGAGAGGGTGCAGGCCAGGCTGAAATACCACTCCCACCCCACAACCCCCACCCCCGTGCACAAATTTCATGCACTGGGCCTCTAGTATAAATATATGATCACCTGCATACTCACACATGAGTTTGTATTTTAGGCATAGTATTTCCAAGTACAGTAAAGCAGATAAATAGAAATACATGGAAACTAAAGGTTTCTTCTTAACTAATTAACTTTAATGTTGAAAATTTAGTAGAATATTAGAAAACCTTATCTGGTTCCATATGTCTATCAATAAAAGCTTTAATTGGAATGCAGTAAGTGCTAGGATAAAAACATGCAGAGCATTCTGGGGGGGTGGGGTTTCCTGACCCAGAAGGAGGAAGGTGACTTCCTAGAAATGACACCTGTGCTGAACCTTCAAAGATGAGCCAGAGTTTTGCCTGGTAAAGAAAGGTGTTCCAGACAGAGCTAATAGCATAAGTAAATGCTAGGAGGCATAAAATGACTTGCGGTATAACAAAGAATTTGGTATCACTGATATATAAAAAAGGTTTGGTGGGTTATGTTTAGAGGTTTGGCTTTATCCTGAAGACACAAAAGAATCATTGGAGGAGAGATAATGACCCCAAAAATATATAGGAAGTAAATTGATCATAGCTATGAAAATTAAAAGAGAAGGAGAAATCAGGTTTGTTAATATACCTCCTTAATGAGCAACACAAGGAGTTAATATGTTTATCTTCTTGGATCTTGGAAAGAGAGGAGGCTACTGCTTCGTGTTGAGAATTAAGAAAACAAAGGCAGGGAGTGAATAACCCTCGAGAGACAGATGCACATAGCTACCTGTATCTTACCTCAAACTAGTAGGAGGAATCCTTGATCCAAACAAAACCTTACTATGTAAACCCTAGGATAAAACAGCTGAAACAGAGGTGAAGGGACCTGAGGCACCTCTTCAGAGCCCCTAAGATTCTACTGTTCGGACAGCACTATTCTAGAGGGAACACAGCTGAGATAACCCCTGCCTCCACCATCCTCAGCCTCAAATAAAAATTGGTTTTCAGAGGCCCTACAGTTCAGGAGCTCAGAGAACAGTGATAGCTGCCTCGGATTGTGGCATGCACTTGCTTTAGAAATGGTTTGCTGTTGAGGCATGTTTTAGTATAAAAAAAGGTAAAATGGATGAAGCAGAGTTAACAACCTTGATTGATTTTAATTATCTTCCCCCACAGTGTCAGGGTGAAGTGGAGGGAGTACCAGCCTGGGAGTCCAGAGGTCTGGTCCTGTCTCTGCCACTCTCTAGCCACATGACCTTGAGCCTATCCCTAGACTTCATCTGCTTTGGTTTCCTGGCTTATTAAATGAGGACTGGGTGATCTCTGAGGCCCCTTCCAGCTCTGAAATTCCATTAATTTGAAATAGCCAGCATTTTGAAAAAGGCTTTTGATTGAAGATCTAGTCTCAGAGATTAGTGCCTGCTTGTGAGAAAATGACCTGAAAACCCCACAGGAGGGAATGGAGACAAAGCGGCCTAGGGTATTTATAAACCCGTCCTCATGATTCTATAGCTAGACGTAGCACACTCCTGACAGTCGGTTTTACTGGGAATTTTCCATTATCCTTTGGGGTTGGTTTTGGCCATAGGAACACAAGGATAATGAATAAGTGCCTCTGACTAGTTACAACTGGAGAATGACTAGATAGAAAAAATAAGAGTTGTTTGAAGTAACTCTTTTGTAAGGTTTCAAAAGTATAGTCTATGTCCTGACCCTACCTCTGTTACATAGAGTGGTCTGGTCACCATTTCCCTGCCTCTGAGCTTTCCAGAAGGTGGCCCCTTTTCTTCCCTGGGGCTTTGCTGGTGCCTTAGTTATTAGTTAGAAATGGCTGCATAGCAAATTACCCCAAACTTATGGCTTAAAACAAAAATTGGTTACCTCATAGTTTCTGTGGGTCAGGAATTCAAGAGCAGCATAGCTGGATGGGTCCAGCTCAGTCTCATAAAGTTGCTGTCAGGATGTTGGCCAGCACTACAGCCACCTGAAGGCTGATTGGGCTTGAGGATCTACCTCTGACCCCACTCTCCTGGCTATTGGCAGGAGGCCTCGTTTCCTTACCATGTTGGCTTCTCTGTAAGGCTTAAATGTCTTCATCACATGACAACTAGCTTTTCCAGAGCAAGTGATTCAGGAGAGAGCAAGTTAGAAACGACTGTCTTTTGTGACTTAATAGCAGAAGTCATTCTTCACCATCCCACTGTATTCAGCTTGTTAGAAGCAAGTCAGTAAATACAGTCCACACTCAAAGAAAGGTTTAGTCAAGAACTTAGTACTCACCAACTAGAGCTTGGAGCTGGGTAACTATTGTTATTCTCCACCCCCTCGCCCACACACACACCCTCAAAATACACTTAACAGTTATAAAGGAACTGAACCAAGAGGGAAATTTTGAGCATATGCATTAATTTATTCAAACATTCACCGGATGTCACTATGTGCAGGGGTGTAAAACAAGCACACATACTTTGAGGAATTGATACTAGGGAAGATAGACAAAAAAGGAAAAGAAAGGACAAATATAATACAGTATGATAAGTACTACGATAGCGGTAAACATGGGGTAATTTGGGTACATAGAGAGGAGGCACCTAGCTAAGACTTGGGAGATCAGGGAAGCTTCCTGGCTTCCTAAAGCAGAGACTCCTGAGTGAGGGCCCACTTGCCACAGGACTCAAACACAGAGCTTTTCGGTCCTGGGCAGGGAGAGAGCTCACTATTCTTTTTACCTTCCAGAATGTTGCTGAGGCACAGTGCATTGCCAATCAAGTTCAGCTCTTCTATGCTACTGATCGGAAGGAGACCTACGGGTTAGTGGAGACCTTTAACTTCAGACCAAATGACTTCAAATATATGTCTGTCATCGCTGAATTGGAGCAAAGTGGACTTGGAGCAGAACTGAAATGTGCCCAGAACCAGGATAAGACTTAGAGCTGCAAGGGTTGGCTCCTTTACAGCGTCTGCTCAGCCCACCCACCCCCTTGAATTCTCAGGAGCTCAGCGTCTATAATGCAGCCTCTTAAGGAGTTGCCCTGTGTGCTTATGCAAGAAGTACTAATGGAGGTGAGCCTTATTACTTGATAGTCAGGAACAGAGGTAGCCAAAATTCTGATAATTATCTCTCAGCGCACTTGAGGTTTCCTTTTTAAGCGTTTTGGTTCATTATCAGACAGCCAAAGATCAGCAGGATGGTTGACTTGATTTTACACACTGTTAAAAGTGCACATGCATTCTGGACATTTTGGTGGTACAACTCCCAAATGAGCATAGTTCCTCATCTTTCTCAACTTGTGACAAGATAGCTTGAAGACCTGCTATAGTTAGATGTGGGCTTTAGATACTCTTCCCATGTGCCAGTTAGCTTGCCAAAAGCAAAACCCAAATATCCTGTTTAGACTCTAGAACAACCAGGTATTGCAATCAGGATTAAGACTTCATCTAGATGCTCCCAGAGTTGCTTTTAGTGTAGCTGGTTTGCAGCATCAGTAGATGTCAGGTATACTTAAACACAAAGGTACAGTGTCTGCATATTTTTACTAGTAAATCATGGTTTGTGGCACCTCCTCTTCTAACTCTGTATTTTAGAATCTGTGTATTTGGAGGGGGTGAATCAATGCAGTGTAAATAAATCAACTTTTTATAAGGAAGGAGCAATCCAGATTTGCATGTTTTTGTGTTGTTGTTTTTTAACAACTCTAAGCCGTACTACTATTATATGAAAAAGTGGGTGGAAGCAAATGTTCTCAGGTTGGGTGTGGAGAAAGTATAGCAATAAAATAAACTCTGGCTTACAGTATTTGTTATATTCAGCAGTGAAATCTAAGCTATGTGCTGTCCATAGTGTCAGTGCTGTGAGCTGACTTGATCAAAATTCATCTTTGGGCTTAGTAGTTGCTTGAAACATCAAAAATGAGAAAAGGAGCTCTCCAGCGCTGGAAACTCCCAAGTGGTTTGTAGAGTCACTGCTGTGGCTCAAAGCTCAGTGATAGAGGAGGGTGGTAGTTACACACCAGTCTTCTGAACCTGAGGTTCCCCCATCCCCATTCTTGTCAGCTGCCTTTACTACGCCTTTCCTTTTCTTGCTCTGACATGCTTCACTTTGTCTGCTGCTGCCCGAGATCTGGTTGTATGACACTGAACATGGTGAGTGGGAATGGAACCAGTAGTTACAGTTCCTGTGTATGTTTGTTTTCTTCATTACAGGTTGGGCCTGTCCCCAAGCTCTTTAAATGGGCTTGGACTTCCCATTATTTTCTGAGCTGAGTCTGTTTTGTTATACCTCTGAGTCTGTATATAGAGAGAGACAGATAGTGTTTGTTTAACCTGGAAAAGCTGCTAGCTAGCCTTTCACAATTTCTCTAAAGACAGGGCTATTTCCTGATGCAAATTCTGGACTTACCTCTGGTCCTGACAGTTCATTTTTTGAGAAACTTGAATCTGGATGTTTTGAGTCCTGGGAATCTTTAGCATCAGGCAGAGTTGCTATTGTGGGTATCCGGTTATGTTTGCTTTTCTGTCCAGATGGACCCAGTTCCTAGCCATAGGACATTTTCATAGCATCTCCACCAGAGGGTGAGAAAATGATGGGAAAAGAAATAAAAACTGGCTGCTCATTTTATTGTTCCTCCCAGCTTTGCCCTAAATCAAGGGAAGACTGTATCCATGGGCAGTTACACTGGAAAGATCAAAGCACCATCTGGCTGTTCCTTATATTTACCTAGGAAGATCTGGCAAAGAACTAAAAGAACATTGTAACTTTAGTCAGTAAATTTGTCTGCTGGTGCAACATGGTGTTATAGAAAGTGGACAGGCTTTAGAGTTAAATGAATCTGGGTTCAGCTGTTGGTGTTGCAATTCATTAGCTCTATAATATTGAACAAATTATTTAAACTCTCTAAATCTGTTTATTCATCTGTAAAATGGGGATAATAATATCTACCTCATAGGATTATTGTCAGAATTAATTTATACACTACAGTAGAGCTTAATAAATGTCAACTCCCTTCCTCTTCTCCACTTCCCGGCCTGTCATTAAAGACCAACGCAAATTAACATTTCAGATGTGCAGATCATTCTTCATTCCAGTTGAACAAGCAAACCTTATCTCACATGTTCTCAAACTTTAAGTGGAAGTAGAATTATCTTGAGCACTTCAAAATGCAGATTCCCAAGTCCCAAACCTCAACCTGCTGAATCATAATCTTTGTAGAAAGTCCTGGGAATCTGCATTTTAATATGTGCTCCAGATGATTCAGATGATGGTAATTCATCAGCCACACTTTGAGAACCATTGCCTTATGAGTTCTTCACAAAAAAATGCCAGGTCTTCCTTTCCTATGGACATTAACCATAGAATTGAATTCCTCTGTCTTTTGCCTCCTATAGTGGTCCTCTTTGCATATATTATATTTATGTATTTATGTATCTTTTGCCCACACTAGACTGTGAGCTCCTTGAGGGCCAGGCTTTAATCTCCATTTCTAGTGTCAAGGATATGGCCTGGAACATATAAGATACTCAGTTGTTTGTTGAATAAATAAGTGACATGATTTTAGCCAAAACATTATCTTGTGTATGCCTATATTTAAATACTCTGAATTTAAGAGAATCATTTAGATTAAGAACTTACTGAGTAGGAATATTTGTAATCCAAGGTACCAGGTTATATACAAAGTCTCTGTAAATCACCAATCTGCTGGGCTGTCTGCTCAGTGCAATTCAGTAGTCCTCACAGAGCACCTCCTCGGCCAGCGCCATGTTAGGTGCAGACACGGAAGATGCGTAGGAACCCTGCTCTCAAGCTCTGTTCCAGCCACCGCCTGTGTCTCTCTGGCCTCTGAATCTGTGCCCTACATCTAGCACCTGGTCATAGTTTCCCTTGTCTTGTTCTCAGGAGGTTGATGCTGCTATTTCTTCTCCTCCAACCAGTTTGGAAGCAGTAGTCACATGTATGCTTTTTTTTTGCAGTCTCCATAATGCTGACCTTTTGTTCAACCTTGGAGAAGAAGTAAAAATGCCCACTTTCCCAGTCCTTTGATTTAGCAATGACTCAGCAATCATTAATATTTAGTGGGCACCTATTAGATGTCAAGTACAGATATAGGAAGCTGGTGAATAAAGTAGTGAGCAGGACAAATAAGGCCCTTGTCATGGAGTTTATATGCTTGTGAAGAAGACAAATGAATAACATTATTTCAAATACTGGTAGTGCTATGAAAATAAAAAATAATAATAATAATGTGATAGAATGTGGAGTGTAAGGCCCTTGTCATGGAGTTTATATGCTTGTGAAGAAGACAAATGAATAACATTATTTCAAATACTGGTAGTGCTATGAAAATAAAAAATAATAATAATGTGATAGAATGTGGAGTGGAGGCAATAACTCAATGGTCAGGAGAGCCATCTCTGCAGTGGTGACAGCTGATACTGGAGTTGAAGAAAAGTACCAGGTAAAGAGAAGAGCCAGTGCTGAGGCCTTAAAGTAGGGCCAAGCTCAGCATGCTTGTTTTTGGGGCCCAGATTTAAAGGATCACTCCTTGCCCTTGAGGAGCTCACAGTTCAGCAAGGGAGACACTAACATGAATAATTACAATATGAGGCAAACTGACAGTGCCATTCTCAGAAGAGGGGCGAGGAGGGTTAAAGAATACTAGGGAAGCCCTGGCCAGTGTGGCTCGGTTGGGCATCATCCCATACACCAAAAGGTTGCCAGTTTTATTCCTGGTCAGGGCACATGCCTGAGTTGATCCCCAGTAGGGGGTGTGCAAGAGGCAGCCCATCGGTGTTTCTCTCCCTCTCTCTAAAAATTAATAAAAATATGTGTAAAAATAAAAAACACTACTGGGTACTGTGGGGGATGCAAATCTTACCAGACCATAGTACCTGGCGTGAAATGCTTGAGGAGATTAGACTGTGAAAGCCACCCCTCCCTGACCTGTTGCTCTTTAATAATCGTCTGCAACCTCAGTCTGAGGAGCTGTGAAGTGGGACACCTGGGCCTGGGGAAAGTTCCTCAAGAGACGAGGACTGTTGTTATCACCCACAACAAGGGCAAGGCCTGCCTCTAACCCACATATAGTGCCTGACATCTAATAAGTTCTCAGTAAATACTTATGGGATGAATGAATGAATGAGTCCAATGTGCTGTTTCCACCCCACCATGCTATCTCTCTAAGATGTTAAAAACTTAATTTACTACTACTGTTAGAAGACATCACCCTAGCTCTCTGGGAGGTCCTTACCCCACAAGTAATATGGGGACCAGGAAAAGGTTGCCTTAATCTATTCAGGTTGCTATAACAGAATAACATAAATGGGGTGACATAAACAACAGAAATTTATTTTTCACAGTCCTAGAGGCTGGGAAGTCCAAGATCGAGTCACCTACAGGTTCAGTGTCTGGTGAGGACCTGCTTTCTGGTTCATAGAAGGCGGTCTTCTAGCTCTATCCTCAAATGGTAGAAAGGGAAGGGAGCTCTCTGAGGTCTCTTAGAAAATCACTAATCCCATCACCTTCCCAAGACCCTACCTCCAAATACCATTGCACAGGGGATTAGGTTCCAACATATGAATCTAGGGGACACAAATATTCAGTCTACAGTAGAGATACCCAAACCTTAGTTTTCTGATAGATATCACTAGGGACCTTGCTTAACCAGCAGCTTCCTGTACCCACCCCAAAGATACTGAAACAAAATCTCTATAAGAGAGGCCTGGCCTTTTCTTTTTCCTTTTTGAAACTTTTTATTGTTGACATTATCAAACATATACTAAAGTAAAACCAATAGTATAATGAACCACAAGTCCCTATTACCCAACAAAAAATTTTCAGCACATGACAATCTAGTTTCATTTAGATCCCCACCCACTTTCCCTCCAAATCCCAGGTACAGTGGGGCCTTGACTTACTAGTGTCCCGACTAACGAGTTTTTTGAGATACAAGCCGTCTCTCGGCCGATTTTTTGCTTTGAGTTGCGAGCTAAAATTCGGGTTATGAGCCAGCTTCATATACCCCACCGCTATTTGGCGCAGCGAATGTCACAGTGAATGCCAGCCCAGCATCACGTGTCTCACTCGTTCACTTTTTGATTTGACATACGAGTAATTTGAGTTACGAGCTCCGTCACGGAACTCTAAACTCGTAAGTCAAGGCCCCACTGTATTGTATTATTTAATCCATACCTACCTCTGCTTATATTTCTAAGGGCTAAATACTTTTAAAACACAAAACATTCCTAAATTAATTAACAGTAATTCCTTAATACTATCAAATGTGTAGTCATATTCAAATTTCCCCAATTATCCCATAATTTTTTACAGTTTTGCTCAAATCAGGATCCAAACAAGATTCATATCTTGCAACTAGATATGTCTAAGTCATTTTTAAACTTATTTTTAAATAATTTTAGGCTCACATAGAAGTTGCAAAAAATAATAGAGTTCCTATGTGCCCTTCACTCAGCTTTCCCCAATGTAACATACAATAGCCATAATTACCAAAACCATGAAATTGACATGCATACAATGTAAATACAGACTTTATGTTGGATTTCACCAGCTTTTATACGCACTCATTCTTTATTTTTTCCTTTTGTTTATAGTCCTATGAAATTTTAAGTTTGTGGAACCACAATCAGGATACTATCACCAAGAGAAGAAAGTCCCTCGTGCTATGTACGCCTTTATAGTCAAACTTTCCTCCTCAGTCCTAACTCCTGGCAACCATTGATCTGCTCTCCATCACTATAATTTTGTCATTTTGAGAATGTATATAATAAAACCATATAGTATGTAATCTTTTAAGATTAAATTTTTTCACTCAGCACAATGCCTTTGCAATTATCCAAGTTGCTACAACTCTCAATAGCCAGTTTGTTTTATTGCTGAGTGGTATCCCATATTAAGTCACTCTTAACTTACAGGTTTTCCCTCACCTCTTTTGTTTTCTTGACATTTATGTGTTCAGAATCCGTCCTATAGAATTTATGTCATTCTGGATTTGCTGATTTCCTCTATTCCCAGTCCCTCCTGAAACTGAGAGACCTCCAGGCTTGGTCAGAATCAGATGGTCTTCTGTAAGGAATCCCCACCCCCAATGACGAGGCTAAGGCAGGTATTACTGAAAACACTGGGAGAAAGGATGCTGAGAAGAGGGAAGAAACTTTTTATTGTTGAAATTTTCAAACATATGCTAAAGTAAAACCAATAGCATAATGAACCCCAAGTCCCTATTACCCAACACAACAAGTGCTGACCCTCACAGACTGCAGTAGCCTGAGGAGGGTTTGAACTGGGGTCATGCTCTAGGCAGGCAGCCCTATAAGAGAGGCCTTATAAGAGAGGCCTAAAGGGAGGCACCACAGTGGCAGAGGAAGTAGGCTTGGACAGAACTTCCTGTGCAGGCTTCATGGTGGGTTCCATGGAAGGCTGAGCCTGGGACACTGGCAAACTGTCACCACAGCCTACCTTCTAACCCCCGACCCCCCCGCTTCCCCCTCCTCACCTCCAACTATCACCTCCACTCCTGGGACCCCCCTGAGTTGAGACCTAACCCAAGTGGTTGGAGGGCATGCATCTGTAGAGGACAGTGTCAGGTCAGGTCAGGTTGGAGAGGGTGTTAGAAATTATCCTAAGGCTATTATGCACACTAGGCTTCCACCACAGATCCAAGATGGAAATCCTGAAATCTGGAGAGGTGAGAGCTATGCCTCCAACTCAAGGGGTGAGCAGGGAGCAGGGAGGGAAGAGGGACCTGGGAGCACAGAACACTTGAGTCTGAGGTTCTCAGGCTCAAGAGGGCCCTCCTGCTCTTCAGAGGGACTAAAGCCCATGTCACAGTGGGCTGCGTCACCTTTGCTTGCACATTCATTCTCCCCACCCCCACCCCAAGAAGTGAGTACAGCCATCCAGGCTACATGGTTGGCCAGCCCTGATGTGTCAACTGTCCTCTCATGTTGTCCTGGTCACTGCCCCTTGTCTTCCAGGACCACGGGAACGGGGTCACCCCTCCTCTACACAAGAGCCTGCTGAGGCTTGAAGGCAGAACCCCCTATAGACTGACCACAGCCTTCTGCTGACCCTCACAGCTCTTCTTTGGGGCACGTATTATTGTGGTTTCCATTTTACAGAGGGGGAAATGGGCTCAGAGAGGACAAATGCCTTGTCCAAGGTCACACAGAATTTTAATGTACATTCTTTTCAACATTGTCTTTCAAACTAAAGGAAGTCCAACCTCAATTCCTCTTATTGCAATGAGGCTATTCTTTGCTTTTTCCTAAATGTGCCAGGATGAAAGATACTGCCTTCTGGGCAGGAAAAGGCAGAGCTGAAATAGAAACATTTTCTTGGGAGATTGAGGAGAAGGTGGGCCCCATCTGGCTCCTCCACTGGAGCTGTGGCCTAAGCTCGAGGAGCAATCATACTGCAAAGGACTGGGGGTCTAAAGGGGCCTCCCCCACCTCCCTTCCTCTGATTCTGGCCAGATTTCCTCATTGGAGTTTCCAGAAGCCTGAGGGGTGCTCTGGGGGTGCTGTACCTCATTCTGAGAGGAGTGTGGGTATGGGGAAACTTTTCTGGCATAGGAGGGACTGGGAAGGCCCCAGGGAGAGACTCCTCTGTATCAGTGGAGTCACAGGTAACAGGCTCACAGGGGCAAAAGCAGGAAGCTTGTCCTGGTAAGGCACTTGGAATGGTATGGATGGAAGATGTGTTTGTGGTGCAGATGGGGAAAATTGAGGCCCAAAGAAGGACAGGGGCTTTCCTAGAGACACAGGGCAGGGCAGGAGCCCAGGTCTGGATACCACCCCCTGCCATTGGAGCTCCCCACGAGGAGTCATGTTCTTGCAGTGGAGAAGATTATGTCCTCAACTAGGTTCTCAGTGGTCCCCACCACGCTTCAGAGACAGGGCCTTATTTGAGCCACTTACCATACACAGGACACAGTGGCAGGGAACAGTGCCTGTAGAGTTACAGCATGCCATCAGGGAGTACAGGAGTAACCCAGTCACACAGCTAAATACATTGTAAAGCTGGGATCTTGTTCCCAAAGGTCTGGATCTTCTCAGCCCCAGCAGAGCCTCCTGTAAGAATCTAGCCCAGACTGAGAGCCACAGGAAGTGGGGACAGGCATTTGAGAGACCTGGGCTATCTCTATCTTCTCCCAGTCCTGCAACCTGTCAGCTAGTATTGAGCAGACACTGTGGATCTGTGGGTGAGCTGGCAACTTCTGAAGTTCCTTCTAAATGGATCAGCTATATTTCCCACAATGTAAGATTCTCTACGTTTCACTCTTCACCAGGCAAACCCCTGCCATCCTATAAAACCCAGCTGGAGGTACAGCAAATGACCATGTGCAAAGCCACAGAAGGAGTCACATCACATTCCAAAGAATCTTACAGACCATGACCTCCAACCACAATGCAACATAATTAGAAGTCAACACGAGAAACATAAACCTCCCATAGGCTGGGAAGCTAAAACACACTTCTCAATCATCCATGGGTTAAAGAGGAAATGACAGTGAAATTATGAAATATTTAGAACTGAATGATAAGAAAAGCACAAAGCAGTCTGTGTTTCCTCTGTAAGTCAAAGTCCCTGACCCACATCCTAAGTACCTTCCATTGCCTCCTCCCAACCCCCTGACACACTCTAGCAGGCTGACTTCTGTAGGCGGAATCAACAGGTTCCCTGCCCTTGGCTTCAAGAGTAGGAATTGGCCAATGGGGAGACCTGCCCAGAAGTCAGAGGAAGGGAGGTGGGGAAGGCCCCTTTAGACCCCCAGTCCTTTGCAGTATGATTGCCGTGAGCGGGTTATGCCCCTGGAGCTTAGGGCACACCTCCAGTCAGCCGCTCCCTCCTCATAGCTCCCACTTTGACAACTCCCTCCCAGCACCTCTCAGCTAGGGGTGGCAGCTTCAGCCTAGGGTGGACATCAAAAGGCTGCTCTTGCTAGCCCTTTGGTGATACACTATCCATGTGGTTTCCCTGACTACACCTCTAAATAATGCCTTCTTTAAACTCTCCTCAAAATGCCCAATTTGGGTGTTCCATGTGTTTCCTGCAGTTAACCACTCTCACAGAGTGCTCCCCATCAGTCTGTAACCATACTCTCACTTCTGGATGACTGAGCTCTGACCTTGTGTGATTTCTGTGTGTTGTCCCCTTGTTGGCCTGTTGTCAGCTGAGGTCAGGAACTGGAGCAGCTTCCTCACCTGATGCCCTGCTCTCCGCACAGTCATGCTTGATACAGGGGATTAAATAGGGTATCAAACAAAGGACTAGATTTGAATCTCTTCTGCATATACTAGAGCATGCAAATATTTGTAGGGGTTTGAGATAGAGTTAAGGACCCAGGAAATCCCAGCAAGAGGTACAGCAAATGACTTTAGACGGGGACAAAAATAGGTGCTCAACAAAAGAATCTTCAGTTCTATGGACTGGGATTCATGATCCAGCGTGTTCTCATGCCATCCATGGAGCAAGCAGAAGATCCAGACACAGGGGAGCCCAGAAAGCCTCTGTGCCACAGTATATGCCTTCCGCAGCCTATCCGTCTGCTTTGGCCCTCCCACTCTAGGCCTCCAACCTTCCCTGCCATCCCAAGACAGCCACCTGGTCCCTCCTCCTGGGGCCCACTTGTGATTGGATCCTGGTGTGGGATCTCTGTCTGCCCTCAGGGAAGGGACCCAGGTAGAAAAGTAGGAAGAACAGTCAAGTCTGAAGGGTTTGGATTTGGTTGAAAGGAAGGAGGGAAAGAAGACATTCAAATGGAACAGCTAGAACAAATGTCTGGCGGTGGGAAACGGAGTGATTTCAGGTAAGGAGTGAGGAGAACCAGCCAGGTCTGAGCAAGACCCCCAGCCCTGGTGGGGAAGGTGAAAATGTGATCTGAGCATCTTCAGGGCCAGTCCTTTCAGTGAGAGACTCACTCATGTGTCCTGAGGCATTCATTCATTCATTCATTCATTCATTCAGTAAATGGGACTATGTGCCTGCTGTGTGCCAGGCAATATGCCAAGAGCTGAGGGTATGGAAGTGTATAGGCCAGAACTGATCCCTTAGTGAGTTCAGGCACAAGTGCAACACACGTGATTCGGGGAGAGCAAGAAAACCACCATTATCTAGCAGCGCCTTTGTTTCTGCTCCAGACGAAAGCTGAACTTGTCCCCATTTTACAGCGGAGAATGCTGAGGCTGCCTCCTTGGCAGAAGTGTAAGCAGACAGTTTGCCCGACGAGAAGTTGGGAGCGCGATATAGACTTTCCGGAAAGGCGACAGTGAGCGCGTGCACTGAGGGGGAGGGTCCCCACTCCCCGCCCCTTCCCCGCCCCTT
>NW_005355967.1:112580-163077 GCF_000412655.1 Myotis brandtii | reverse complement strand
CCACCGAGGCGGACCCGTGAGTGATCCCCGCGCCCGCGCGCCCCGGCCGGGGCCACGATTCAGCCTTGCTTCCACTTTCATTTCTTCCGCCGTCCGGGCGTGGCGCCGTCGGGGGCGACCTCTGCCCGAAGCCAGGCTGGCCACAGTCCTCGGTCCGAGTCCGAGCAGCGAAAGTCGAAAGTCGGGGTTTGGGGGTGCCAGTGTTTGAGGGGGCGTGTCCTCGGGGGCGGAAATGTCTGGCCTGCCCTTCTGGGTCCTACGACCGGGCTCTCCTGGCAGTCGGGCAGGAGAGAGGTGGAGGAGACCGACGGCCAAAGGGTGGGCTTGGGTGGCTGGGCGTTGCGGCGACTCTGCAGACTCTGCACAGAGCACGGAGCCCCACCCCGACTTTCCTCTTGGATCTCTGCCCTGCAGGGAGCCCCTCCGCCCCCACGCCTTTCCCACAGCTCTAGGCTGCGTTCTAGGTTCAGCCTGAGGAATGGCAGGTGTGGCCCTGGCAGGGGGCTGTCAGAAACAGGAAGTGTTCCTCTGTGGTCTTCCTTTGGGCAGCCCAGATGCCCACCCAGGCTGTGAAAGGGCACAGAATTGGGAAATAGGGCTAAGAGGGGCAATAGTTTTGATTCAGGGAGGGAACCAAGGTTCTGTGAGGGGTGGGAACTCAGGAAGGTTTTGGAGTGGGAAGTGAGGAGAATCAAGTGGCATGGAGAGAGGGCACCTACCCATCCTCCCACTGGCAGGCTTACCTTTTCCTGGGAAAGACCCAGGCCTGGAGGATAGGTGGGACTCCAGCCCACTGGTCAGGACACCCAAGTTGCTGCGGGGCAGTGGGGCGGCTCAGCGTGTTGGAACAGGAATTAGGTGGTCTAATTGGTGGGGAGATGCTTCCCCTCTCCCTCCACTCCCCTCCTCTCCCCTTATCTCCGCCAGACCAGGGACCAGCTAGTGCAGCCAGTGTAGGAAAATGGTCTTTTATTCTTGTCTTGGGCCGCACCCCACCTTATCCCAGTTCCCAGTTCTGTCCTTGGAGAGCCTCTGCCTATAACTTGCTGTGTGAATGCAGGCTCTCAAGTCCCCTTTCTGGGCCTCATACTTCACATCTGTTTAAGAAGTGGGTTGGGTCCGTTGATTTCTCAGGGCTATTTCAACCCTAAGATTCTTTTTTTTTTTTAAACTTACCTTTAATGTTGGAAGTTATACAAATGTACCCTTTTTTCCCCATGGGCCCCTTCTAGCCCACCCCTTCTCCCAAACCCAGGTCTTCACCACACTATTGTCTGTGTCCATGGGTTATGCATAAATGTATGTAAGTTCTTTGTTAATCTCTTCCCACCCACCCACGCCTGCGTTCCCTCTGAGAACCCTAAGATTCTTGAGTTTAAACTTTCCTTAAAGCCTGAGCATTGACCATGTGCCAGGCCCTGCCCTAGGCTGGGCGTGGGGGTGGAGGGGTGTGAAGATTCAGAGGCAGGAGTGAGGGGCATGTTCAGGGATCAGCAAGAAGCCCAGAGTGGTTGGTTGGGAAGTGGGGCAGGAAAGGTAGGGTAAGGTGTTGAATGCCAGAGTGAGGGTCTGTTGGTAACAGTCAGTAAAGGGAACTGGGCGAAGGTAATGAGCCCAGGAACCCCACCTGATTGCAGTGTGAGAGATTTTGGAAGCACCTGCCCAAGCAGAGTTTAGAATGCAGGTAACACGTGAAGCATGGAAGTTGCCTGCTCTTGGGTCAGGAAGCTCGGGTCCCATGCTGGGGACTTCTTTGGGTGAGAAGGTGGGGGGCAGGGATGGATTCTCCAAGTTCCTCTCATTTTATTTGACTGTCCTCTTCTTTGCCTGCCTGTTGTGGTTACAACAAAGAACCCCTGTTCCGAACTTCTCCACTAGCTTGACTTATTGCCTGACATGACACCTCCCCCAACCCATATTTACGGTGCCTTTGGTTACATCCAGTGTCACCTTTTCCCTATCCTCCTTCCCCAGTCCCGTCCCAGTATTACTAGAGACATGCGAAAGGAAAAATGCTCCAATGTCAGCTCTGAGGTTTTGTTTGTGGCTATATTCAAGCCTCAGTCTAGGACGGGAGTCAGCACCCCCACTGACCAGGGTCAAGATCAGGTCAGACCTCAACCTGGAGCCAGAGCTCAGTGCTTGGCCTATACTCAGCCTGAGTGCTCAGTCTGGGGTCAGGGTCAGTGCTCAGTTTGTGGCTAAATTTGTCTCAGTAGGAACCTAGGTCTGCATTTCCCAAGAGCTCACAGACTCACAGAGGAGGTAAGAGCCTACCTCATGAGTCACAGTAACCTGGACTATATCGGAGTGACCCAGGAAGTTGCATGGGCCAAGTCCATGCCTACCTACTACAGTCATGGTGGTGCTGGGCCTATAACCCAGGACTTCTGCCTGCAAGCTTGGGGCTCTGATTGCTGTCCCCAAGGTCTGTTCTGAGTCTGGGATTCTTCAGTTCTAAAAGGCAAAGCAAATTCATATGAATTCTAGATGGGCCCAGCTGGGTAGATCTGACTGCATTCCTACCTTCCAGTTCCAGGCACATAGTGGGTGCTCTAGGAATGTCTACTGCGTAGCAGGTGCAGGGGGAGGGGCCTGTTGGGGTTTCCGCCAGAGGAGGCTGGCTTGGGGGGAAGGATCTCCAACTGCTGTTGGAGGAGGTGGTGCCCTTCTAGACCTGCTACCTCCCCCTCTCCTCCAGCCACTCACAGGCCACCCAGCTGGCCATATAAGGGCTTTTCCTCTTTCAGGGTAATAACAGGAAAGGACATTTTTGGTAGAAAAGTCCCTCCTGCTCTCTGGGAATCCCCGGTGGCTGGTAGCCGGCCGGCCGGATGAACTATAAGATATCCCAGAGGAAGCTGAAGGGGTGGGGGGGCTCCCCCTACCCCCAGCACAATGCCGCCAGGCTCTCCCACGCTGCACCAGGTGGCCTGTGGGGCCCCCAGAGGTCATCTTGTCCAGGGCCGGCAGGAAGCCTCTGTCACCTCTCTACTGGTCAACAGCAAGTCTAAGGAGCACCTGTTGGGATCCGAGGCCCAGGCCTCTGTGAGATGCAATGAATATGGAGAGGAAACAGAATAAGAAGGCAGGGCTGTGGCACTGGACAGGGGAGATAGGACAGCCTGGGAACAGAGCAAGGTGCTGGACCGAGGGAATGAGGAAGATTTAGAATTCGAAGAGGCTGCTGAGATGGGCCAAAAGCTGAGAGGTGAGAGGGAATGATGTGTTGGGAAGTCAAAGCACATTTGGTAAGGACCTGACCACCATGCTCTTCCATGCCCTTGGCTCTGGCAGGGCATCCGCAGGTCCTTCCCCTGGACACCCGTCCCTCCGCCCAGCCTGGCCATGGCCCTGTGCCTGAAGCAGGTGTTCGCCAAGGACAAGACTTTCCGGCCGCGGAAGCGCTTCGAGCCGGGCACACAGCGCTTTGAGCTGTACAAGAAGGCACAGGCATCGCTTAAGTCCGGCCTGGACCTGCGCAGTGTGGTGAGGCTGCCGCCGGGCGAGAATATTGACGACTGGATCGCCGTGCACGTGGTGGACTTCTTTAACCGCATCAACCTCATCTATGGCACCATGGCTGAGCGCTGCAGCGAGACCAGCTGCCCGGTGATGGCTGGAGGGCCCCGCTACGAGTACCGCTGGCAGGACGAGCGGCAGTACCGGCGGCCAGCCAAGCTCTCGGCACCGCGCTACATGGCCTTACTCATGGACTGGATTGAGGGCCTCATCAACGATGAGGATGTCTTTCCCACTCGAGTTGGTGAGTGCCACCTGGTCAGGCCTGGCCAGGGAGGGAGGGAGCCACTGGAGCCCATTTCACAGATGCGGCATTTAGTTTGATATAGGAATTCTGTGGAGTATATGTATGTGTTTAATTTTCATCCCCATTTTGTAGAAGAGGAAACAGGCTCTGAGAGGTTCAATGTCTGCTTGTCAAGATCAGACATCTCAATTTCAGACGGCCCGACTCCCAGTTTGGGGTTCTTCTTGTCTAAAGCTTGAGTGCCCCTCCAGGGACCACCTTGGGGAGACCACTATGATGCTCAGAACCTTCCAGAAGAGGTGCCTCAAGGTGCTCCTAACAGGTTACCCTCCTTGGGTTGATCTGACTTGCAGCCTCCTGGGAGTTCCCTCTGACTCCGGTCCCCAGAAGGGGAGGGGGTGGAGGTTGGATGTGCTGACAGTATTTCCACCTCAGGGAGTTCTAAGGGCAGAGCTCCAAGCTGTGGAGACTTTCCTTATCTCAGCTGGGCAGCCTGGGCGGATAAGGGTGGGTAAGGGAGAGAGTGATGTCACCCTGGCCCTACTTCCCCACCCAAGGGCATCAAGAAGGGGTGTTGGCATGACACTGTGTTCATCACAGCAGCCCCACCCCCACCTGGCCTCAAGGCTTTGGGAATCAGAGGTGGGTGAGGCAGGGTGGTCAAGCCCAGAGGAGAGAAGTCTGAATGCTGAGCACTGAGTCACAATTCAATGCCCTAGGCCCCTCCCCAGCTGGTGGCCTGTCATTTCCTGCACTATCATGCCCAACAGTGGGTATCTTCATATCACCCAGGAGGAAACCTAGGCCAAGAGAGGGATAGTGCACTGAGTCAACAGTGTTCAGAACTGCAGCTCGGGTCTCTTGGGGCCTGGGCCCCAAGTCTAGATAGTCAGGACAAGTCTGAGGAACCTGGACTGGGCCTAGAAGGGCTCATGGAGAGGCAGGGCTCAACCCTTCCTGAGAACAGTGAGGAAGGAGAAGGGATCTGTGGAGTGGGGTGGGCCAGTGTGGGCCTGTATCTGGGCTCTTATTCCCTTCTAGCCTTAACCCCTGGGCTTATGAGACCCCAGATGTCTGTGCCTTAACCCTGGGATGGCAGAGAAGTGCACATGGCCACCAAGATTTCCACCCTGAGCATGGGGGACTATAGGAAACTGTGTCTTTTTCACAGGCTCTAGAGCTCGTCTTTTTTTTCTTTTCTTTTCTTTTTTTTTAATATATTTTTATTGATTTCAGAGAGGAACTGAGAGAAAGAGAGAGCTAGAAACATCAGTGATGAGAGAGAATCATTGATCAGCTGCCTCCCGCATGTCCCCTACTGGGAATCGAGCCCACAACCTGGGCATGTGCCCTGACTGGGAATCAAACCTTGACCTCCGGTGCTCAACCACTGGGCCACACTGCTGGGCCCTAGAGCTCTTCTTCTTCTTCTTTTTTTTTTTTTAAAGATGCTTTTTAAAAATATATATATTTTATTGATTTTTTTACAGAGAGGAAGGGAGAGGGATAGAGAGTTAGAAACATCGATGAGAGAGAAACATCGATCAGCCGCCTCCTGCACACCTCCCACTGGTGATGTGCCCGCAACCAAGGCACATGCCCCCGACCGGAATCGAACCTAGGACCTCTCGGTCCGCAAGCCGACGCTCCATCCACTGAGCCAAACCAGTTAGGGCCCTAGAGCTTTTCTTGAGCAGGGTCTGTGGCATTCATCTCAGAGGGATGCTACAGTGCAGTGCAGACAGGGTTTGAATCCTGCCTTCAGTCAGTACTAATGAATAGTTATGTGGCCTCGGGCAAGTGGCTCCAACTTTATGCACCTCCATTTTATCATATCTAGGATGGCTATCATACCCATGATCATACCAGGAAAAAGGTGCAAAGGGCCCAGCACATGGCCTGGCTCACAGATGGAAGAGTGTTATTGAAAATGTGAAGGAATGAGAGATATCTGAACTAGTTCTTGAAGCCTTAGTAATTCTCAGGATTAGGGGTCTGGGGACTGCACTGTGTATGTTGCAAAGAGGAAGGAGTCAGGGTGGGGTTGGAGAGGTAGGCCAGAATCCTGAAAGGCCTTGAGCAGGGACCATGCTGGGAAGTTAGGACTTAATTATGAAGGCCCATGTTTTTAAAAATGGACCCCAGATGTTGATGAGCTTCCCTTGGAATTTTATCCAAAGGTGTCTTGTGAGAGCACCTACAGATGCATATATTTCTGGGGAGCGTTGAGGCATTACTTCCTTTCATCATACTCTAAGAAGGGTTGTTCAGTGACCCCAACCAGGTGTCAGAGTCCTGCTCAGAGTCAAGGGGAAAGGCGGAAGATAATTTGTATTTCAGTAGAACAGAAGCAAATCAGAGTTGTGCTTCTTAAAAAGGGAAGTATGGGGAAAGCGAATCACGATCTCTCTCTGTCTCCCACAGGGAAGTGTGTTAGGGAAGAGGCCATCCTGGCCAAAGCTGCCTGTGTGTGGGAGGGCAGGCAGGGCTGGGTAGGGTTTCATACCAGGATTCTGATCCCCCTCACTTCTGCCCCTCCCCATTCCCCTAGGAGTCCCCTTTCCCAAGAACTTCCAGCAGGTCTGCACCAAGATCCTGACCCGCCTCTTTCGAGTCTTTGTCCATGTCTACATCCACCACTTCGACAGCATCCTCAGCATGGGGGCCGAGGCACACGTCAACACCTGCTACAAGCACTTCTACTACTTCATCCGAGAGTTCAGCCTGGTGGACCAGCGGGAGCTGGAGCCACTGGTGAGGCCAAGCCCCCACTACCCTCCCCTACCAGCGCTAGTCTCTAAGTTTTCAGATCCAAAGTCTACCTGTACTAAGAAAATCCAATACCCAAGTGGATAAATTAGGGGAAGACAATTCATTTAACAATGATTCTGTACTTTAATAGAGAATATGTTCGAGTTTCAGTTTACAAACCCAGATCTGCAGCCTGGAGTTGGGGTGGGAGGAGGGAAGGGGCCAGGTTCAGGCAGAAGAGCAGCCAGGCCCTATGGTTTGGGTGGGGGCTGCCTGGCAGGTTGAGCTCTGACTGACTCCCATTCCCCACCCCACCCCCACCCTCACCCGCACCTTGTGTCTCTGCAGAGGGAGATGACAGAGCGGATCTGTCACTGAGCCTAGATCTGGACACTGTTGCTCATCAGATGATCGTCTGAATATAGAGTGGCTGAGGAGGGGGACCCTCAGGAGTCTGGTGGCAGAGGAACCTGAAGGCCCTGGGACCCCTCCACACACCCAAAGCCCCTGGACTTCTGGTTCTCAGGAGTCTGCCCATATGTCCCCTGACTGCTTGTGAGTGGAGGAAGGGAGGAAAGGAGGAGCTAAACCTCTGACATGAAGTCTAGGGATGGGGGAGGCTAGAGGGTTTCCACTCTGACACTTGACCTTTTTGTGGTGGTTCCGAAGCCTAACTGGGCAATGTGGATGTGGTTGAGGTGCTGGTAAGAAAGGTACAAGAGTAAGCAGCCTGTGTGTGAGTGAGCACTGTGTGTGTGTGTGTGTGTGTGTGTGTGTGTGTGTGTGTGTGTGATTTTGACTGTGGAGAGCGTCTGTGAGAGCCAGCCACCTTAGACCCTGCCCTCCCTGGCACATAGTGGGACCTCATAAATGTTAGGCAGATGGATGGATGGAAGGAACAAGGGAACGAGGGAGGAAGGGGAGGAGAGATTGGGACCATCAGACCATGATCACTGTAGGAGTGATGACAATTCACTGTCCCCTCTCGATGTGTCTGATGATGTGTAAGTACAATATGTGGTTGTAGGTGGGTGTGGCTCTATGTTTGAAACTTCTAGGCTATCTTTTTCCATCAGCATGAATTCTGGGGAACTGTGGGGAGGTAGGAAGGGGAGCATTGCCCTGGGTACCTAAATCCCTGGCCCACCACAGACACAGGTTCTGATTGCTCAGCCAGGGATGCCCAACAACTAGCATTTCACTCAGCCCTCTGCCTCCAGAAAGGCCTGATTATAGACAGCCTCCTGGGGGTAAGGGGTGATCCCTCTGGCCACAATGGTCCTCTGGTGCTTAAATTGGGAATCACATACTCCAATCTAGCTTCTAGAATCTACACTTGACTCCCAGCATCTGAAGCCCAGCACAGGATAATAATCCAACCCAAGGATCTAGTAGAACTTGAATTGGGAAATTCTGGAGTCTTGTCTCCCATCCCAGGACATTAAGAACCACGGGGCTAGTGAATGCACTCTTCCAGGCTTGGAGAAACCCCATCCTTCAAGCACTTGCCTCCTTTCAACCATCCTGAGACATTCCAGCTGGTTGGCTCTTAGAGCACAGCTGTTCCCAGAGAAACTGGGATGTTCATTCAGTACTCCATTACTCAGCACTCCCATACCCAGCCCTGTGTGCAGACCCACAGGTGGGGAAATTGAGGCAGGGACAGGGCCCTCCCTTCCCAGAGCCTCCACACTGGGAGGCCAGAAGGAGAGCCAGACAAGACCTGAGGAGCATCTAGTCTCACTCAGAATCCTCCACGTACATAAGAGGAAACTGAAGCCAGGAGGAGAAGCTGTCCTAGGCCTCACGGCAAGGCTTTGTGGAGCTGGAGGAGAAGCACATGGAATGAGGGTTTGACAGCCCCTCTCCAGGACACAACTGTTCCTGCTTTGAGCAAGGATTTCTAGCCTGATGTCAGAGTGCCCCACCTTCCCTCAGGCCTGCCAGGGTTATCTGCTGAGCCAAACCTCCAAACTCATGCCCCTCTCCATGACCCAGCAGCTGCCTGATCTCTGGGGAAGCAGACGGGGCTCCTGGAGTCAGCCCACTGGACTCGGGCTGCTGCCTCCTGAGAAGTTCCCAAGGGAAGCAACACTGGCCCTGCAGCTTTGCCAAAGGCTCTGGAGTGAGGGGGGAAGGGAGGTGTCAAAGATTCTCCCAGGGACAGTGGATGGTAAGATAGATTCTAGGGCTAGGCCGTGGCCGGTGCTGATGGAAGAAGGGGGTGAGGTGGGTGGGAGGGGTGGGAGGGAAGGGGGGAAATCTATTTTTGTGAAACAGGGAAGACTTTATTGTTATTTTTGGTAAAATAAAGGAGGCAAACTAAAGCAGCGCTGGTGGGAAGCTGTGGTCTGGGTGCCACATGGCTCTTGGGCAGACTGGAAGGAACTGGGCCAGAATGGGGAGGGAGGGATTTTTGTCCCCGGCCATAAGGAGTGCTGGCTGGTATGGTCATGTCTAGCCCAGCTCTCCAGGGTGGAGACACCAAGGTTTTCCCAGGGCTCTGAGAATGCTGAACTAGAATTCCTGGGCAAGGCTAGGATCCTGGGAGTGGGGAGGACTGGCCCTTGCCTTTGGGGAGCTCAGTCTCTTCTTGGAAGATTCTTTACTTGTTTCAGCTTAGGCCATCTGGCACTGGCTGTTCTCACCCCCTTAATGTGGTTGTTGTTTTTGGAGCGAATGGGTTAAGGAACGGGGCAGAAACAATGCTAACCCTACTCACAGCAGAGGAAGCCCTTCTCAAGAAAATGCTGTTGGGGCAGCTGGACGTGGGGCTGACTCCTGAGCTTATTCCCCTGGAAATACCTGAGTTTCTTAGCTCAGGTCTTGCTTTCATTCCACTGCCCCTTACCCTCAACTGCCCAGATGAATTGAAAACAGCTTGGTTCTTAAGAGTCAGCAAAGGCCCGCCTAGAGCTCCCCGTCTACCTAAGGAGGAGCCTGGCTCTGCAGCAGCTCTCCTGGGAGGCAGAGGTCTGGCTTCTAGTCCTAGCCCAGCCCCTGACTATGACAGGCCCCTCCAGACCTCTATTTCCCCATCTACTAGTATTTCATGACCAGGAGTGGATACAAGGAAATTATTGATTCTAAGCTCCTTCATTATTCACAGTCTATGAATCATTCATAATGATAACAATAATAGCTAATATTATGTGTCAGGTACCGTTCTAAATGCTTGATATACAATAGCTTGTTGAATCCAGTTTGTCTTTGGGTAGCTGCCTAGCTTCCTTCTTGGTGCCCAGTATCCCCCATTTCACTGCTCTAGGATCTGTAAGGCCCTCCACTCTGCTGCCCCTTCTTCTGGCTCACCAGAGGAAGCCCAAGTCCAACACTCTAAAGGTGGCTCTGCTTGCACACCTCCTGTGACAGGTCACTCACTACCTCCTCAATTGCTGGAGAGCTCAGACTCCTAGGAAGTTCAGGTTCTGAGATTATAGTTGTTTTGAAATACACCATGGCAGTGAGGATAAATTAATCTCAGAACCGTGTGACCAAGGCCTGCTCCTTACAAGCCATCACAAAACTGCTTTGAGAAATTCAGAGAGGGATGCTTAGAGAAGACTAGACAGAGATAGAGAGGAAGGAGGAGACAGAAGAGAGAAAAGCCCCTCTCCCAATCCATAGGGCAAAACTTTGCATGAGAAAGTCCTGGGAGAGGCAAAGTATTAGGGGCAGAGGGACAGTTTGGGCAGTCAGGCTGTTGAAGCCTTTGTTTTCCTGGATCCATAAAACTATTTGGAACAGGGAATAAGAAAGTGAGCCATTCTCCCCACCTTGGAGCAGAGCATCCCCCTATTGAGTAAAGACTGCCCTACCACCCTCAGCCCTTTTGAATACTGCAGCCTTTTCTTTGAGGTTTCCTGCTGCCACTTCCCCTTCCCGGGGAGCTGTATATAGTGTGGTAAAGGGAGCCGCAAGCATGGCTGGAGCTCCACCTGATTTGGGGGAGCCCTTCCTCCTGTGAGTTTCCCAGAGCCCTCCTCTCTGTGTTAATGGACTTGGTTGCCATATGGAGGACATAGCAATTCTGAGCACTTGGATTGGAACATAGGCCTGAGTGGCTCAGGTGCAGCTGGTTATTGAGACATTCAAGGAACAGAAGGGAACAGGCCAGCATGGCCTCTGAGCACATGAAGCTTGATGAGCCCAGAAGGTGATGATGGGAGAGATCAGGATCCAAAGGGGCCTCCAGGTTGGACTGAGAGATTCTGGAAGTGACTGAATATGGATGCTTGGGAGAAGAACCTCTCTCCAGCCTTCACCTACACTGGGAAATCTAGCAAAGCCCTGAATGTTCTCTAGTGTTCCAGACCTCCTTCCATCATACAGATGAGAAGACTGGGCTGAGAAGGGGAAAGGGAATTCATGTTTTTCAGATGGATGATGGGAAGGAAGTCCAAGAGGCTCATAACAATCCTGAGACAGGAAGAGAAGGGATATTTACTTCCATTTCACAACAGAGGAAACACACCCGAGTCAGGACCTGAATCAAACCCAAGTCAGCATTCTCATTATCTCATCACACTTGCATCTTGGGAGAGGACCTGGGGTTGGCTGAAATATCAATATATTTGCAGTTAGTTTTCTCCAAGAAATGAACTTTTAAGTCTTTTTATTTTGAACTACTGGGGGAATGCTTTACTAAAGGAGAAACTTTCATCGTGAAATTATAGGCACCCAAACCTTTTAAGAAATTTTACAGAATTAGCTCTCATTTTAGAAAAGACAGGCAGCATATCCCCATACGTAAAAGACATTTTTAAAATTCCTTCTTGGCATGCAGGAGCTCTCGGTAAATGTTAATGACACCTGATGCTTCCTGGCCTCCTCCCTCCTGGCGCTTCCCAGGCTTCTCAAAGTTCACGCGAAAAGTTCAAGCATCAAAGGAGCTAAGCCCCACCCACTTCCCCGCAACCTCCCCGCCCCTCTCAATCGCGCCTGCGCAGTTCACTAAGCTCGCCCCACCCTCTCCCTGGGCGTAGCCGTCAGGGCGCAGGCGCAAGTCCGCCCCCGCGCTCCTCTGCGGTCGGGCCCGCCCCCTCGGGTCTAGCACCGCCTCTTCCGCGTCCTCAGCAGAGCGATCTGCTGGAGGGGGAGCGCGACCGGTTCTGTGGAGAGTCCGCTGAGGGGAAGACAAGACAGCGAGGTATCCCTGCGAGTGAAATGAGTTTCGGGGAGGGCGTGTCTGTGAGTGAGTTCATGCCCTGGGACGGAGAAATCAGGTCCTTCGGAACCGTCCGAGGTCACGACCCGATTGTGCTGCGGGTGTCAGCCCAGGGGACGCTTTTTTAGCGTCCTCTCAGGGCTCCGTCCGTGAGGAGCTCGGGGTGCGGCGTGGGTCCCGGTCGGGCTTGGCCTGTGCCTCGGGTCGGGGCCGGGGTGTGGCAGGTGTCCGAGGTCGGAGCTCAGTCTGGGGCCAGTTGGAGACGGAGTCCTGCTAGCTATATGGCTGGGTTGGAGGCTCAGGCGGTCCAACATCATGAGTCATTTTTCGTGTGAGGAATTTCTAATATCTTGGTCCTACATATTTTAAAGTTAACTGTTTTCATAGAAAAGCTCCTGACATGCGCGGTCGCTGTGCCTGGAGGAGAGAGCACAGTGCCGGTGCCATCTCTCCCCTGAGGGAGGGACTTTCCAGGCTACCTGTCCGTCAGGTGGCCAGGAGCAGGCCAGCACGGTGACCGGGGGGACGCGTTGGAAGTGCGTGGCGCTGGATCTCACCTCTGCACTTCTATCTGTGTGTCCTCGGGCAAGTCATTTCCCCTCGCAGCACGTTACTGTCTCCTGTATAAAAAGGGCCAAGTAGGGTCATTGGGAAAGGTGAATAGAATTCCGTGTGTCACCTAGCATGGCACCTGTCATGAAATGGGTGTGATTTATGAGCTCGGTCATTTTGGACTGGGGTACTTTAGAGAGGCCCTGGGGGGAGAGTTGAGGTGACCTAGGTCCTGACGCCTCAGTGGGGTTTACAGGTGGCTCTGACCTTGTAGGATGGGAAAGGAACAAATGCTTGCTAGCCATTGCCCGTGTGCCAAGTGCCACGCTGGGCAGTTATCTCACTGGCTCCTTAGCCCTTGGCCAGGTGCTTTCGGCCCCACTGCCCTTAGCTTCAGCCCCTCCCAAGAGAGCTAGGCTGGAAGTGATGTCAAGGGGAGAGCGGCGGGCGGTTGGGCTTTTCTATGGAGCCGGGCCAGCTGGAGATTGGGGCCAACTTATCCCACGTCAGCTCTTCCCTTCCTGTGACCCAGAAGGATGGTTGGGTTCTTGACTTTGGTTGGCAGGCCTGTTACTCTCGTTCCCTAGAAGATTGTGAGGGCCAGAGGGCCTGGCAAGTGAGCACCTCCTGAGGTCGGACTGCATGAAGCTGGACCGTGCCCGAGAGACGCTCTGTGAATGGGAGCTGTTGGGTTCCTGCACCTGCTTCTGCAGTGTGGTCTCCTGTTACGTGGTCTCATCGTAGTCTCCTAACTTGATTCCTTTTGCATCCTCTTTATGGGTGCCCGCATGATCTTCCTGCGACACTGTTCTCATCATTTTTTATCTCTGCTCAGAAACCTTGGTGGGCTTCGTTGCCTGTCTGATAGAGCAGTGGTTCTCAACCTTCTGGCTCTTTAAATACAGTTCCTCATGTTGTGACCCAACCATAAAATTATTTTTGTTGCTACTTCATAACTGTAATGTTGCTACTGTTATGAATCGTAATGTAAATATCTGATATGCAGGATGGTCTTAGGCGACCCCTGTGAAAGGGTCGTTCAACCGCCAAAGGGGTCGCGACCCACAGGTTGAGAACCGCTGGTGTAGAGTTTGGACTCCTCAGCCTCATACACAAGTTCCTCCGTAATCTGTTCCAAAACTTCTCTTCTGTTTCCCCTTGTCTTGCACCCTGTGACCCCGTCAAAACAAACTACTTTTTGCTGCTCACACCCTCCCTGCATGTTCCTTTGCTTGTATTCCCTCTTCCTGGAGTCCCCTCTTCCCTCTCATCTTTCAAGGCCCATGTGACCTGTCAGTGAAGCTTCCCTGATTCCCCTGCTGGATTAGTTGTCCCCTTCCCGTCTTCTGTAGCAGAGGCCACAGCTCGACTATAACTCTGTTTGCTGTCTGCCTTCAGGTCTGTCACCCCATATGTACTCTGAGTACATTGGTGGCAAGGGACCATGTCTGTTTCATCCCTCCTCTGCCTGGTACAGAGTAGGCCTCTGCAGTGTGTGTGGCTGAATGAGTCAGTGGCATTTTTTATTTTCTTGCTTTGGTTTTTGTTTTATGAGCTTTCAGGTTCAGAGTGGGCCTTTGTGTTTTTCCTTCAAGAGAAGATGTGCCCCAGGAGAGCCCGGTGTAGATTGATTATGCCCCAATTACAGGCATCAAAGGCAAGAAGGTGCAGGTATTCCGCACAAAAGAGGACTCTTCGTTGCTGCTCTTGTTTTCAGGCTCTTGTCTTGCCTTCGCAGTAAGTTTTGTTGGAAAGGAGGTGGTGCTCTGTTCAGGGACCTGCACTGCGTATGATAGATATATATAGCTCACAAAGGGGGAAGTGCACAGGTGGTTTACTAATCGGTTGCCCTGTCCTTGGCTCTTCCCATCTGGGAACCAGCAGCTACACATTCACATTTTCCCTTGCAAACAGATTCAGCATATGGAACAGAAGGCTCTTTGTTGTTCACAGAGAAATATACATCGTTGAAGGTAGAAGGAGCATGGGAATCATCTGGTTCTATCTCTTTACTTTTACAGATTGAGAAAGACCTAGAGGGCAGAGGACTCGATCAAGATTGCACAGGGAACCAGTCAGTGGTGGGAATAGTGCTGGAAGTGAAAAGTCCTGGCTCTTTGTTTTTTCCAGTCTGCTACATTGTTAATATATCTAACATTTATTGAGCGCTTACTGTGTGGCAGATGTTGTTTTAAGTGCTTTATATGTAACATTTCAAAACTCTGTTTTATAGATTTGGAAACTAAAGCAGGTAGAAATCATCCAGATCTACTTTAGGATCCACAACTTGGTTTTTAATATGGTTTTAATGGTAGTCATCTCCTAACCAGTTGGGGGGAACAGTTCACCAAAGAGCTTGCTGCCACATCACCCTACTCTGGGAATGAGTGCCGTCCTCCCAGCAATGTCTATCCATACCCTGGAGGGATTCTTGAGAGGAGTCCAGAGTATGTTGAGAGAATGGTTAAAGGAATAAAGCGTGCTGACATAGGTATTAGTGGATCTTAGTTTAGAAACATTAGAATTAAAAATTGCATGTCTAGCCCTGACCTGTTTGGCTCAGTGGATAGAGCGTCAGCCTGAGGACTGAAGGGTCCCGGGTTTGATTCCGGTCAAGGGCATGTACTTTGGTTGCAGGTATACCCCCAGTGGGAGGTGTGCAGGAGGCAGCTGATCGACGTTTCTCTCTCATCGATGTTTCTAACTCTATATCCCTTTCCCTTCCTCTCTGTAAAAAAATCAATAAAATAAATTTTTTTAAAAATTGCATGTCTAGCAAATCAGACAGTAAATAAATGTAGAACTTTAGAGTAAACTCACTCCAGGATCTTTTCTGTAAAGATTTCCAGTCAAGGGTGGCAAGATTCAATTCAATAAATAGATATTGAGGTCTTGCTATGTACAAGACCCTGGTATTGAGAAATATACACAGAAAAACCTCATATTTCCTGTCCCGTATAAGTAATTTTCTTCTTAGAGCCTTCTCCCTCATGTAGTTGGGAAGATAGATAAGTACATAAATAACTGAAATCAGGCTGACTATGGTAAATGTAGTAAAAAATGTAAACAAAGTGGGAGTTTGGAAGAAGGAGAAATCAATCCCAACACAAACAAAGGGGGTCTAGAGAAGGATTCCTAAAGGTGGAAAATTTATGGTAGGCCTTGGAGGAAGTTAATTCCTGTGAGAAGGAGCAGTTTGAATAGTGGCCTAGAGGTGGAAATGAGTGTGTGTGTGTGTGTGTGTGTGTGTTTTGGGGAAGAGGAATGGAGTTGGTGAGGTGTTGAGGAGTGGAAATAAGTTGAAATGGTGCTTTGTGCTCAAAATGTAGAGAAGGGAGTGGGAAGACGAACACTAACATTTACCGAGTGTCTGCTCTGTTTTACGGCTTGCAATATGTTAGATGCTTTACACACTATAATTTAGGTAATCCTCATAACCCTGTAATATGGGGATATTTATCTCCAATTTAAAGATGAAGAAACCAGACCTCAGAAAGATTAAAGTGACTTGCCCAAGGTCAGGTGGCTAGTAGGTGGCAGAACTTGGTCCACACTTATGAGTATTAGATTCAAAGACCCATGTCCCTTTTTCCATTGTGTTGCAAGGCTCTGCAGGCCATGACTAGGACTCTGTTTATTGTGGCTGTAGAATGGAGGCCAGACTAGAGCAAAGCAGGTCCCAGAATGGGGACATTGATGAGGAGGCTGTTGACATAGTTCAGTTCAGGCTTAAACTGTCAACCACTGACCTACTATGGAAAATGCCTGGTCTAGGGCTGCTTGATTGGCTTAATATGTGAGCATTATGGCAGCTCCTGCAGTACCATAAATCAGTGTATTGCCATTCTTAGCTAGTAGGATCTTAGAATCCATTTATAGAGACTTCTGGCACCCTTATAGTTCAGACATAGTTTCTAATGTGAGATTAACAGTTCATTACAGAAGTGCCTAGGGAGGGACTGATTTGGCACATAGTTTTCCTTCATTTTCTCACCCTCAAATTAGACAAGAATCTATAATGGAGGAAAGAGGACTTGGAGTCAAAAGGCTGGCATTCAAGTCCTGATTCTGCTCATTATAATCTGTGAGTCCTCAATGTCAGCTTCTTTCTCTGTAATATGGGGGGTATTTTGGTTCACTTCTGAAATCTCTTCTCTTGCTAATGCCATTCATGTGTTACATTGTTCTTCCTGACTTGGGGCAGTATAAGTAAGTAGCTGAGAATATGAACCTGGATCCAGAGACTCAAGCGTTTAAATTCTAGTCTCTCATCCTTCTTATATAGAGATATAGTAGTTAGGTATATAGACTCTAGAGCAGTGGTTCTCAACCTTCCTAATGCCGCAACCCCTTTAATACAGTTCCTCATGTTGTGGTGACCTCCAATTTCATTGTTACAAATTGAACATAATTAAAGCATAGTGATTAATCAAAAAACAATATGTAATTATATATGTGTTTTCCGATGGTCTTAGGCAACCCCTGTGAAAGGGTTGTTCGACCCCCAAAGGGGTCGCGACCCACAGGTTGAGAACCGCTGCTCTAGAGCAAGCATGTCAAACTCGTGGCTGGCAGGGCCGCATGCCTCGTTTATTAAAGTCATATTGCCTCTAGAGTCATATTGCCTGGGTTTTAGTCCAGGTTCTATCACTTGCTAGCTATGTGACTTGGGCAAGTTATTTAACCTTCTTGGGTCTTAGTTTATTCCTCTGTAGAATGGGGATACAAATATTGTCTATATCATGGGGTTATTATGGGGATTCAGATAAGTTATGTTAACCACTTAGCACAGTGTCTGGCACATAGTAGGTGTTCAACGAATATTAGCTTTAATAGTAATAATATTAATAATTGTTATTAATGTCCAGTTAGATATTGTTTTTATAGAAAGTATATATATTAGGGTATTATCCCTGTCTTACTGTGATATTGTTGCCTTCTGTTTCTTTCCATTGCCCCATCAGGAAACTTTGAAATGCTAAATTGTTCCATCACAGGATTGCAAAGCATGACATGAAAAAAAGTGCCTGTAGGAAAAGGGTCAATAAAAAGTCTTTGGCTTGTCCTAGCTGGCTTGGCTCAGTGGATAGAGCATCAGCCTGTGGACTGAAAGGTCATGGGTTGGATTCCGGTCAAGGGCATATGCCTGAGTTGCGGGCTCGATCCCCAGTTGGGGGCTTGCAGGAGGCAGCCAATCAATAATTCTCTCTCATCATTGATGTTTCTATCTCTCTCTCCCTCTCCCTTCCTCTCTGAAATCAATAAAAATATATTGGGGAAAAAAGTCTTTGGCTCATTAGAAAATCTTACCTGACTTGTGTCTTTCCCACCTCTCTCCATAGTAAACAGAAACAGAGCAGCATATTTATTCCCTTTTGCACAGCCTCCAAAAGAAGTGCTAAGCAAGACACTCCAATTCTCTTGCCAAAAAGTACAATAACAGTGTCTCTGGAAAAGTGGTGCCTAATTTGGTTTTCCTTTCTCTCCTCTTTAAACCCCCCTGGCATTAACTTAAGCCATTTCTTCTTGTTCCATTTTCCATGAATATGGAAAAGTTTCTTCTGATTATAAAGGGAGGATGAGGTCAAGATTTTCTCATGAGAACCTTTTGTGGACTTAAAGCCAAATCGAGTTAGGTCTCATCTTCTCTTCTCCAGGCTAAACAGCCCTGGTTTCTTTTACCTTACTCTTAAAACCTATTTTCCATTGCTTGGATCTCATTGGTCATGCTTCTTTTCTTTCTCTTCGGTTCTTCTACTTCTTGGCTATAACCCAGACTATACTTAGTCTGCTAATAAAAGTCCAACTAAAACCCTTTAAGGAAAGAGTAACTTTAGGTGTTTCCATTCATTTATTCATATTTATTAAGTGTTTGCCGTGTACCAGGCCCTGTGCTAGGTATAGGGGACCCAGAAATAAATCAGAAATAGACTCTGCCCTGTCCCTAACTCACAGTCTAGGGGGAGATGTTCAATAAAATGTTATAGGTGATTGAATTATGTACAAGTGTGGGAAGCTGGAAATTGTTGAGGGCAGTTCCATAGAAACAGTCTATTTTGCCTGAACTGTAGGTCAAGACTTCAGTAGAGGAGTAGTAAGACATAATGCAGGATGGATGGTCTGGGGCAAGTTTGTGGAGGCCCTCAGTGACAGCACAGGAGCTTAGGATTCCAGAAGCAGTGGACACTCATTGGAGGTGTTGGAGCAAGGAAGTGAAAGCCTCAAATCTGGCTTTTTGGACCAAGGACAGAGATACCACAAGCCTTAGTTTTATATGCTCACCCTCGATGTTTTCTGTCTTGAAAGTGATATGATGTAGGTCCATTGCCCATTTTTTGATTGAGTTGTTTATCTTCCTTTTGTTAAGTTGTATGAGTTCCCTGTAAATCAGCGGTTCTCAACCTGTGGGTCGAGACCCCTTTGGGGGTCGAACGACCCTTTCACAGGGGTCGCCTAAGACCATCGGAAAACACATATATAATTACATATTGTTTTTGTGATTAATCACTATGCTTTAATTATGTTCAATTTGTAACAATGAAAATACATCCTGCATATCAGATATTTACATGACGATTCATAACAGTAGCAAAATTACAGTTATGAAGTAGCAACAAAAATAATTTTATGGTTGGGGGTCACCACAACATGAGGAACTGTATTAAAGGGTCGCAGCATTAAGAAGGTTGAGAACCACTGCACTATAACCTCTGAGCCTCAGTTTCTTCGTCTGTAAAGTGGGAGGGGGTAGAGTAACAGTGTCTATCTGTGCCCAGTGCCTGAAACACCTGACTGATAGGAGGAGCTCAACAAATAGTCACCTGGAAGGTGACCTGGAGTGAATACAGACTTAGACCAAGATTTTCTTGAACATTGTAAACTTAATTCATTTTAATCTCTGCATGCCCCGTGACCCTAGCACAGGACCGGCACAGGACTGGTGCGGGAGAGCACTTGCTGGGAGAGTTGGAAGCAGCCATGGATGGGCAAGTGGGCACAAAGATGTGTGCACGGGTGGGTGGATGGACAGGCATGTAGCTGGATCAATGATGGATGGAGAAGTCGGACATCTGGGTGTATAAATGTGTGCTAAGTGGGGGGAGTGGAGGGATGGTGGGTGGGTGGGGTGAGGGTAGAAGAAATAAATACGGGACACGCCCTCATTGTGATCTGTCTGCTGGAGGGCTTCAAGATGGAGTGAACCCAGAAAGCACGTATCAGCAGGCCAAGGCCCACGTGAGGCAGCAGCTCTGCCTTTACGAGTGTGTTCTCCAGGCTAACCCACACGGGGATGGTGTGGCCAGGACACAGGTGACCTGCACCACTGTGTGCAGTAATGACATGTGGAGGCGGCTTCGACTTTATCACTCCGAGCAGGAGGGAGGCCTGGACTAGGGCCTCACACCTTAGAACAGCACCTGGTGGGGGCAGGCGATTCGTCCGTACCTTGGAATTCTGTGTGGCCATTAAAAATGGAACGGCTCTTTATGTCTTGAGTGGAATAAACTCTGATATATCATTAAGAGGGGGGGAAAAATCAAGGTTCAGCTAGTGTGTGTACAGTGCTTTCGTTTTCTGGTTTTTAAGGGGTGGCAGGGAGAAGACACGTAGATATTTGCTTCTCCAAGATGAGCGCCCCCCCCACCCCCCGCCGCCAGGAGACTGGTGACTGGTCCTCCCAGGAAGGGCGCCGGGCCTGGGGAATGGCCAGCACTTCACCGGATCCCCTTGTGGACTTTCTCAGTCATGACCCAGGCAGATAAGTTGTCTTGTCAAGCACAGACTGAGCAGCGTGGAGTGCGTAGCAGTTTATGGAATATAATGAACAACATAAACTGATGAACAAAAACAGATCCAGAGACAAAGAAGCATCGATCAGACTGTCAAACCTCAGAGGGAAGGTAGGGGAGGGTGGGGGTAAGTGGGAGAGATCAACCGAAGGACTTGTATGCATGCATATAAGCCTAACCAATGGACACAGACAACAGGGGGGTGAGGGCATGAGTGGGGGGATAGGGGGAAAAGGACACATATGTAATCCTTAATCAATAAAGAAAAAAATTAAAATAAATGGTTACGCCTTGAAAAAAAGAAAGTGATATGATGGAACCCCTATTTATATACTTGGTGTGTTTTTGTTGTTGTTTTGCTCTGAAACTTCTATAGAAAAACTAGTTCTTAAGCTCTGGAGAAATTTCATTCCCTATACAGCAAAAAACTTATGAAGAATTGAGAGAGAATTGGGTGTCCAACTTATATAAGACCCAGTGGCAGGCCGATCTGTGTAGGTTTGATCTGGCCACATTCACCCTTCCCCAGCCCTATGCCAAGAAGAATACAAGAATGAGGAGAGGATTTCAGGGCTCATCTGGGTATTTGGTAAGAAATGTTAAGAAGATGCAGACATTGTCAGAGTCAGATGTTCTCGCTGGGGAGGAAAAGAGGCTCAAAGGAATTTGGAATGTTGCCAGAAGGAATCAGGACCAACCAAGCACTTGGAACCTGTATCATGTATCTGAAAACTTCCAAATTCTATCTCTTTGCCTTTGTACTTTGCTAACAGTTTATTCCTTCATGATACCCAGTTGTGGTTTACAGAGGACTTTCCAAGGCCACAATCTGGCAAGCCATATCCCAGTTTGAATAATAGTTACTATTTATTGAGCACCTACTCTATGCCAGGCATTGTGCTGTGAACTGGATATATATTAGCTCATTTAATTCTCACAGCAACTCTGTGTTATAGATGTTATTGTCTCTATTTTATAGATGATGAGAGTGAAACACAGAGGGGTTGAGCATTATGTCCAGGGTTACTTCATTAGTATACGGTAAGGCCAGAATCTGAATCTAGATCCTAATGGTTCAAAAGCCCTTCAAAAACCCATGTGCTTCCTACCTCCCCAGCCCTACTGTGGCTCTAAACAGCAGAATAACACAAAATCTATAAAAGAATTCTAAGGGTTGTTTTTACTGTAGACTTACATGTGTGTGCATGTGTGTGTGTGCGTGTGGGTGTATGTGTGAAAACCCATGTGCTTCCTACCTCCCCAGCCCTACTGTGACTCTAAACAGCAGAATAACACAAAATCTATAAAGGAATTCTGAGGGTTGTTTTTACTGTAGACCTACATGTGTGTGCATGTGTGTGTGCGTGTAGGTGTATGTGTATATGTAGAGGAATAGAATTGTAAGGAGGGGAAATAAGCTGGGTTGGCAAACTTGACTATAGGCCATTTCTGGATCACTACCAGTTTTCATATAGACCACAGGTAAGAATGTGTTTTATGTTTTTAAATGGTTGGGGGAAGGGGGAATCAAAAGAATATTAATATTTTGTGGCATGAAAATTCAAGTTTCAAGCAGTTAGTTACCTACAAGGGAGCGCCCATATGACCATCAGCTGATTTCTCAACAGAAACTTTGCAGGCCAGAAAGGAATGGCAAGAAATATTCAAAGTGATGAATAGCAAGAATCTACAACCAAGATTACTCTACCCAACAAAGATATCATTTAGAATTGAAGGTCAGATACAGAGCTTCACAGACAAGAAAAAGCTAAAGGAGTTCATCACCACCAAACCAATATTACATGAAATGTTGAAGGGTATTCTTTAAGAAGAGGAAGAAAAAGGTAAAAATATGAACAATAAAATGGCAATAAATACATATCTATCAACAATTGAAACTAAAAATCAAAATAAGCAAGAAATCTAATGAACAAAATAAACCGATGAATAAAATAGAATCAGAGGAATGGAAACATGGAACAGACTAATGAATCTCAGAGAGAAGGGGCGAAGGGGGTGTGGGAAGAGATTAACCAAAGATCTTATATGTATACTAGTATATGCATTACCTACGGACACAGACCTAAGGCCTGGGGTGGGGCGGGAATGGGGTAGAGGGGAATAATGGGGAGAGGGGAAGGGGACATTTGTAATAATCTCAACAATAAAGAGTTTTTAAAAAAGAAAAATTCAAGTTTCAGTATCCATAAATATTTATTGACATATAGGCACAATCATTTATTTACGTGTTGTCTATGGTGGCTTTTTCTCTATAAAGGCAAAATTAAATAGTTGTGACAGAGACCATCTGACACAGAAAGCCTAAAATAGTTACTATCTGCTCCTTTACAGAACAAATTTGCCAACCCCTACTATAGGCAACAACAAGGAAGGAACACGGGGTTTAATATTGTGACAAGACTAAAGGCAAAGAGTTGAAGTTCAAGGCTGTCTCTGGAAGTGTGTGGCCCACAAGGAGAGAGCTTCTTTGGGCCCTGGAAATAGTTTCATTGGGTCACAGAGATTTGTTCAGGAATAAAAGGCACATATAGGAAGGGTTATTATATGTGCTAACATTCTCTGTTGCACAATAAACAAATATTTCATGGATAAAGTAATTCATTCAGATATTTACTAGTCGTGTGTGTGTGCGTGTGTGTGTGTGTGTGTGTGTGTGTGTGTGTGTGTGCCAGATACTGTGTTAGATGCTGGAAATACATAGATGAAAAAGATATGTCCCTGCCTTTGAGGAGTTTGTAGCCTAGTGGGAGAGCCACATAAGCATGTATATAGCTAGCTCTAAGTATTTTAATAGTATACTGTGGGTTTGATTAAATGCTGGATGAAGTAATTTCTGGGACTATTTTCAGTAATTTGTGATGGGCCCTGAAGAAAGAATAGGTGCTATTCTTCAAAGAGCTACATAACAGGCTGAGGGAAAGCCTGACAGTGTGAGTATTTGGAGCTTATAAGATTGCGAAAGAAAGAGACATTAGAAATGATTTAAAGGTTCTGTTGCTGGGTGACTGGCAGGATGATATAATCTGATAGAGAAGAAGGGAAAGGAGGAAGGAGGCGGTGGGTGGGGTTGGGGTGAGTTCAGTTTGGGACACATGATTTGAGGAAATGGCGAAACACATCTGGCTTCCAGTTAGAAAACCTTTTTAGAATGTTTGGCACAAGATTCCCAGAATTCAGATTGAAATTGCTTTTCCAGAGCTTTTTCATTGGAAAAAGGGGGAAGTACACATTCAAGTTGTAGAGAAATTCACAAATCTACTTTGACACATGTTTGCTAGAGCCATGAGATTAAAAATAGCAGTGGACAGAACATGAAGCCATCACATAGAAAACTAGCAATAATTATGCATTTGGCGTAAAACCTTGTTCCTGTTCATGCCACCTGCTGCTCTCAGAATCTAGTTTATCTTTCTGCCTCTAGACTTGGACAATAGAGAAATGTCAGCTTTTACCTTCCACATGAGATTCCTCAGCAAGAAGAGGTGTCCATATCTGTCATCTAGGTCTAGTTTTGTCTTTTTGGTTCTAGAATTCCACAGTGGAAACAGAATCTGAAAACTTTTACTCAGACACTTGTTAAATCTTCAAATGCTTAATCTCAACATTTTCAAATGCTCAAATGTCTGATTTTAAAGACTGGAGAAGTCTGTGATTGCTTTATGTATATCTACTTGCTGATGTAATGCATAGGTTTGGGGAAAACTTAGGTTGATCGTTATCTTCTCTGGTTCTGTTAAAGAAGTCAGCATTTTAAAAAATATATTTTTATTGATTCAGAGAGGAAGAGAAAGGGAGAGAGAGATAGAAACATCAATGATGAGAGAGAATCATTGATCAGCTGCCTCCTGCATGTCCCGCACTGGGGATCCAGCCCGCAACCCAGGTATGTGCCCTTGACCAGAATCAAACCCAGGACCCTTCAGTCCACAAGCCGATGCTCTACCCACTAAGCAAAACCGGCCAGGGCAAAAAAGTCAGCATTTTGATATCCTTTCTATTTCTGCTTTTTAAAGATTTTCATGGCAGACCTGATGAAGCAGAAGCTGAACTGAAGCAGAGAACTGAAGAATGTGTGCTACCTGCAGAGACCATTGAAACACTTCCTGCGGCTGGAAGACAGCAACCCCCTGTCAGAAGCATTATTTTATCTGGAATTTCAAGTTTACAGAGGATTTGCTTTCTAAAAATTGAGCAAACCTATAGGTAAGATTGGCTATACATTTTACTTAGACTTTTAGATTGCTTTAGATTGGCATTCTCTATTTCCAAAGGAAGGAGTCAGTCAGAGATTTCAGTATTCAGTTAGGCAGCCAGGATTAGCTGGACTGCCTGGCATGCCTAAGACAGTTACTTAAACGGGGGAGCACATTCCTACCAGAATATAATAGTAGAGAGGCTCATAAGGAAAACCATGCAGTAAGTAAAATTTATTTATTTTACTTTTCATTATAAAACAACTATATCAAATCAAATAAAATACAACAGAAGTATAAAAAATAAAATTTTGTACTCATTCCATTTCATTCTCCCAAAATAACCATTGTTAAAATAACTCGAGATGTATCTTTTCAGTTCTTTTTTTAACTTATAAGTGACATATATGATGACCTTTTGAAGTGTTCTGTATAACATTCTAACCTGAGGTTCTATCATGCCTGGCAAGTTATAAATAATGCCTCATTTGTAGATTGGGTCAGATGATATCTGGGTGAGAATGGTCTTAGCCTGATCTGTGAGTTTTCATGCTTTGCTGCTATGTCACCCTTCATCTGAAGCTTCCCAGTAGTACACTGTCTTCCATGGCTCCCCATCCCCAATAAGCTTCCCTTCCTGAATTCTCCCCTTCTTTGAAGGTCCTACTGCTCTTAGGGTTCTCTGACTTTGGTTAATAAACATATATTGAGTCCTCCTCTGTGCCTGGCTCCATACTCGGCAGTGGGGGTAGAGAGATTAGACACGGAGGGAGAGTAGTCTTTGACTCCATCTCCAGTTGTTCAGCAGGACCAGTTCTGCTTCTTTCTCTTCTTTTCTACCCCTTCCTTAGTTATAGGCCTTCCTTGCCTTCCCCAGGTTGTCACAAATGGCAAGATTTCATTCTTTTTATGGCTGAATCATATTCCATTGTGTGTGTGTTCTAATCATTCATCAATGGACTTTAGGTTGTTTCCATATCTTGGCTATTATACTGGTAAATAATGTAAATATTGCATTGAACACGGAGATGCATATACCTTTTCAAGTTAGTGTTTTGTTTTCTTTGGATAAATACCCAGAAGTGGAGTTGCTGGATCGTATGGTAATTCTATTTTCCTGTTTGACACGTCTTAAACACACACTTTCTTTACCCCTCTTGCCCTTTCTCTTGTCATTCCTTCCACCAGGAGATGCAGTGACAGTTCTGAAGGCTGCTTGTGATCCCAGTATCAGAGCAGGGGAAGAAGATGGGCCTGAATCTAGACCTTTTGCCTCTGAGAATCTTACTATCCCAGCCCATTTCAAGGCCTGTTGTGAATCACCTTGCTGGCACCACCTTAGCAGGCCTCATACTTCTTTTACTGTAGTTGAGTGGGACACTGCAATTTGCATAATGCTGTCCAGCCTTACTACACACAGGACTCTTGGGGAAAACCTGTGAAATGCCTTTGCCCCTGGAATCACACTTATAGACTGTCCTTTGATCGAGCTGATTTCACAGGTACCTCCTCTTATCCATCATGTGTTAAATTTGACTAGCTTCTGTTTGAATGTACCCCTTCCTTGACCTTGTCCCCTACGTAGTAATGATATTATCAGAAACTAAGTAAGCCAACTATTAAGTCTGGCAGAAAAAGAATGTAACCTTGTACCTGATACAAGAACTGCCATGAAATAATGTGGTTGGACTGGTTTGTAGTTCTTCCTACATAATATGCCAAAACACAAAATACAAAGCTATCTCAGAGCAAGAAAAAACTTCTGATAAATTAGGTTTCAGATTAATACAATAATGATAAAGTGGCGATAATATACTCCTTTTATGTAAGAGCAGTGATGACCAACCTTTTTGACATCATAGCACACATAGAAAATTATATTGTTTAGCCTGATGAAAGGATCATACCTCATTCATAGCACACCAGTAGGGAATCTCTGTGTTAAAGTTTCTAAATAAAAGCATTCTTGTTGATGTCTGGCTAACTCTGACTGGCTACCCTCTTCTGCTTTTCAGCATTAAGGTTTAAATATAGTGTAATAGTTTAAAGTTTGAATTCTAAGCCAGACTATCTAGATTTAAATCCTAGCTCTGCCACCACTAGCTATGTGACCCTGGGCAAATTACTTCGTCTCCTTGTACTTTAGTTTCTTCATCTGTAAAATGTGCAAATAATGATACTTACCTCATAGAGTTGTGAAGATTACATAAGTTAGTACATGTAAAATGTGGTATTTGTAAATTGCTTAGAACATTACCTAGCATATGGTAAGCACCATATAAGCGTGTGTGTCCTATAACTACTTGTAGTAGTAGTGTTTACTTTAATTGCTGTTTTACTGCTTCAGAGAAGTAAACGTTATGGGCTCAGTCTCCCCAGGCTCCTCCTGATTGCCTCCTCCTCTGCCTCACATTTCTTAGTCTTGGGCTGTTCCTTAAGAGTGTCCATCCCCCTTACTTTCATTGCCTCAGTTTCATTTTCTCAGTTTCCATTTGCTTGGGGGCCCTCAGCCAGCTGACTGAGAAAACTGCTGAATTGATCATTATACTCATCAGCTTGCTCTCACTGCTATTCCTTCTCTAGAATTCTCTGTGCCTTTCTAGAGAAGGAAGTAAATCTTAAAGAATGTGAAGAGGAGTGAATCCTAGATCTTGAAAAGAACTCTAGAGTGGTTGGGAGAGGAGCATGAGCTGAGTTAGCCGAACTGTTAGCCAGCAAAGTCTCTTTTTTGGTGGGAAAATGATCACCTGATATCACATTCCAGATGTAGGAGCTGGTCAGTTCTCTATAGGCTCTGCCAAAATATGGAGCAGACCTGGTGACTTTGGGGGCATTGTGGCTCATAAGACTTCATAGAGAAATGACAGTTCTTTCAGAAGGTGGGCCTTAGGGTTAGCTTTGGGGAGAACAGTGGGCCAGTACTTTCATGTCAGGAACACCTTTTGCCTTTCTAGTCCCACTGGGTAAGACTCTTCATCTGCTCTGTGAGTTCTCTGGGCTCTCCCTGTGCAGGAACCAGGTTGGTTGTTGGATCTGTATCTTTAACAGCTATTACCATAGGAGTACAATCAATACTTGTTGACTAACAGATTTTACAAAGAGGGGAGAACTTGCTTTACTACTCTTATTTTTTAAATATATTTTTATTGATTTCAGAGTGGAAGGGGGAGATAGAAACATCAATGATGAGAGAGAATCATTGATTTGCTGCCTCCTGCACACGCCCTACTGGGGATCGAGCCTGCAACTCAGGCATGTGCCCTGAATGGAATCGAACCATGACCTGGTTCATAGGTTGATGCTCAACCACTGAGCCACACCGGCTGGGCCCTACTCTTTTTTTAATGGAGAAAACAAGATAAACTTACGTCTAGGACTAGACACATTCATTATGATTGACGATGATGATAATATTATGATGGTGAGACTGCACATGCTCTGCCTCTGCTCACTCCTTTGGCTGATTTGCCATCACTCCCCCACATACCCTCTGCTCCAGCACTAATCGGCCATGCTGCCTCTCCTTCAGGCCTTAGCATGTGCTCTTCCTCTGTCTCTCTCTCCAGCCCCCGTCTTGGCCAGTTCCCACTCCTCCTTCAGGTGCCAGCTTAGCTGTCCCTTCCTGTAGTTACCAGACTGAGTTAGATGCCTCTCTTCTGCTCCACAGCACTTGGTACTCCCTGTCACAGCACTTGTCCCACTGTATTGAAATTGTTTTACATGTCAGTGGATTTAAATTCCATAAGGGCAGAGACTGTGTCTTCTCTTGTGTTCTCACTGTCTAGCACTGGACAGTTAGTAGGTGCTTAATAAATGCAGTATGTGTGTAATAGGTCCTTATTTGATCCTCATAACAGCCTCGTGATATAAGCAGCCTAGGCCTTACTGTGACCTCATTTTGTTTATGAAGATGCTGGTAGTCAGAGAAGCTAAGCAACTTGTCAAAGCTCATGCAGAGAGCTAGAATTTAACCTGGTGTCTCTCAGGCTTGAATGTTCAGTGCATTGTTTTGTTTTTACAATATTTTTTCTTTTAAAAAATAGCACTTAAAAAGATAAGAATTGAAGTAGCATTTGTTGTTTGTCAAGATTATAAAAATATCTTCAGGTTGGCACCAATATTCCTGAAATGTTTTTTCTTCACCAAATGTTGAATTTCAATACAGAGAAATCTAGGTATGATTTTTTAAAAATGTATAATCAGATTCAAAATTTCAATGTGCATTGGAGGAAATTTGTGTCTTTTGTTGAAAAATAAAATGTGACTGAGATAATAATAGCATAAAAAGTAGTAAATTTCATTGTATACAATTTGGAGAATACTGAAAAATATAAAGAAGAAAATAGAAATCACCCCAGCATGCAGAGAAAACTACTGTAAATTAGAAATGGACTGAACTTGAAAAGGCAGCATTGAATTTGAATCCCAGGTAAACCACTAATTACATGTTTGGCATTTGGTAGATAATTTAGCCTCTGAGTCTCAGTTTCTTCACTTGAAATATGGTGAAATATTTATCTTTTAGGGTTATTATAAGAATTAGAGATAATAATATATATAAATGCCTGGCATTGTGCCTGACACATAGTAAACACTCTTTCAAACTGTAGTAGTATTAACATTTTTGTGTAGTTCTGTATAGTCTTTCTACTCTGTTATGTGCGCATATACATGCTTGTTTGTTTTTAAATATATTTTTATTGATTTCAGAGAGGAAAAGAGTGGGAGAGAGATAGAAATATTGATGAAAGAAAATCATTGATTGGCTGCCTCCTGCACGCCTCCTACTGGGGATTGAGCCCACAACCTGGGCATGTGCCCTGACCCAAATCAAACCCGGGACCCTTCAGTCTGCAGGCCGGTGCTCTATCCACTGAGACAAACAAGCTAGGGCATACACATGTTTTTTGAAGCACATTTATAGTAAGTATATTACTGGATTTTCACATGGGGTTGCTGGAAAAGGCGGGCATTATTTTTAAACTTATCCTGTAGATGAGGAAACTGAGACTCTAAGAGGTGAAGTAACTTGGCCTTGGTACTATGTCTGGTACTATCTGAATCAGGACTCAGTTTGTTCTCCTGATGCCAAGCCCATGTGCCTTCCCTATCAGCAGTGTGCTTTCTTTCCAGCTCCACTTCCACCAATATACAAATGTGGACCACCGAGCCCTGCCCAAGATGAAGGCAAGGGCAGGAGGCGGTGGAAGTGCTGGGAGCCTCCACACCAGCTGGTTCAGTCTGAAAACAAAAGAAGTGCTCACTTCCTTCTCTGAAGTAACAGGCACATTGCCCAGTCCTGTAGAAAGGGCTAGAAAGTTAAAAACCTTTTGAGTTTCACAGTACTCTTTTTGAGAAGAAGTTTATCAGAGAATTCATAAAACTGTGTTGTCTGAAAGGCAAACATGTACCCAAATTTCTTTCAGTATGTACACTCCTACTTAAAGGGCCTGGGTAACATGCACTATACCTAACACCTCATATATGCATCATTTTATATCATTTTCATTTCAGTGCATGTTCTCTGATGGCTGGTGTACTAGTATGTCTGACTTATGGAGATGCAGAGGTGAACAGGTGGCAGTCCTGACCTTTAGGAACTTTGGGGAGCTCTCAAGGCCACATAAAATCAGTGCTCTAATAGTTTCCAGCAGGGTTGGGGAGCAGAGAATGGAGCTTTAACGTCTAGTTCAGCGCAGTAATCCCATCTATTTGCATAGGGCCTAACAGAGTTTGCACAGACCTTAACTCATTCAAAGGGATAGAGAATTTTGAGATGGGTTTTAATAGCTGAGAAGAATCCTTAGGCCAGTGGTCGGCAAACTGCGGCTCGCGAGCCACATGCGGTTCTTTGGCCCCTTGAGTGTGGCCACGAAGTTTCAATCGCACTGTACGTGCGCACCTGCACGTGGTATTTTGTGGAAGAGCCACACTCAAGGGGCCGCAGTTTGCCGACCACTGCCTTAGGCCAAGGGAAGGAGGTGAGCCAAGGATCTGCTTGGTTGGGGAATCTTGCCCTCTGAAGAAGCTTTTTCAAATGATTGCATGCATGTTAAATAAGGCCCCACAGGCCCCACTGTCGGTGATAAAATAGACTATACACAGGCTCCAGAGAGGAAACTATCAACTCCTTGGTAAGATTATGACACCTCTCCCTTCCCCGTTCCTTCAGTGTAAACAGGGAAGTTAAGCATATTTTTTCACTTCACTGTCTTCCTACATTTTTTTCTTCCTAGTTTTAAAAACAACTCTCCTTCAACAAGGTCTGTTTCCAAGGAAAGTCTTAACCATTTGTCCCTTCTGGCATACCCTCTTCCAATGAAATCCATGCAGAATAGACCAGGTACTCTATCTTTTTGTGTGTGAAGCCATAAAATCTAATATTGAGTGTGCAGCCGTGCTCAGAGGTATGCTTCTTCCACAAGAGGCTCCCTCAGCCCTGCTGTGGTAAAAACCAAGTATAAATTGCGGCTAACAGGGTTTTCTAGCTAGAGTCGTAAGAATGTTTGAGCATCCCCTGTGAATTATAATGCCACCAGCCCTCTGGCTCCTCCTCTACATTGCCTGCCTGTCGGCTGTTTTGCTTGTCCTTGGGCCTTCCATCAGAGTGTGGGCAAGGGAAGGAGAAAGAGAAGTGAATCTAAAATCTGTCCCGTCTGCACTTGGTTTGCAGTGCTGGTGAGAAAATAAATGGGGACCAGGGTTGATGTTGGACTGCACACAGAGGAAGAGGAAGAGGGACAGTGGTCCCTCCTCAGCCTATTGTCACAGTGGTCAGTGCCCCCTCCCCGAGCACCTGAAGATGAGTGAGCCTGTGTTTTATTTCTGTAGAATGTCTCACTATATTGAGCAGCTCTTTTCTTTTTAATATACCTTGGTCAGGGTGGATATTTGGGTGCTGATATTTAAGTTTAATTTTTTTAATTCATAGCATGTTACACAAGATGAACCTTGTGCTTGAAGCTGTTGCCTAGAGTAATATTTTGAGATTCTCTATGGATTCCTTTTATCCCTGTGATTATCTCTGCTATAAAGTATAATTGAAAATCTTCTGTCATCAGATCCTAAAAGTGGGAGGAAGAATGCACCTAAATTGAGCTGTCAGACACTTGGCTGCCTAACCATGCTTTCTGGATTGTAGAGGGCTGTCGTTCTGTGTGCTTTCTCCTCATGGCTGTCATGTATTCGCTTCTGAGAACAGTGCATAGAAGACGTGCATCAGCTCTAATCAATCTTCCTGAGCCATTTCTCTGATCATGTTCAGGAGGGTCCTCTGAGAAGAGAGTGGGCCTTTTCCCTCAATGGGCAAAGATCAGCTTCCATTTCAAAATCTCTCTCTCTCAAAAAAAATCCAACAACCCAGAGCCTGTGTTTATTGAAGGTTGGTCTAAAAGGCTCTCACACCATATGCCCCATCAGCACTCGAGTGCCTCTATTTTAGAAGGATGTAAAGGTTTAATCACCCTGGTGGGGATTTAGACCCAGAGACTTCAGAGAAATCTTATTATTTCTAACTGCAGGCAAAGAGTATTAAGGCTCCACTCTGGATCAGGGGCATGACATGTTCTGTAAGTAATTTATCTTTACCAGGGGAAGGCCCTTACTAGAGTGTCTTAGAAACAGTACTACGATTGGGTACCGGCTCATTATTCCTCCTTTTCTCTTTCCCCTTCTCAGTCTCCTGCTTATTCTTTTTGTCCCTACTTTTTCCTGCCCAATCTGTCCAATGTCCAAATATCTGCCCCCAAATTTTCCCTTTAACAAGGGGCACCAGGTGCTTGCCAGGGAGAGATAATAATGCTTTTGCAATAAATGACCTCATCCAGCAACCTGGTGTAGACCTGTCAACTTCAGACTTCTGAATGGACCCTACCTGTATCCCCTCAAATAAGGAGCAGAGAGGGAAGAGTGTGCTCTGGCTCCATAGGCACTCGTCTATGCTCGTAGACATTCCTGCCCTATTGTACCTTCACAGAGGCAATCTCCACTGAAAGCCGTTGAAATCCCTGTGCACATCCACATAGGGATGTTATTAATCGTATGATTTCATTTGCATGCACTCCCTCCCAACCACACCCTCCTTCTTGTCTTTCTGGTGCTGAAGCTAGAGGATGTCACAGGTGGGATTCTGCTTATGGATTCATTGTTTTGTTTGGGGACTATAGTTTGACTGGTGGCAGATCTAAATCCATGTGCTAATGAGCTTGGTTAAAGCAGGCCTCTGCTATCCTCTTTTAATCTAGCCTGTCTGTCTGAGTTTCTTTCCACAGTTAACGATCTGCTATAATGGTTTTGCCTTTAGTTTTGCCTCCTGGGTCAAAACAAATCAATAGTCCTCACAGATATTTAAAAACCATCAGTGTAAAGCTCCTGGGTCTCTGGCCCCCCCTCCCACTGTTTTGTTTTGTTTTTGCTTCTGGGCGAACTTACAGCTTGATCAGTCCAGTGATATTTCCCTTACATCTCCACTTTTCTCCCAGAGATGGGCAGCAGTGAACCCCTTCCTATTGCAGAAAGTGACAAGAGGAAGAAGAAGAAGCGGAAGGCCCGGGCCACTGACTCCTTGCTGGGAAAGTTTGAAGGTTGGTCACACAACTCTCTTAGACCAGGGCCTGTGGCTCCCCAAGCATGGGAGGAGCTTCCCAAAAGCCCATGGGTCTAGATCACAGGATCTGTGTTATCGTAGAGTCAGCTCATGGCTATGTGTGTGATAGGGATGAAAGAAGGAGTGCAAGAGCTTACTCAAAGGAGTGACAGAAAGAGAGCGAGCAGAGATGAGAAAAGCCCCTGGATGATGCACAGGCCTCCTCCCAACGGTCAAGGGACAGGAAGACCAATCTGTCAGAGTTGTACATGCAGTGAGATTGGCTGGTGTGTTTCTGCCCCTTCCAGATGTGATCTTTCCCTCGGCTGTTCCTAGAAGGGCTGCTGAGAGGTAGAGCAACCATGTAGGAGGAGGAAGAGAGGGCCATGGCTGCAAATGAAACTTCAATCTTCTATAAGCAGAGAATTTGACTCCAAGAGATTGCAGCTACTTGTGCTGAATTTGACACCGTTTTAAGAGTGGATGTTGTGTTCAGGGGACACAGAGTGTTGGTCATCAAACATTTTGAATCCTGTGTGAGGCACCAGGCTCAATGCTCGTCCTGTTACCACTGGGCATATGATGGGATGAAGTGAATCATTGGACACTTCTGCAAAGAATTGAAAGGATCAGTAGCTACTCCTAGTAGTGACATGCCCCTTCATCTATTTTGTTTCTTTTGTGAAACCTGAAATAGCTTCCCCTCATGGTCCCTCTTTCCAATAGTGCAGATACACTAGTGAATTGATAGTTTTGTACAGTAGTTCTAGTGACCAGCCCTTTATGAGTCAGGAATATTGGACTTCCAACCACCAACCTATTCTGACATGTGTAAAAGGCTAATACCAAATGTCCATTGTGAGTAAAGCATGTTATTTAAAATACTTACAAACAACAGTGTGTATTCTTTATTTTAATTATTTATTGCATTTATTGGAGTGACATTGTTTAATAAAATTATATAGGTTCAAGTGTGCAACTCTATAATACATCATCTGTATATTGTATTGTGTTCACCATCCAAAGTCAAGTCTGTTTCCTTCACTATTTATCTCCCCTATACCATCTTATGCTTCCCCCCACCCCTTTCTCTCTTATAGTCACCATACTGTTATCTGTGTCTATGAGTTTGTTTGTTTTCTGCTTAATACCTTCACCTTTTTCACCCAGCCCCCCAACTCCCCTCCCCTCTGATAGCTGTTGGTCTGTTCTTTGTATCTATGAGTCTGTTTTTCTTTAACCCAGTCAGTAGATGTGTGTGTTTGGGGTGGAGGGGGTAAGGGGAGAAGACAAGGACAAAAGTACCATGATTTTTAGAATAATTTCCAAATCAACAGGTCTTGCTCTTTCCATGAATTTAAGAGTAGTTCCTGTTATTCAAGGATGGCTTGTGCAATTATAGGGCTTCTCATGACTCAGAGTGATAAAACCTAATTTCATGGTTAAAAAGTATTCTGCTCAGTCTGTGGGTTTAAGTGCTTGGCTGCCTCAAGAGGAAGAAGCCAAAGAATAGAGGCGAAGGGAGAAGGAGGCCAGCTCAGCAGAGACTATGATGGAGCTGTAGCTTCCTTTGGAAGGGCTCAAAGAGCTTGTGCTATTTGTGAGCTTGGGCAGGCCACCTAAATGTTCTTTCAACCCAAGCCTATTACTCTGTGAGAACCGCTCTGACTCAGCACCCTAAAAACCTCGAGGCTTCCGTTTACATTTATGTCTGTCTCCTGTTTCCTGTGGGTGACTTCTGGAAACTTCTCAAAAACCTCCAGAGAGGATCCTTTGTGTGTGGTATAAAATAAAACAAGGTTTTATTCCCCTTTGTATCACCAATGCCTAGCACAGAGCTGGGCACACAGTAGATGCTCAGCAAATGAGTAAGTGAATGCATGATGTCCATTCAAATTACACCCCTCTATGAGGATCCCCCAGATTCTCTGAACAGATAGATATAACCTTTCCCTTTCCTGGCTCCTTTTTACTATGTCTTGTCCTCTCTCTGATAGTATTTCCCACTGTCTGGTTTATTCTGGGGTCATTTGTGTATGTGTCTGTCTTCCCCCATTGAATTGTGATTCTCAAAGAGCAGGGACTATATTTTATTCCTTGCTTTGTCCCTGTTGTGAATCTAATATGCTGTCTGATACATAGTAGGTGCTCGGGAAATATGTGTGCGAATAGAAACCCTTCCACTGACCTCATCTCTAAAATGGGGAACAAGATGTCTTCTCTGTGATCTAGTTGTTGAGAAACTGAGTCCTGAAATGGCCAGGAAAGCTAATGGTCTTCCTCGTCACCACACTGGGGAGTCACCGTGTGCCTGTGTTGTCAGACCAAGGAAGCTGAGTAACAGAAGCTCTTCTTTCCATCTTAACTTGCAAAGGGTGACTCATCCTGTTATTTCTCTCATCCATTTCATCTCTAGATGTGTACAAGCTGACCTCTGAATTGCTTGGAGAGGGAGCCTATGCCAAAGTTCAAGGAGCTGTGAGCCTGCAGAATGGCCAAGAGTATGCTGTCAAAGTGAGTGTCTCATCTGGATATCTGGCTTTACTTTGTACATAGTCCTAAACCAAATAAATTTCATATTCCCCAGTGTGGTGGCTCAGTAAGATTTGGGGCTCCAAAGCTATATTTGCTGAATTCAAATGTTGGTTTCTCTACTTGCTGTGTGCCATTAGGCAAGTTACTTAGCCTATATGTCCTTCAGTTTCCTCATCTGTAAAATAGATGTAATAATAGAACCTATATATTATTTTTTGTGACGATTAAAGAAGTTAATATGTGCAAAGGGCTTGAAACAATGCCTGGCTCATAGTGTTAATGCTTCTTACTAATCTGACAAATGAAATTAGCTTCAGGGAGTAAACAAACAGATTTGGAATGAGACAACCCACCTGAATCTCTTTTGACAAACTACTACTATTTGACTTTGGTAAAGTCACTGAAAATCCTTGAACCTCAGTCCCCACATCTCCAAAATGAAGATATTAATACCTTTCTGTCTCATGGATTGGTTATGAAGATGTAAATAAAAATGAACTGGTATCAGTAGAAACATTTTACAAATGACAGAATGCTCTACAAGTGATGTAGAGTATCATGATCACGAGGACGAAGCACTGAGCTGTGGGACAGGAGAGGTGGCTTCTAGCTGTGTGATCTTGGAATGGCTCACTTCACCCCTCTGTGCTTTCATGTGCTGACCTCATATGGAAAAAGAGATGGATTGAGAGCAGTGGTTCTCAAAGACCCTGCATCAGGGTCTTTGTATTTTTACCAAGTTTCCAAGTGATTCTAATATCCACCAAAGTTGGAGATCACTGATCTAGAAACAGGTCTTATTGATTCTAAGGGGGCAATTCAGACTTATTTCAAATCATCCACCTGAGCCACCGGGTCTAAGCACTGCCTCATATGGGCAGACTCAGCCAAATTGACTCCTGGAAGAAGTGTGTTTTTTAACCAATCTGCTATAGTCCCAGCTGTGGATTTATTAAGGGGAAAACTTCTGCTAAGCCATGTTCCTTTTTGCTGGAGTATTGTTTCATATGGTAACAAAAGTACTGCCTCAATTCCTTTTTGGAAACTGATCAGTATAAATTACAAGTAATTTTATTTAAAAAATATGCCTTAAGTGTGGTAAAAACTGCAAATGTCAATTGATTTTCAAATGTCTGAATACATTTATGGATGACAGACCTATTTCTTCAAAATTGGCTCACAAGAGGAAAACCAGGCCCTTCCTCCATGTCCCCTGGCATCTTTGGGCAAAGATGGACCCTGGCTTGGCAATTCTTGGATTTCAGCAGTTCTGCCCATGTCTCTCGTGTTCCTTGAAAACTCCCTAGAGATGGGCTGCTTCTCCCCACATGGCTGCACAATATTTGGTTTTATTAGGGCTTTCCCTATAAGCATCCAACTGATAAACACTAGAGTCTCAGGGTGGGAGTGAAATTTCAAGATAATCTAGTCTGAATATCCTCTATAACTCCTCAGATAGTTGTACCATGTTCTGCTCCCCCATCTCTAGCATTAGGAGTGCATTACCTCCTCAGAAAAAATTATGCCATTGCTAGATAGCTTGCCTGCTCAAAAGTTCTTCCTGACTTTGATCTGAAATATTTGGTGAACGAACGAGCTGAGTAGCTTCTGTGCCCCAGCACTACGTACACCTCTCTGTGCAGAAAACGGGCCCAGAGGTTTACTAACAGACATGGACTTATTTAGAAAATTGCATTGGTCATGGATGTGTGTGCTACAACATATTGGAGAAGTTTGCAGTGTTCTACACAGCATCCTTGGAGTGAAGGAACAGGATGTCATCATCTGCTGCCTGCTCATCTGGGACTGTGAAGCAGAGCCAGCTCTGCAGAGCAGCAGTTTGGGACTCTGGGTGGGTCCGAAGACATGTTCAGAGTCAGCCACTCCCTGTGCAAACTACCTGCTCATCTGTTGGCTCACCCATTCCTTCAGTCAGTACTTGCCAAGCATCTCCAAATACAGGTGGGGAGGGGGAGCATCCCACAGTACCATAGGAGAGATAAGGCCTCCGGGTTGTACTGAGAGAAGATGTGTAGGATACAGGCCAGTATAGGATAGCAAGGGCTTCGGAGGCAGCTCTAGGCTTGAATTCCAGCCCTGCCACCTATCAGAGCTGTGGGCAAAATGTTTTACCTCTTTCTATCTTTTGGGATTTGTTGTAAGGGTTAAGAGATTATGTACCTAAATGACTTAATACAGTGCCTGCCAAAGGGTAAATTCTCGGATGAACTGCAGAGGTGGCATTGACCTGGGCCCTTCATTGCCCCTTGCTCTTCCTCCAGCACTAGGAGATCCTTCATTAGAGCTTATAAATTCTTACCCGAAAGGCAAAAAGAGATAGCCTTAGAATAAGAACTGGATAGAGGTAGCTCTTTGTCTTGCTGGCTGCTTCAGTCTCCCCTGGGCAGCTGGGGACAGCCCTCAGAGGCTTCCGTGGAGTTGTGCTTGGCCAGAGTCACACAGCCCAGCCAGGCTGGAAAGCCCTCGGGCCCGTCTGCAGCTTTGCCGACAGAGCCACAGGGCCTATGTCACCAAGTCCTACTCCAGACTTGTGCTTGTAACTGACTTGGGCTAAATTTGGCCGTTTGTTCTGCCAGAGGGCTCCTGCTGAGGGGTGTTTTGAGTTTAGGTGGGAATATTTGACAGATGTTGTTCTTCCCATAGATCATCGAAAAACAAGCAGGGCACAGTCGGAGTAGGGTATTTCGAGAGGTGGAGACGCTATATCAGTGTCAAGGAAACAAGTGAGTATAGTGTTGGGCTAGTTGCTGCTTCTCTGGGGGGATGCGTGGCCGCAGAAAAAGGTTCTTTCTTACCATCTCCTGACCTGAGCTCTCACTCCTTCCCCCACAACTGCATATAACTCCTTGTCTTCTAATGTTTAGAAAAAATGGAGAGGAGAAATAACAGCAGCAAAGAAGCTATCTCCTATTTAGGCTGAAATACTATAAATATCAGCAGTTCAGGCCCATTAGATGAGTGAGCAATCTGAATGAGTGCCCGGGACAAAAATCGGGTTTTATTTCTTTCAAGTGCCTGTGGAAACTAGGCTGCCTGAGTGTTGCCTAGTGGAAACTTTTAGGAACCTGCTGTGATTAATGGATGAGGATGATGAGAACTATTAAGAATATTTGCTGCTGTTTTCTGTTCCTATGATAGTTACATATGTGCAGCTACTACTGAGGGTCGTGAGACCTGGTCTAACCTCTGTGCTTGACAGCTGGGCCAAGGTGCTCTCCAGCCCTGTCTGAGCCTGCTCACCACCAGCTCCAAATGAGTGGCTCTCCCGCTGTGGCTTTAAATCAGGGTCACCTCTAAGACTTCGCTTTCCCCTTTCTTTCTCTCCATGGTAGGGTCAGCAGGGAGCCAGTGGCCCGATATTGATGGCTTTGTCATTAAGCTTGGAGGATGGGGGCTGCTGTTGATTTAACTCCAGGCACTGCCTCTACAATCTTCTTTCAAATTAGGCCATTTTGGCCATCTTATTTGGACGCCTTCGCACTAGTAAAAGCCTGGTGTCTCCCAAAGTGGTCAGCATTTTTTTATGAGGGACAGATTTTCATTTTCAGCCTGCAGCTTCTGAGTTCAGCATTAGAGACTCTACTTGGTTTATTTCGTTCTTTAAAAGAAAAAAAGCCCCAACACCTTCGATATCCAGGCTGGTGGCTTCCCTACTGAGTTACAAGACGACCTTGTTGGCGGAGCACGGTAATGCTCAGGCAGACAGGAGTGCTCACCGGGGAAGGCCACAAGTGCTACGGTGGCCGGGAACACGGTGTTTCATTAAGCAGCGCTTAGCAGTTAGGGTCTAGCGGTGCCTACGTTAGGCCCCAAGTCTATTTGACAGATGTTTCCATTTTCTCCAGGCAATGTAAATACTGCCCCGTGATTTATGGGCAAGAGGGAGGGCAAGTAATTATTTGCTGCTTGCCTCCAGGACACACACCTACTATTCAGTGTTATTAGCCGCAATTGCTTCCAGTCGGCTGCAGATTTTATTCAGTTTAATGTGACCAGGACTTTTTTATAACTCTACCTAGTGGGTTTTAGGGTTGGGGTTTGACAGCACAGACTTGGTGAAAACACCAGAGACTAAACATTATGGAAAGATAAGGTGACCTGAATCTTGCTAACACCATTGGCTGCTTCTCAAACATGGGTCTTTAATAAGCATTCTGATTTCAAGTTGATTTCTGCCCTGTTACAGGGCGTTGTATATTTTTTTTCATTGTATATTTGTAAAATGGGCTTTAATATATAATACCATTTTTCCTTTTTTCCCTTTCCTCCTATTTTTCCCTATTTAAGGAACATTTTGGAGCTGATTGAATTCTTTGAAGATGACACAAGGTTTTACTTGGTCTTTGAGAAATTGCAAGGAGGTACTTACTGTTGAGTATGTGTTTGGACTTCTGATTAAGACCCAGGGTGGTGATCATCCATCATGAATCCCAGAGACTTCTAAAACGAGTCAAGCTAATAAAAAGGATGAAGGACTTAAAACTGCCCTTGATTTGGGAGAAGGGAGGCCGGAGGGAAGGATGATAATTAGCATTTTGCAGAGCTTAGAATGTCACCTGTGTGGGCATTCTATAAATGCCTTCTCATTATAATGGGGCTCATAAATAGATACATGTAGTCATCAATTTATCAATCCATGTTTTGACACATTCACTCTTTAACAATTAATTGTGGGTGGGAGCTCCTACATACATTGTGAAGTCCAGAAAGGCTCACCAGGGGAGAGGAGGGTCCCATTGTTTAGGATACAGACCCAGGATAGAGAAGAGGCCTGAGAATGTGCCAACCTTCAGTTAGAATGATGCCATTCTTGACCATCACCACTACTACCATCACCTACACACACAATCACCAGGATGCTTGCTGAAGTTGCTTTTCTGACAAAGAGAAGGAGATAGAGAAGCACTTGTCCTCCCCATCACTCACCCAACCCTAGAGCACATTTGCAAGGTGAAGGTTAGGGAGGATGTCTGAGTGGAGGACTATAATGGTTAAAAGACCATGCTTTAGAAACCAGCAAAGCTAAGTTTTAGTCTAGCTCCATCACTTACCTTGGGCAAGTCACTTAACCTTTCCAAACAGTATTCTTTCATCCATAAAATAGGGATAATGACAGCACCTACCTCCTTGGGATGCTGTGAAGATTAAATGAGATGATTCATGTGAAATGCTTAGCTCAGTGCCTGGTAGGCACTAAGGGTTTAATAATTATCAGCAGTTAATATTATTAAAACAACTGGCTACAATGGGGACTCGCTGAGAAGTGTGTTACACTCCACCTTCCTTTTTAACAAGTTTGGAAACAAGAGACTCACTGCAGCAAGGCAAACCTGAGATCTAGCCAGGAGCTGGTTTTCTTGGAATGTTTCCTAACATGTTGAGATCCCTTGATTGTTTCATCTGGCAAGTGAAAGATCTTTAATCTCATGTCCGTGCCAAAGCCAGAATAAGTAAACATGTACCACTTTTAGGATGACACCTTCAATCCAGAAATACTGGCTTCCAGTAGCAAGCATAGACCACATTGGAGCCAAGCCATATATATGCTAGTGCCTGTGCCTGCCCTGTCCTTCCCAACAGCACCAGGACTTTGAATTACATGTTTTAATACTCGATGCCGCTGGGTCATCTGTACATATCACTCAGAGAGCAACTATACTGAAGCCAGACCCAATGGGTAAAGAGTGTGATTGGCTCAGGGCAACTCATCTGCCCAGCATTTGGGCCATAGGTCTTCCTGAGGGGAAGTCTGCACAGGTTCTGAGGCCCAACTTACTGGGCTTAAGTCCTGATGCCACCACTTACTGGTGTATGATCTGGAACAAATTGCTTAACCATTCTTGTCTTTGGGTTCCCTATCTATAAAATGGGAATAACTGTATTTTATACATTTTGTACAGTTGTGGTGAGGCTAAGATAATCTATTTAAAGAGCATTACACAGTGCTTGGCACATAGCAACTACTCAATAAATGTTAGCCAACAAAATTTACTTGGTCTTTGAGAAATTGCAAGGAGGTACTTTACTGTTGAGTATATGTTTGGACTTCTAATTAAGGCCCGAGGTGATGATCATCCATCATGAAACTCAGACTTCTCAAGTTGCCAACAAAATAATAATAATAATAATAGTAATAAGGAAAGTTCAGGGGAAAGCAGTTTTTTTCTCTTTTTAAAAAATCTTTGCATATCTGGTGAGGGTGTGGCATTTCTGTTTGTAGGCTATGCTCACATTTGGATCTAAAGTCAGAGGCAAAGGAGGAAAAATTCCTACAGAAAGGCCCCCTATCCCAGGTGGATTCACTTGTAGTTCTCTTTTATTCCAGAAGCCAAATGGCATTTACATATTTTGGTCATTTAAATAGTTGTTCTCACTCCCTTCTACTCATCATAGACAGTACAGAGGTCAGCAGTTCCGTTCTATTCAGTACAGTTTTGTGCTAGTACCTCCTCTGTGCCAGGAACCACACTTGGTGCTGGACATTCAGCAATGAATAAGCCTATGTCCCCCACCCAAACCCGTGGACACTTGGCCTCTGACAAGTTATACTCAGTGAAGCCTGAAAAGGCATTTCCCTATGTTCCTCTGCTTCCCAGGCTCCATCCTGGCCCACATCCAGAAGCGGAAGCACTTCAACGAGCGAGAGGCCAGCCGTGTGGTACAGGATGTGGCTGCTGCCCTTGACTTCCTGCACACCAAAGGTAAGCCGAGCCTTTGCCTTGGTGGTGGGTTGGGCTAGCCAGTCTCTGGGGACCAAGGGAGCAAGACAGGCCAGGCAGAGGGGCTGGGCCAAGAGCTGGTGCAGCTGGCAGGCCTGCCCATGAGGGTGAGGGGGAAACCAGGGTGCCTCCAGACTTCTGATGTGGATGGTGGATAGATGAGGACCTGTTCGGAATGATAAGGATTATAGAAGAAAGAGCAGGGAAGAGAACAATAAAATCCATGTTGAATAAGGTGTATGTGGGTGTGTGGATGTGGATGATTGTCTTTCCCTTTTCTAATGAAGAAGGCAAACCATGCATCATACAACCTCTCTAGTATAAATATGTGGGTGTTATTCCTTCCAGCCTTATAAAAAACACCACCTATATTGGTATGATAGTATATATGTAGTTTTATATCTTGTTCACAATAAATGGAAAGTGCGTTTTTCTATTAACATGGTAAGTTCAAGGTATCTGTCGAACCTCACAATGGTAAAAGGCAGAGTTGCTAGTGTTTGAATTACACTTTGGTTTACAATACTTATTTAGGACTGATTATTTAAGAATTTTTTTTTTGTAAATTAAATGTTTTTGCAAATTGGGTGTTTTTGTCCATTTCCATAAATATGTTTAATTATAGCATACATTTTTTAATTTGCCAAACAGCAGTGCCATGGAAATAATGATCTGGCTTTACCTTTTTACCAGCTAGAATACTGCCTACCCCACAGAGTTATGGAGAGAATTGTATCACCAACAGTAGTTAACACTTAGATAGCACTTGTTATGTGCTGGGCACTATTCTAATCCTTTCATCTGTACTTACATAATTGAGTGTGTCCTATGTGTGTGGACACATACAATATGGAGCATAGTACCTGGCACATAGTACATGGTTCTTCAATAATGTTATTTCCTCCATCCTTGTCCCCCACCTGGCATAAAGCATTTTTATTCCTAATATTCCCTTAAAGCATTCTACCTGACGGGAATAATGTGTGACTTCACTCTGCTCCCTTCACTTTTGTGGATGTGGGCCCCTTGGTTGTGAGTACACAGGACCACTGTAGGCATCCTGCTCACGCACAATGCAGCTGGTGTGGCCTGGTGGGGAGGTTCTGGTTCCTTGATTCTACCCCACTTCTTCCAGTGGCTGGAGAGAGATCTGCACCCAGGCCACACCATGTTGGGGGCCTGACTTGTACATGGGATGAAATTTCCTAGAAGGAGGGGTCTGTGCTTTCCGCAGCATGATGGATGGCAGTGGTTCTGTTTCTGAAAGCTGGGATGCATGTAGGTAACACCTGCCTGACAAAGATTTACAACTGCTCCCCAAGCTGCCTCCATAGATTGCAAAACTGGGTCACGCTTTTTACAAGATCCATACCTTAGAGGGGAGTAAAGGGGGTTTTGTTTTTTATTTATTTATTTATTTTCAAGAATGCACTAAAGGGAACAGAGGCTGGTGGTGTCTGAGGAGTTCTGAAATGCTTGTTAGCATCTAGCTGGGCAGCTGCCTATGTGCCTAGAAGTTGGAGGGGATGAAAAACGATTTCCAGCTGAACTTGGCTGTTTTCTAAATAACTTCACACCGGGAAGATGAATTGAGCAAGAATGGGTCAGCCCGGAAACAAGTTCCATACTCTTAAATACTGGACACACTGCAGCTTAACCTCTGGGAAATGAACCGGAGTAGCTGGATGGCTGGTACGCTCATAGAGGCAGGCCTATTATTACACAGGGCCCTCAGTTCTCAGGCTGGGGAACGCCTCGGCCATCAGCACCTATTTGGGGAGCAAGGCTCCATGTGTGGCTCATGATCCTTCTGTGGGAGCACTTGCTGTAATGGAAAATATCTTTCACTTTTAGTGCGGAGAGCTGCAGCCCGACTCAATTTGTGCAGCCTGGACTGAGTTGCTCTGGGTTCTCATTCAATTAGGTGACTGATGAAGTCATTGAGCCTGCTGGAGCTCAGGTTTTTCCTTTAGTGAAGAGCCTCCGGTGGGCTGGGCCTCTGTCACCTGCCAGGGAGTCGTAGGGCTGCCTGAGAGATGGATCACCCAGGGAGTTTTAGTAAAGCCGGCTCTGCTTTTTCCTGTTACCCAAGAATCCTCTGCTGCTCTCCAGTCCTTCCAAGCAGTAGCTGTTTGGCATTTGCTCAGCCTTGCAGCCCTTCTGTCTCTGCCTCATACATTCTGCAGGAGGAAAGACGAAGGGAGTTTCTGGGTCTACCACTAGAATTCCATAGCCCTGCGAGTGGTCTTTGTCCCTGTCTTTGGTTACAAGGTGGTTTTCCCCCAGGTGCCTTCATGGCCCAGTCAATAGGTTTTAACCCAGGGGTGGGCAAACTTTTTGACTCGAGGGCCACAATGGGTTCTTAAACTGGACCGGAGGGCCGGAACAAAAGCATGGATGGAGTGTTTGTGTGAACTAATATAAATTCAAAGTAAACATCATTACATAAAAGGGTACGGTCTTTTTTTTTTTTTGGTTTTATTCATTTCAAACTGGCCGGATCCGGGCCGTAGTTTGCCCACGGCTGTTTTAACCCCTCATGTGCTCAGCTACTATCTGCAGTCTCCTTCAGGAGGGCTGGCCAAAACGCAGGGGGAAGAGGGCTTATCTGAAGAACACCCATGGGCCCAAGCAGTCTCTGCTGTGCTCTGGCAGGACTGTCTCGGATATGCGGAGCAGGAGAGAAGGGAATCGGGGAAGCTTTGGGAGATTGTTCACTAACATGCGATCCTCTGAACATGAAGGAAGTCCCACTGACGGGATCTTTTTTTAATCGGCCACACAAGAAGAAATGAGGTAGAGCAGTCCCAGCCCCCTGAGATGCTCTTAAACAAGGCACTCATTATTTCAGCATAGCTGTTCCAAACATGGCTGTTTGCAGAGCTCTTTGCTCTGCTTCGTGTTAGGCTTCTTATTCTTGGTTGTCCCCACAGTGCTGAGAGGTAGGCTGGCTGGGATTCATTTAGCCCTTCTCATCCTGCCAGACTCCTAAAGCTTCTGCTTCAAACCGACTTGCAGATTCAACGGTGCTTTTGGTTTGTCTCTGGTTACTTCTGCCTCCTGCAGCTCGTTGACTTTTTAATGTACCATAATTGGGAATTAATCTGCGAACAACAGCATTTGGAAAAAATTAATTGTGTGTGGAATGTTTGATAATTATGTGCATATGTTAACTATTTCCTTGCTCTTTGTCATTTCAGGCATTGCTCACCGAGATCTGAAGCCAGAAAATATATTGTGTGAATCTGCAGAAAAGGTACTTAGGATGTTACAGTGTTTGCACTGATGCGGGGAAGCCACCTTGCTTTCAATATAGGTTGTTAGCAGTTTCCAGGGTTAATCCTTGTCCCGTCTTTGCTGTTTCAGCAGTGTGATTGGCTTAATCCTGAGAGTTTGTAAAATATAGGAGACCCACACAAAATGAATGTTTTCTAGTCCAGTGCACATACCTTTCGAGCAGTTGATGGGAGTCATAAACAACAACTTAATCTTACATGAAGCAAATCTCTGCCTATAAATGATGTTTCTATCATGGTATATATGTCACTAGAGGTGATAATTAGGAAGCAGGTTCTTGAAATGAGTTTCTGTTTCTTTTTTTGTTGCCCATTAGAAAGTAAACATTTATACTTGGTGTTGAACAAATACCATCTATTTTAAACTTTCCCTCAACTCAATCTACAAGTGTTTGCATTTCCATCAGCACATATGAATGTGACAGATTCTGTGTTTGGTAGGAAGGGTTTAGGCCCTGGTGGTTTTGATGGCTCACATTCATAGTTCTGTGTGTGTATACATGTGTGTATGCATGAACACGTGTGTCTTGGTCTGAATTAAGGGATAGCTCATGCATGAGGAATGGCTTTGAGTGAATATGTGAGTCAACTTAGTACTTACAACTCTTGTGGGGAATAGTAATGTTTTAGCTCCAATATGATCTTGTGCCTTCCTGTCAATGACTCTGGCATTAAACTATATAATTTATCATTATTATCATTATGATTATTAACTAGAGGCCTGGTGCACAAAAATTTGTGCACTCGGGAAGGTCCCTCAGCCCGGCCTGTGCCCTCTCTCAGTCTAGGACCCCTTGAGGAATGACCACCTGCTGGCTTAGGCCCGCTCCCCAGGGGATTGGGCCTAACCTGGCAGTCAGACATCCCTCTGGCAGCACGGGAGCCCTTGGGGGATATCCACTTGCCAGTGGGGAGCAGGCCTAAGCTGCAGTTGGACATCCTTAGCGCTACTTTAGGATGTACTGGCAGCCATCAGCCTGGCTTGTGGCTAAGCAGAGCTCCCCCTGTGGGAGCACACTGACCACCAGGGGGCAGCTACTGCATTGAGCGTCTGCCCCCTGGTGGTCAGTGTGTGTCATAGTGACCAGTGATTCCCAGTCCCTCTGCTGTTAGGGTCAATTTGCATATTACCCTTTTATTATATAGGATAATTATTATAGTCAACATTTGTAGTGCTTACAGTATGCCAGCACTGTGTGGATGTACTAAAATTTTATAACTATTTAGTATTTATAAAATCTCATGAGATAGATACTATTATTATCTTCATTTTATGAATGAGGAAACTGAAACTTGCCCAAAGTCACTCAGCTGATGAGTAGTAGACTATAGATTAAAACTCAGGTAGCCTGACCCAGACTCCATGAGTGCTCTGAACTACTCTGTTCATGCTCTTTGTTTCATTTGATCTTCATGGCATGGATTTGTTGCCCTTTTATTATGATTGAAAAATTAAAATTAAGAGAGACATGATGAAGAAAATTTAAAAAGGGTAAAGGGGCCCTGGCTGGTGGCTAAGTGGTTAGAGCATTGGCCCACATATCAAAGAGTTGCAGTCAAGGGCACATAGTACCTGGGTTGCAGGTTTAATTCCTGGCCCCGTTGGGGCGCATGCAGGAGGTAACCAATGATATGTTTTTCTTTCCCTCTTTCTCCCCCTCCCTTCCACTCTCGCTAAAAATCAATGGAAAAATATTCTCGGGTGAGGATTAACAAAAAAAAAAGGAAGGGATTAAAAGGAGACTTGACTTGATTAGTGAACACACAATACAACATACAGATGATATATAGAATTGTATACTTGGAACTTATATAGTTTTATTAACCAATGTTACCCCCATAAATTCAATAAAAATTTTAAAAAATAAAAATAAAAGGATAACCCACAGAATAAGAGAAAAAAATTGTAAGTCATATACCTGATAAGGGTTTAATATCCAAAATATATAAAGAATTTCTAGCCCTGACCAGTTTGGCTCAATGGACAGAGCATCAGCCTGCGGACTCAAGGGTCCCAGGTTTGATTCAGGTCAAGGGCATGTACCTTGGTTGCAGGCACATTCCCAGTGGAGGGTGTTCGAGAGGCAGCTGATCAATGTTTCTCTCTCATCAATGTTTCTAACTCTCTATCCTTCTCCCTTCCTCTCTGTAAAAAACCGGTGAAATATATTTAAAAAAAAAAAAGAATTTCTAACATCAAGAAGACAATCCAATTAAAAAATGGGCAAAAGACCTGAATAGACATTTTTCCAAAGAAGATATACAAATGGAAATAAGTACATGAAAAGATACTCAACATCCTTAGTCATTAGGGAAATGCAATGAGATGCCACCTCACAACCTACCAGGATGGTTATAATTAAAAAAATGGAAAATAACAAGTGTTGATAAGGATGTGGAGAAATTGGAACCCTTGTATATTGCTGGTAGGAATGTAAAGTGGTGCAGCCACTGTGGAAAACAGTTTGGCAATTTCTTAAAAAGCTAAATATAGGATTACCATACCACTCAGCAATTTTACATCTATGTTTATACCCCAAAGAATTGAAAACAGCCCGGCCAGCATGGGTCAATGGTTGAGCATTGACCTATGAACCAGGAGGTCACAGTTCGATAGTTCGATTCCCAGTAAGGGCACATGCCGGGGTTGTGGGCTTGATCCTCACTGGGGGGTTGCAGGAGGCAGCTGATCGATGATTCTCTCTCATCATTGATGTTTCTCTCTCTCTTTCTCTCTCTCGCTCTCTCTCTCTCTCTCTTTCTCTCCCTCTCTGAAATCAATAAAAATATATGTTTTTAAAAAGAATTGAAAACAGAGAGTTGAACTTGAACACCAGTGTTTGTTGCAGCATTATTCACAATAGCCAAAACGTGGAAACAACCCAAGTGTCCATCAACAAATGAATGGATTAACAAAATGTGGGTATATACATACTAGTACAATGGAATATTACTCAGCCATGAAACAGAATAAAGTTTTGATATATGCTACCATATGGGTAAACCTTTAAAACATTTATAAGCAAAATAAGCCAGATATAAAAGAACAAACGTTGGGTGATTCCACGTATATGAAATATCTGGGATAGATAAATGCATAGGGATGGAAAGTAGATTAGATGTTACTGGGACTGGGGAAAGGGGTGAATGGAGAGTTATGGCTTAATGGGCATAGAGTTTCTGTTTGGGATGATGGGAAAGTTTTGCAAACAGATACTGGTAATGGTTGCACAACAGTGTGAGTGTAATTAATGCCACTGAATTGCACATTTAAAATGATTTAAATGGCATATTTTATGTTATATATATTTCATCACAATAAAAAAGAGAGGCTAAATGAGGAGAAAAGAAAAGAAGAAAGAATGTAAGAGAAAGAAAAGGGAGGGAGGGGAAAATGAAGAGAGGAAGGAAAGAAGGAGAGGAGCAGTTGGGACTTGTCCAGGCTCCCCCAGGAGGTAAATGTCTGATCTGAGACTCACAGAACCAGCACATTTGACTCTGCTGCTTCCGCCACACAGGCCATTCTCCTGCGTGCTCACAAACCACCCTTCTGCGTGGCTCCAGAGATGACTCATGCTTTGTGTGGTCTCAGGCCAGCCATCCCGGTTTGCTCTGGCCTGAAGGCGGACTTACAGTGCTTAAACCGACAAAGTCCCACGCAAGCAAAGACAAGTTGGCCACCTAAGCCACCTGAGATGGCCAAGGGTTATTTTTCTCCTAACTCCATTGCCCTCCACCGAATGGTCTGCAAGGAGTGTGTCAGGAATACATACTAACTTCTCTAACTTTTGTTTATCATCAAGAGTTCCATAGGTTTGCTGCTTGTCATATACTCAATTCATAGTAGCTTGACCATGTAGTACAGGCATTTTCTCTTAGTCGGGAAATAGGCAAAGGCATGGGGAAGAGGACACCGTAGGATGAATCCTCAGGTGATGCCTAATTAACCCGAGGAGAGCAAACATGACTTGACAGGTAAAGCTGGGCTGCACTGTGGCAGCCACATAACTGCACCCACATGGTCACCTTGGTCTCCTCATGGCCATTGGTTTCTTGTATTTGTAACCTTCACGCTCTGCTTTCCTTTTTAGGTGTCTCCAGTGAAAATCTGTGACTTTGACTTGGGCAGTGGGGTGAAGTTGAATAACTCCTGCACCCCCATAACTACACCAGAGCTGACCACTCCGGTATGTATGACTGGGCACCCTGTGCCACCTCCTTCTGAGCTTCTATACATTTGGCGTGCCCCTGACCCAGAGCTCTGGAGTCCAGAACAGAGGGCTAAGGAAGGAAAGCGAGCATATCTGTACCTCTTCCTGCTGCCTGAGTTGTCACCTGGCTCACTGCTTGTCCTGATGCCGCCCTCCCTGCCCCAGTGCTTAGCTGCTGATGAAACTGACATTAGAGCTTTTAGCTTGGGGTGGGTCCTCTGCCAATGACGAGACAAATTACATCTATAAGAACAGGCTGAGCCCTGGATCCCAGCCCAGGTAAAGACAGACACCACTCCCAGGCCAGCCCTTTGGCACTCGCAGTGAAAGCTCTGAGAGGCCCATTCCCACTGCCGAAGTCGTGGCGCATCATCCGGGGATGGCGGATGGGGAGTGTGGCCTCCCTGTGGCAAGAACTGGGGTTCCAGGCTCTCTACGTGCAGGCTGGCACGGCTAAGTTGTTCTGTTGCTTCTCTCACTTCACACTTCATGCCCAGATGGTGCTGCTGGGAGCTACTTCTTCCTAAGACATCTCTGTACATGCTCGATTCTGTAATTGTGATCCTTTTTGAGATTTGCTGCTTTGTAAGTGAATTTTCCTAATAACCTTTATTAAAGACATGCATTTGACTATGCCCATGTCTTATTCTGAGCAACATTATTAGAAATGTTTGTTTATTAGCTTTTACAACACTGAGCTACCTTGTTCTCTAACTCATTAACTCTAATTGCCAATAACAGAAAATGTCCTTTCTTCACTTACCATCTTTCCATCAAATTAGTGTGTGTGCTCTATGGAAGACAGTATGGAGTTTCCTCAAAAAACTGGAAATGGAACTCCCATTTGACCCTGTGATCCCACTTCTAGGAATATATCCCAAGAAACCA
>NW_005355967.1:94093-112502 GCF_000412655.1 Myotis brandtii | reverse complement strand
TGGGGGGGGGGGGGGGGGGGTAATCTCTTGGTGAACCTGAATGAAGAGGGGAACAAAAGGCATTATTTATTTTTATTAGCAGTTTCTATGCAGGGATGCGAGGAAGGAATCCTGGATCCGGCTTTGCCACTGATGTGCTTAAACAAATCCCTGTCCCATTCTAGGGCTTGGTTTTTCCCATCTGTAAATGGGAGAAGCAGGGAGACGGGATTTGTTCTAAGAGTTCTCTTAGCTATGATGGTCTCCTAATTCTAAATCCTTATGTGTGCTTGCTCTAAGCCTGCAGGGAAGCTTGGCAGGACTTCACTTTAAGAAATCCTTGCTGTATGGAATCGATCTCCACGGGTCTCCCCCAGAGCCGTGCTTCTGATACATTGAAGTACCTGCGCATTAAGTGACTGGATAGAGAGCTGAGGCAGGGAGCGATTCCTGGAGCTTCTTGACCAAGGGTCTCCGCTTACTGGAGAAGGACCCGAAAAGAGAAGGTGACCTGGAGCTGGTCACATGGATCACGGGGATGACAGGACTCAGTTTCCCAATGCTCAGTTGGCCCAGCTTTTCTAAGTGCGTTGGTGGCATCAGGCGAGCTCTCTGGCTGGCTTTCCTCACAGCTTCTTGCTCTGCAGCTCTATCCTTTTGCTCAAGTCCCATTACATTCTGCTCTTTGCCATCCCTCTCCCTGTGACTAAGCCCCTCTCTTCTCTGTCACTTCCCCCTCCCCAACCGTGGCCCCCACAGTGTGGCTCTGCAGAGTACATGGCCCCGGAGGTGGTGGAGGTCTTCACGGACGAGGCCACGTTTTACGACAAGCGCTGTGACCTATGGAGCCTGGGCGTGGTCCTCTACATCATGCTGAGTGGCTACCCCCCCTTTGTAGGTCACTGTGGGGCCGACTGTGGCTGGGACCGGGGAGAGGTCTGCAGGGTGTGCCAGGTGAGTACAATCCCAGGACCCACTGCAGAGTGGGGCTGGGGGCCAGCAGGCTTGCGGGATGCCAAGTGGGACTGGGTTTGGGGATTGTTCCTGATCTGGAAAGGGGTACATAGTGCCCCTTCCCTCTTTTGTCCAAGAGCATCCACCAGGTGAAATAGAAATAATTGGGCAATTAGCCCAGCCAGTTAGGGAAGATCATACCTGAGCTGAGTCTGAAAGGATGAGTGTGGCCTCAGGGGGAAAAGGGCAAGAAATACAAGTAGAAGAACAGCACAAGCAAAGACACGGGGTTTACAAGGACACAGAGGTTTGAGTGTGTAGAGGGAAGAAGGTAGCATGTAAGGCTGATTGTGGTGAGAGATGAGAACCTAGAGGTTGCCAGGAGCCCATTCCTGGAGGCCCTATGTGAAGGACCAGGGGATCCAGGCTTTGTTCTATGGTTGATATTTCCCACGCATCACCCACCAGCCTGCCAAGTAGCATAGCCATTTGCCTGCCAAGGGCATTCTGTGTCATTTGATGATTTAGGAGAAAGTATGGGGAGTCTGTGGTGTACCCCAGCCACGCGCTGAGCTTCAGTTGCAGTCAGTTGGGCACAGAGTGACCAGGCCTGGCCAGTGTCACCTCAAGAGGAATCTTCTTTGCCTAGAACAAGCTGTTTGAGAGCATCCAGGAAGGCAAGTATGAGTTTCCTGACAAGGACTGGGCGCACATCTCCAGTGACGCCAAAGACCTCATCTCCAAGCTCCTGGTTCGAGATGCAAAGCAGAGACTGAGCGCCGCCCAAGTTCTGCAGCACCCGTGGGTGCAGGGGGTGAGTGACCCAGGGAGGGGCGGCGTGCCACCTCCTCAGGCTGCAGTGTGGCCATGAGGAAGCTCTCAGACCTCAGCTGGAGGGAGATTGTACAGCAGTTTCAATTCCTGTGCACACAGAGGGAGCTGACTCCTAACCCAGCCCCAGACTGAGTCCCACCCATACTGTTCGTACATTTGGCTCTAACCTTGGTCACAGACTAAGGCCTTCGCTGGCCCATGCTTCTCTGGAACAAACAGAGGCCTCTGGGGGATTCGGCAGAGGCATCCAGCCCAGGAAGCAGCCTGGTGTCATGGGGGCCTGCATTGCCATCCCCTTGTACGGAGACCATTAGCTGAGAGCACCCAGAAGCAAGGCCTTGCTGCCTGCTTGCTGTGTGGCTGCATGAGGGGCACATATGGTCTCCTTGAGGTCCTGGGTCTGGGTGCATCTTGTCCAAAGGCAAATGGTGGCGTTTTCACCAAACTACCTAAAGTCTTCACTAGAAATCGTTTTTAACCATCCTCCTTAGTTATTGATGGGACCTCACTGCTGTCCTCCAAGGGGTCTGCCGGACCTCCTGGGAGTCATTATATCGGCCTCAGTGGCCCCGACAGCCCCATGTTACAGGTGGGACCCAATCCAAGTGTCTCTCGGTGGCTAATTCCCAGCCACTCAGGAGTTGCTGTGTTTACTGAGTACTCACCACGTCAGACACTCACAATAGTGGAATGAGTTAGACCCAGTCCCTGTCTTCATATTCTCATGGGGAGAGGGAAACAAGGGAATAAGTGACAGGGTAGCGTGGCAGACGCTTGGGCACCAGTGGACAATGACCCACCTCTGCTTAGGACAGGCAGGGGTTGGGCGGTGGCAGGGGAGGGGGAATGTCTCACAGGGGAAGGGGCCCTAAAGGTGGGCCTTGGAAAATGGTTAGGACTTTGCCAGACAAAGGGCTCTCCATGCAGAGGCAACTGAGCTGAGGGCTGTTCCCTGCTTGTTCTCTCCTTGGAAGATCCGACCCTGCAGACAGGCCTGGCCAAGTCCCTGTGCTGGGCCAGAGCCTGTAGTAACCGACCCACTCTGCGCTGGCATGGGTGGGGGCAGCTCTTGAAGGAGGGAGCAGCACTTACCCACAATCTATGCTTCCCATTCTAGCAAGCTCCAGAAAGGGGACTCCCCACGCCGCAAGTCCTCCAGAGGTAAATGCTCCCACACACCCAACACCCTTCCTTCTTGGGCTTTGACTTTCTCAAGCTCTCAGCCACATGGGATGGAGGTGGGGGTGGGGAGCCCATCGCTAGGCTCAGGCATCTTCCTGGGTGGCTCCCTGGCCTGCCTTCTCCCTACTTCTCTTCCTCTCTTTACCCGCTGCAGTAAATGTCTCACCCTCTTCTCTTCCTCCACCTGGATGGCTTCCCCAGCCCTCCAGCACCTTCACGGCTCCTCCCTGTGCTGTGTGCAGGAGAAAACCCTGTTTTGCATGAACACTTGAATCCTAATGGAAATCACCATTTGCAGCCCCTAAAACAGATTTTATCTGTGGGTTATTACAAGGTTTCCTTCTGCCACAGGTGGTTTGGTGAAAGTAGCAGGAATCGGGGGCGCTGTAAGGCAGTAGCATCGATTGTGATATAAATACTACTACACAAACAATAATAATGGCCACTGTATAGTAAATACCACATGCCAGATATGGTACGAAGGGCTGTACACAGATTATATCCATAATCTTCACAATAAATTTCAGAGAGGTATTCCTATTACCCCATTTTATAGTTTAGAAAACTAAGGCATAGAAAGATAAAGTTAACTTATTCAAGGCCTTGGGAGTTCTACTTTGAACCCAGATCTGTTTGACGTTAGTGCCTTTTAACACTTAATCACATTCTTCGTGAGCACTGCCCTGTTCCCAAAGGGCCAGGGATAAAGCATTGTGGGAACCCCTCTAGGAACCAACCTTATGGCCAGTTTCTGGGAGTTCCACGGGGAAGTCTTACACCTTTACGTTCTCAGTTCCCTTGAGCTAGAATGTACTGCCCGGCTCGTCCTACCTGATTCTCTAGAGCTGCATCCAGATGCTTTGAGGCTCAAAACCTCAGATCCACTTCAGCAGATTCATTCAGCACCCGAAGTGCCTGTGTGTGCCCGCCCTGAGCTGGCTGCTGGGGATGGACACAGAGGCCCAGCCCCTGCTCTTGGAGCTTCCTGCCCTGACGGGGGAGAAGAATACACACGGGTGGGTTCCATGTGCCCAGCCCTCCCTCTGAGAGAGCTCTGTGCACAGCCGTGGAGGAGGGTGCGCTGAATGAATGGGGCATTTGTCCCTCAAGTCCAAGGATCGTAATAGAGGCTTAAAGCCATTCCGGCCTCAGTGAAGTCAGATTCCAGACCCATGCAAGAACGATTTTGCAGAAAGCAGTCCTATGCCGGCTCAGGAAAACCCGGTGGAAGTATGGACTGCAGCAGGGAGCTGGCCTGGCTGAGGCCATTGAGTCCTGCCTCCCTTGTTTCTCTGCTTTTCCTTTTGTCCCTGCAGAAATAGCAGCACAATGGACCTGACGCTCTTCGCGGCCGAGGCCATCGCCCTTAACCGCCAGCTGTCTCAGCACGAGGAGAATGAACTGGCAGAGGAGTCCAAGGCACTGGCCCAGGGCTTCTGCTCTGTGAGGCTTTCTCCACCCTCCAAGTCACGCCTGGCCCGGCGGAGGGCCCTGACCCAGGCAGGCCGCAGTACGGACGAGGGGCCATGCCCCACACCCACGGCTCTCTGACCGACTCCAGTCACACCTTTCAGGCCCTAGGCCTCTCCAGGCATTGCCCCCTGGAAACCTGTGAGGCCAAAGTCTACAGAGCCCACAGAGGGACCTGCTGTGGGGCTGGAGCCACTTTCTCACCCACCGAGGCCCTGAGGTTCCCACCCAGCCCCCCATTTCCCCAGGGACCTCAAGGAAAAAGCTTTTTCCAAAGGGGTTGTCTTTGAAAAGGAAAGCAATCACTTGTCACTTTGCATAATTGCCTGAGGCAGGGACGTCTCTGCCGGGCTCCAGCCCACCTGCTCACCCGCCTGCAGATCCTGGATCAGCCTGCCAGCCTGCTCTCCTGAATGGGCGGCGGTGGCGGCTGGGGCTGCAGCCTTCAGGGAGCCAGCCTCAAGAAGCGTCAGCTGACAGAGGCCCTTCCCTCCCTGCACGGTCACCCCCCCCACTCTGTCTGTCCTTCCACCTTCCTCTGTCCTCCGGATGTCCTCCCCCTGGGCTGAGCAAAGCCGTCCCCTCAATTCAGGGAAGGGCAGAGAGGCTTTGCATGCCGGAGCCAGATCAGTCTTCCAGTCCGTAGCACAGAGAAGCACATAATCTTTCTCTGCCGTGACCGAAATGTGTCCCTCATTTATCATCCTCTTCCTTGTTTGGGATTGCTGCTAAAGTCAGTATTATTTCGTTTTTAAAAGTTTTTTTTTTAACCACGCTCCTCCAGCAAAGATGGGAGTTAAAACTCCCCGTTGCAAGCCCATGGACTAACTAAAGCACGCAGAAGCTCGCTCTTCTTTTCCTGAATGCCCATGTGTGTGAAAGGTTTTAATCAGCTGTTTCCTATCATTCTAATTGGTTTTAAGTGACCTAGAGACCGAGTCTGCTGCTGCCTCTCAGGCCTGTTGTGGAAGGCAGCACAGGTCGGGCCCGAGGCAGCCCAGCTGCGCAGTCTGAGGATGTGGTGCTGCTGCCTGCCCGGGAGCATGAAGGCGAACCTGGCATCAGATAAGCCGAGCTGCTGAGTTACCTAAAGAAAATCGATATGCATATCTCAGGCAGACATTTACACAGCACCACGCTGCTGTTATACATTGTGCTTGTTTGAATAAAGCTTTTAAATTGTAGCTGTGGCCTTCCTGGTAGTCGTTTCCTCACCTGCAAACCTGAAGAGGAGGCTGGACCTCTAACTATAGCACCTCATCGGGTTCACAAAACAAGGTGAAGGAGACATGATTGCTTTTCTTTTTCAGGTGAGGAAATGAGGGTCATCAAACATTTGTCCATCTCCTAGTCCAGTGATGGCGAACCTTTTGAGCTCGGCGTGTCGGCATTTTGAAAAACCCTAACTTAACTCTGGTGCCGTGTCACATATAGAAATTTTTTGATATTTGCAACCATAGTAAATCAAAGATTTATATTTTTGATATTTATTTTATATATTTAAATGCCATTTAACAAAGAAAAATCAACCAAAAAAATGAGTTTGCGTGTCAGAGGTTCGCCATCACTGTCCTAGTCTGTGCCAAGACCCAGAGATGAGTAAGAAACAGCCTTACTCCCCATCAGGTAAAAGGTGCTGTCAGTAAGCTGGCGTCAAAGCAGGCTTTAACCGATGCACCCTCCACACAGCCCGGCCCACCACCCAAGTGGGAACAAAGTTCCCCTCTGTCTAAAGCAGCCCTTGAGGATCCATTGTGTGCCGAGTTGGCAACAAAGCAAAATGGCGCCTCACATCCACAGCCTGCGTGTTCACCACGCAGGGGGCTCTTGTGTGCGTGTCCCCTGTAATCTCAGAGCCAGGCTGGAAAGGACGAAGGCAGTGCCTTTATAAGTTCCCAAGGAGGGAGGTCTGAGTGTCAGGGCAGTGAATGGGCAGAGCAGAGCTGGGAGTGGGGACTAGGGGCTCTTCACTCTGGGGGCGGCGATGGGCCCAGCCACAGCTGTCCTGTCCTGTGAGTGCCTCCGTGTGATGATGACACACTTTCTGCTGGTAGTCTTCCCTCTGCAGGACCTTCACCACCCTCACATCCCGTCTCCATCTGCCCGGAGTGGGTTGGGCCAGGAAATCAGGCCTGCACCATCGGAGCCTTTTAGCCCCAAGTCTCCCAGTGCCCCAGGACTCAGGACCAGGGTATGAGTTTTGTCTCTGGACTCCAGCCCCAGCCTGGTCAGACCTTCAGGTTGGTCCAGCAGGGAGGTGACTTCCAGGGGTTTCCTGGATTACACACTCCCTGTGCCCAGCCCCACCCTGCCCTGCACGCAGCTCCAGCTGGTCCCTCCTGCCGCTGTGCCTGAGCCCAGGCTGTGCCCTCACCACCCACCTCCCACCCCAGACCACCTGCTGGCCCTCCCACCCTCCATTCCTCTGTGTAAATGCTACGGCACCTGCTCTGGTTTGCTAACTTTAATGTGCACTTAGTAACCGGTTCTTTCTGAGAAGCTCGAGGCATTATCACATTTAATTCTCACAGTAGTCCTGTGCGGAAAGGTACTATTATTTTACCCTACCTACCCTGAAAAACCAAGCGGAAAAGGGGAAAAATAGCTTGCCCAGGGCTGTCCAGCTAAGAAGGTGGAACTGGAATTCTTTCCAGAGAGACTTGGGGTCCCAGAGCTGGGCTGCCAGGTTCAACCCCAGCTCCACCACTTACTAGCTTTGGGCCTTGGGCAAGTTATTTAATCTCTGAGAGTCTCAGTTTCTTTAACCAAAAATTGGGCAGGCTGTTGTGAGTCACAAATTAACAAATGTAGAGCATTTAGGGCAGTTTCAGGCACACACAGTAAGTACTCAATAATTGTTAGCTATGATCGTTTTGGTTATTTTTATTATTACCTCCTGTTGCAGAATTACTCACCCTTTCCTAGGCTGTGGGTGGAGCTGGGTCTGGGCTTTCCAGAGGGGCCCGATATCCTGCCCTGCTGACAGGCTGCTCTGCCCCTCTGGGGTGAGGTTCCTGTTCCCAAGGAGCAGCAGTAGGCGCCGGGGCCCTGAGTTCTAGTCCTTCCTCTGCCACTGTTCACCAGGCGACCGTAGGAAGGGCTTTACTCTTTCTGAGGACCAGGCCGTGTGCCTGGCTCTGCTGGCAGAGGCAGATGTGGCAGGCACACTGGGGGAGGCTTTGGGGCCTAAAACTGTGGCAGCTGGTTCCCAGGCTCTAGGATTCACACTTCGTTTGGACCTTAGGAGAGAGCTGGTCCCAGACAGCGGTGTGTGCCAGACCTCGGGCCTCAGCCCCAGCCCCTACTGGTTCAAGCAGAACCCGAGGACTCCTGTATGAGCCCCATCTGGGGCCCAGGCACAGGGACCAGGTGTTTCTCTCGCCAGGTCCCCACCTGCCTGAGCTCTAGGGCCCTCCTTCCTCCCTCCTGACTGCCCCTCACCAAATTAGCTCCAAGAATAGCAGTGCCTGGGTCCTGTGCCAACTGCTCCAGCTACTTAGTCTGGAAGGAATGGAGGAGCAAGGTTCTCCCATGGCTGGCACTCTTGTTGCCATGGTAGCTGTTGCCTTGGAAGCTGCTTCCCGACTTCAGCTTCCAAACAGCCCGGAAAGCTGCCTGTCTGTCCCCCAGGGGATCAGTGAATTAATCATGCTCTTTTCCAGGGTCCTCACCCCTCAAGGAAAATAAACAGAACTAAACCAAACCCAGGCATTTTTTGCCCACTCTTCCCACCCCTACACCACCTTTGGATCTGGAAGGAAAGTTCAAGGCAGGCACCCTTCAGAGCTGGTCTCAGGAGACAGAGAGACTGTGTGATGGAACTCAGCGGTGACCCACGGCCTCGCCACACCTTGAGTCTGGGTTTGGAGGACCCAGGCTTCAGGGAAGAGGGCTCTGAGGCTTGTGGGGTGGGGCGTGGTCCAGCTCTAGTGCCTTGAACTTCCATGTCATTTACCTGTTGTAGTAAGCATATTGTCCAAGGACAGATATGCATTTCAGAGATGATACAGCCTGTTTGGAGATGAGAACGGGCAAGCCTTCCTCTCTACGTGTGTAATCAATGGAGGAGCAGGCATCATAAAAGTTCCGTGTAGCTCTTAATGGTGCTCTCCTGTGATGAGGGAAAAGATGCAGGCTGGACTGATGTTTCAGCCCACAAATCCTAAAAGAGCTTGCAGTGCCTCTTTCTGCAGCCTAATAGGGATGCTGAGAAAAGGTATATGGTTTTTCTATGGGAAATGCTGACCCTTGAGGAGTGGGATTTGAGTTGGGGACAGACATGTAGCAAAACTCAATGAAAAACACCTAGAAACTGTCCATTTGAGTTGGGGACAGACATGTAGCAAAACTCAATGACACCTAGAAACTGTCTTCAAAGCAGCCAGCATCTTTTGGTAGGTCTGGATCTCAGAGCATTACTAAACGGAAACATCAATTTGTTGTTCCACTCATTCATGCATTCATTAGTTAATTCTTGGATGTGCCCTGACTAGAAATCGAACCCACAACCTTGGTGTATCAAGATGATGCACTAACCCAGTGGTCGGCAAACTCATTAGTCAACAGAGCCAAATATCAACAGTACAACGATTGAAATTTCTTTTGAGAGCCAAATTTTTTAAACTCAAACTATATAGGTAGGTACATTGTTATTAACTTAATTAGGGCACTCCTAAGGCTTAGGAAGAGCCACACTCAAGGGGCCAAAGAGCCGCATGTGGCTCGCGAGCCGCAGTTTGCTGACCACAGCACTAACCAACTGAGCTACTGGCCAGGGCTCTCTGTGATTTTGGAACTGATAATGGCTCAATGTGTCTCTCCTCCATATTTCCTCTTCTGATCTGTGCCCTGAGGGATTTGCAATGTTAAAGAAAAACTCTAATTTGCTATTTGGTCTCCAGTTTTTAGAGATCAGAATGTTCTGGAGTCGGAAACTCATGATGCACAAGCATCCCTGACTCCAGCCTCTGCCATCCCCCTCCCCATTCACAAGATGAGCAAAGCAAGACTGCGGCAGAGGTGTGGCTGGCCCAAGCCCCACAATTCCAGGTGGGAGACATGGCCCCAGAGCCCCTGTCTTGCTGATGGTCCGGGCAGCGCCCCTCAGCCTTACACCATGAGAGGAGCCAGCACAGGCCCTGCTCATCAGAGTTATGCAAACACATTATGGAGGCGGGGGCCCTGTGGAGGATGTTCAGATTCCCAAAGCTCGACATCTCTTGTTTTCATGGACAATTATTTTGACGGCTCCTTCTAAAACTAGTCAGTGGGGGATCAATTACGTGTAACAGAAACATGGTCTGTCATTTGATGCCTAATTAGAGGAATAATCAGACCTCATCCTGGTGAGAGGCACAGGGGATATTGGCAGCAGTGGCTGAGGCTGAGGAATGTCCACCCCCAGGGGCTTTCTCCTATGAGCCAGGATCATGGCCCAGGGATTCCATGGGTGCTCTGCAGGCACCCCGCCTCTCTACACACCTTTGAGTTCACACCTGTCCCCGCCCAGGCCTCTCTCCAGCATCTGGGCATGCCTTCCCTGGGCTGAAGCTCAGTCAGGTGGCTCTGGCCTTCCTAGGCCCCCCTCCCCCACCAAGGAGAGCCCATGTTAGAGACAGAGGTCCTATGGTGCCCTCGGCCCTCCTCGTTGCCCACCTGAGGTTGTTGTGAGGGTCAATGCCTTCCCTGAGCTCTGGTCCCCTCTGGCCGTGCATTCTGTGGAGCTCACTCCTGCAACTGCCCTCAGGACTCACAGGCTAGAAGGGACACAGAGAGAATGAGGACTGATGGTGGGCACTTCGGGACATGGCAGCAGTGATGGGCAGCCCACCCACTCGGGCACCATCCGAAATGGCTTCACAGAGTGGGGGCTGGCTGAGCAGGGTCCCGAAGGATGAGGAGGTATTAACCAGACTGCAGGGGCCAGGCGGACACTCAGCAGGAGGGCCGCTGAGGAGAAGGGGAGGGACCAGGGCCGGGGCAGCCTTGGAGGCAGAGACCATGGGCCCAGCCAGCTGTGCTAGACTACAGATGTGGTGGGAGAGATGGGGGATCCAAAGAGAAGCCAGTGGTGTCTGGTGATGGACCCTGGGTACTATGCCCAGGTGTGTAGGTCCAGGGCTAAGGTTAGGGCCATATTCTGGGACTGGGGAGCCTCTGGTCCATATAGGGCCACAGAATACAATCAGTGATGAGGGCTAGAACTGGGGAGGGGGTAAGGGGGGGACAGGGCTGGGCTGCCTGGGCTGGGTGAGTGCTGCCCAACCTCAAGTTGGTGGATCCTGCCAGCAACTTGTCAGATAGGCTGGGCAGAGGAGCTCAAGCCAGAGGTCGGGAGGCGCCAGCCATGTTCCAGTCTCCTGACCCAGGCCACGGTCACCAGCCCCCACCTGGGCTGATTCCAATCCCAATTCCTCTCCCAGCCCTAGCCCCCGGGGCCCCCACCACAGATCTTCCCTGTCAGCTCCCTGCCAGGGTTCCCAGGAGGCTAGAAGGGCTCACTCTCTCAGCCCACTGAAAACTAAAGAGGAGTGAGTACCAAGCCTAACTGAGGAGAAAGGGGGAGGGGGCATTTCAAGCTAGGACTCCTCAGCCCTGCCTGCAATCAGAGGTTGCAGGATGGGGTGGGGGAAGGGAGGGAGGGCAGGCATACAGAGTGGATTTGAAGGGACACCTCTCCTTCTTCTCCTGTCCTAGTTGCTGTTCCTGTCTCTTGAGTCTCCTCCAGGTCTCCTTCCCTCACTCTGTCTCTGAGTCCCCAAGCAGAGCCCCAGGTGCACCTCCAAGCCAAAGGGACAGCAGAGTGAGTCCTGAGTATGTGGCCAGGGAGCCTCCTCACATCCCTGGCTACTGAACCCTGTGTGAAGCCAGTAGCTCATCCTGCCCTGTCAGGGACCAGCAGTGGAACCTGGGCTGACTGCCCTAGGGGGCCGCTGGGACCCAGGCAGCAGCTCACATTGCAACTTCATGAATAACTCAGCACCTCCCTACTGCCTGCATCTCAGAGGAACCTGGCCCGTGGGCCAACCCTCTCCTGCCCCCCCCCCCTCCACACACACACTTCTTTAAACTTTAATAGGCCAAGGCTCAGTGGCAGCTGAGCAGGCTCCTGGGAGCTGGGGCAGGATGTCCTGGGCAGGGGAGCTTGGGCTGAGCTCTCCCAGGAGGAGGCAGGCAGTGGAGGACCCCATGGGGCAGGCCCCCCTCTCCAGAACTCGGGCAGCCAGCACTGGGTGTGGCCAGGCAGGAGTCCCCAAAATGGTCCCCAGCTTCAGAGGCCTTTAGGGGAGGAACAATAAGCTGGGGTGACCTGGAAGAGATCTTAGGTCAAGGTGGAGGACACCGAGGAGAGTGTGGGATAGGGTTGCAGATAAATCTAAGGGTGACAAGCCCAGAATCTTACTGCCCAGAAACTCCCACCCTGAAGGTGGAGCTCCAACAAGGGACAGCCAAGAGGACCAAGACCTCCAGGGCTTTTTCGGGAACCGGCCCCCCTGGCTGGCCACGGTGCCCTGGGTAGGCCTGCATGGACATCCCCATCAGCAGCAGAGACTTCCGCTGCCTGCAGCTGGCGTGCGTGGCCCTGGGCCTGGTGGCCGGCAGTATCATCATCGGCGTCTCCGTGTCCAAAGCTGTGGCCGCTCTGGGTGGTATCTTTATTGGCGCTGCTGGTCTGGGTGAGCAGGTGCTGGGCTCCGAGAGGGGGCAGGGGCAGGGGCAAGTGAACAGGAAATGAAGGGAAGAGCTGGGACAACAGGAATTGGTCGGAGAGGGTGGAAGCTAGAGCAAGGCAGCTTTGGGGGGTACAGGGAGGGAGAGGAAGGTTGGGGTGAGGTTCCCTCCATGGACTGCCAGGAAAGGAGCTGTGCCCCATTCCTCTCTGGCTGCTCCCCCTCTGGCTCTCCAGTCTCAGGCCTGGGCTCTTGGGCTTGTGGTAGGATTCATAAGCCTGCTGGTGGGGCTATGGGAGCAGATAAAAGGGGACCAAGTTCCCAGTGAACCCTCCTTGAGCCAAGACAGGATGTAGCTCAGACAAAGGGTTTCCTTTTTCCCTCTGTATGTCTCAGCAGCAGATCTGTCTGTCCAGGCATCTGTCCATCTGTGTATCTGGGCCAGTCCCACCGATGTGCCCACAGTGATGCTGAATACCATCCCTCACCCCCCACTTCACCACCCTGGACCAAACAGAACCAGAAGCACTAGGCTGTGGGCTCTGGGCATCTGTACCTGCAAACTCCAGCCCAGGGCCATGGACACTTGGTCTGGGGATACAGTGGGAATGGCAGGGCAGGACCCACTCTTCTGCTACCCCCTCTCCAGGTCTGGGTGGACAGGAGCATGCTGAGGAGCCCCCCAGCCCTACCCTGGGGGAGTTGGTGGTGGTGGTGGCAGCTGAGCCTATTTCCAGTGGTTGGTGGGGCCTGTAGCCCCTTCCCCAGATAGGCACTGCTCTCTGCCCCTCTGGGGACCCGCTGTTAGAGAGCGGCCCGTGCACACACTCACAGGCTCACATTGACCCACCCATAGTCCCAACCTGCACACTCCTCCATGCATGTCCAATATCACCCTTGTAAACTACCCCTGGGCTCACAGCCACCCACAGCTTCATGCAGCTCCCACCCCCCAGGTCCCTCCCCATCACAGAACCCCTCTGTGTCTCTCTTCCCAGGCCTCCTCATGTTGGCCTACCCCTTCCTGAAGGCTCGGTTCAACCTAGACCACATCCTGCCTAACATAGGTGAGTCCTCTCCCCATCCCCAGCATTCTCTGCCAAAGTCTGTGCGAGACCCTTTGTATGTAAGTCTGTGGCCCACTATGCAGGGAACAGAGCCCACATGTGTAACTGCGCCTGCGCGCGCGCGCGTGTGTGTGTGTGTGTGTGTGTGTGTGTGTGTGTGTGTGTGTGTTTGGGTGTGTGGTTCAGGCATTGCTATGACTATAGTACAGCAGATTCCAGCCTGCTGCAAAAGTGCCTAAAGCAGCTCAGAGCACCTAAAATTCCCATCTCCCCTGATAGATTTTCCATCTCCCCCAAACCTCCAAAATCTCCAGATCTCCCCACTTCATCCCTGAGCCACCATAAAACCTTCTTTGTTCCTCAAGACCTTAGCACCCTTATATAGCCCCCACTTCATCTCACCTCCCCCAATACACCCTCCCATCTCATCAATCCCACAGGGCTTTACATATCCCCAGTTCCCTACCATCTTCTCCTTCAAGGCCCTTTCCCCACCCCACACCAGCCCAGATAGTGTAGAAGACCTAAAAAAATACAGTGGAGCAAAGACAGCCACAGGAATGGAGATTAGACAACAGGAAGGACTTCCCTTTCCAAAACTGGCTTAGTGACCAGGGAGCTTGGGGTGGTCTCATCCTGCAGGGAACCTGAGAGTCCACCCCCATCCAGCGCCAGATCAAGGGGAGGGAAGATCCAACGCCAATGGCAATAAAGAGGGTAAGTACCAGAAATTCCAGAATCCTTCTTCCGCCTTTCCCCTCTGGCTGAGCTCTGTGGGACCCACGAGAAACCTTGAGGGGCATGCAGAAGGGGTCTCCCCAGCCCCAGAGAGCCCCCAGAGTTGGGTAGTTCTTCCATATATTTAGTCAAAACTCCTCTTGTTTGTCCTCAGGGCCTGGGATCGTCAGCACCTCGCTGCCCCTCCCCACCTCCATCCCATGCCCCAGTTCATTTTCTCACTCTCCTCTCCCACTGTAGAATCAACTCTCAGAGCTGGTACCTGAAACTGGCACCTTCCTCCTGCCCCATCTCCACACACTGGAAAATTCCAGGCAGCCCAGCCCACAGTGCCTGCCACCAGCGGTAGGATGCCTCAGCTCAGCATAGGTCCCATGCCAGACACTGTTCCAAGCACTTTACATATATTAATTCATCCCAGTCTCAGAACAACCATATGAGGAAGGTACTGTAATTAGCCCCACTTTATATATGGGGCGCAGGGAAATTAAGTGACATAGCTTGGAAGTAGTGGGGCTAGAACTGAGCCCAGGCAGTCAGGCCCCAGTTCCTGCCTCTAACCCCACACCAGGCTGCAGTCCTCTTGAAGGGCCGTTCTGGCCATCCATGCCTCTATGAATGGGGCTGAAACTGCCTCCTGGGCCTCCCCCCGCCCCCCCTGCTCCCTAGTCCATCCCACTCTGCTCCAGGTCCCTCTGGGTAGCTCTGACCCAGAGATCTGTCTACTCAGGCAGCCCTGTCCTGGTCTCTCCCCCCAGGAGTCCGAAGCAGCCTGGCCACTGTGAGCAGAACCTTGGAGAAGCTGAAGCCAGGGGCCCGGGGGACTGGGGAGGGCTGAGCCCCTGGCTGAGGGGCTGCCCACTGCCCTGCCCTGCCCTGCCCTCCCTTCCTGCCTGCCTGCCACCCGGATTTCAGAGCCCTCCTGGATCCAAACCAGAAATGAACCAGCACCTGGAGATGTCAGACCTGCACTCCCTGGCCAAGGCTCTTGGCAACGGGATCCACAGAGTGGGGGTCCAGAGGTCTGAAACAAGATGTCGCTGGAAGCCCCACGGGGGGAGAGGGGGTCTTTGTTTTAGGCTCTTAACCTGGATTTTCTCTCTGGACTTCAGCTCAACTTCCTTCCACTTTCTATCTACTGACTGGTTTCTGTGGAATTTAGGGTCCAGGGATACCCCGGTCTCTTGCTTCAGCCTGGTCACAGAAGTGAACCACAGGCCCACAGGAACCACAGACAGGGTCCTGGCTGGGCCCTTCAGCCCCCAGGCCTGGCCCTGGTCCTCTAGAGCTCACTGGCTGAATAGAGGGGCTGGATCTGATTCTTTTGGGGATATTCAAACTCTGTGCAACTCCTCAGGGACCTTAGCAGCAGTGAACCTGAGGGGGAGTGGGAGGTGGGGGGGGGGGAGAGGGATCCTAAGCAAACCAAGTGGTCACTGTCATGACGGGAGGCTTCCAGGAGGAGGTGGCTCCTGAGCTGAGCCGGCCCCTGAGACTCTTGGTATTTGACTCCAGACAAGACATCCAACCTCTTTCTCCTCCCCACCCTCCACCCTCTCACTGCTCCTGAACACTCAGAACACATCCAGCCTCCAAGCCCTGGCTCATGTTCTCCTGGAGGCGCCTCTGCTCCTCTCTGCCTTTCAAAACCCCCACCATTAAAGGCCTCGTTCCAAGAATCCCTTAACCACAGTTCCCTTCTGGTCCTCCCACAAGCTTGTGTCTCCCTCTCTCGATAGTCTTCAGGCAGGTTGAAGTCTTCTTTTTCATAAAATAATTATTAGTCCTATTTAAGCCTACTATGTGTTGCCCTTTTCCTGTCACCATCAAGTCCCAAGGGGCTTAATAAATGTTAATGGCTTAATTGTAATGGATAAAACATTCCCCAGGCTTTCTCTAGAGATCCACCTCAAGGCCCCATGCACCCACAGGCTTGGGGTGAGGAGGACCTGGCCCAGGTGCATGTGGCTCTGCAGAAAACATTATTCCTCCTCGCACACCACTCTTCATACACATGCACCTTCATGATCTCTTCAGAGACGCCTGTTTGTGGCCTCTGTCCTGGTCTGGTGAGCAAAAAGACAAAGCTAGAAAGAATCTCATTCTGAAAGGATCCCTGCAGGTGGCACCTCCTCTGGAAGCCTCCCCTGATTTCTCTGTGCTCCCATCACCCCAGGGCTCCCTCCATCATAGCCCACATCACTCTGAATGGCCCTTGTCTATTTCTCCTCTTGAGGGTAAGGGGCAGAGAGCTGGGCATACAGAAAATACCCAGTGGATGTTGGAAAACCCAACCAAAAGTGGGAGAGACCATCTCACTGTACAGATGGGAAAGTTGAGACTCTGTAGGAGAAGGACTCATCAAGTCCCAAGGTGGGAGATTATGGAGCCATGCCTTGCACCAGGTCTCCTCTCTCTCCCCGCCCAAGAGCTATTTTCTGCACAGGCCACAAGGACCAGCTCCCTGACCATGGAGGGACAGGGCTCCACCAAGGGGCTCAATGTCATATACTCTGACCCATTGTGGAGTGTTTCATTCTTCCAGCCTGGGGGGAGTCAACTCCCCTCCTTGCCTTTTCCTCGTCCCCTCCTCCTTCCTGCTCCTGCTCCTGCCTCTTCCCCTTTCCTTCCTCCTCTCCTGAAACCTCATTATCATCAATAGTAGTCAGGCTTGGCGGCCCTTCCTTGATCAATAAGGAACGCTTCCTCCTGTCTATCTTCAATTCTCACCTGCAGCACCCCCAAAAGTGCCCAAGGCTGGAGGGAGTGGGAGTGGGGCAAGGGGAGCTGGGCTCTCCCAACCGGGCCCACCATCAACCCTTCCCAGCCATGATCTCTCCGAAGGCTGACAGGGCAAGGCACAGAGCAGTGGGGGTCAGAGTGGAATAAATTAAGGAATGAACATATAGAAAGGCACTGGAGCCCTAGCCGGTTTGGCTCAGTGGATAGAGTGTCAGCCTGTGGACCAAGGATCCCGGGTTTGATTCTGGTCAAGGGCATGGACCTCTGTACCTCCGTTGCAGGCTCCTACCTGGCCCAGGCCCTGGTCAGGGCTTGTGCAGGAGGCAACCAATCAATGGGTTTCTCTCACATCAATGTTTCTCTCTGTCTTTCCCTCTCTCTTCCACTCTCTCTAAAAATCAATGGAAAAATATCCTCATTGAGGATTTAAAAAAAAAAAAAGAAAGAAAGGCACTGGAGAATTGGGTGGGGTTCAAAGGACCCTTGAAACCGGGTGGGAGTTCTTGAGGCCACGTCTGGCTCCTCTTTCCCCCCACCCCCCACCCCCAATATCAGCTCCTTGAGACTCCTTCCCCCAGTGCAGGTGAATGTCCAGATATTCCCTCCCCAAGCATGTCTCCACTCCGACACCCCCACGCCCTCAACCTGGTCACAAGCATGGTCCATGTAGAGACACAGGCCTTCTCCCCACCCCTGCTTTGGAAGAAGGTGAGGTTGGGCCAAGGGGGCAGGGGTGGAGTGGTGGGTAGTGTTACGGGGAAGTGCCCTCTCACCTCTGAGCAGCTCCCGAACCCTGCAATATTTAAGCACGGGAGGGGTGTGGACAGGGCCAGGTCACTGGACCTGCTCTGCCCGTGCTCTGTTCAATAAACGAAATCAGTTCTGTCCAATAGCGGTGGCTGTGGCTGTGCCTGGCAGGCCCCTGGCTGGGTGGTGTGGAGAGTGCTTGGTCCAGGCAGTCCGCTAGGCCAACCTGGGGACTGACTGGGGGGGGGGCGGGGGGGGGAGTCTGGAGTTAAGACTCACAATCCTTGTTCTGGCCCGTGCCTCAGCTTCCTCACCTGCAGGTGGAGGGTCAGGACAGCAGCACCCTCACAGGACCACTGTCAGGGTGGAGGGAGTCTGGCACCAGCTCACATAGGGAGGGCTGTGTGGGGATGGGAGGATGGATGACAGGGAGGCAGCGGGGCTCTTCCAGCTGAACCCGGGGTCTGGAAAGTCGCCCCTCAGATGCCACCCGGTCTCTCTAACACAGACCAGGCTGGTGGCCTTGAGCCCGCACTCCCTCCTCATTCTTTCGCCCCAAGAGCCTTTCCCCATCACTCTGGGGAGACACAGTCCCCTGAGAGGCTGTGGCCACACCCCTTTCTAGGGGCAGGATTGGTGGAGGGTGGCTGGGGAAGGGTGATTGAGAACAATCCCACCCCTGGAAGAATCTCCCCGCTCCCAGAGCTCCGTCCCCACGCCCTCCGAAGAAATCCGTTCGAGGCTGCAGACAGACCCAGGGGGACCCGCACCCCTCGCTGGAGGGTGAGCGGCGCTGTGTCCACCGCGGACTCAGAAAGTCCAGACCGGAGCCTGTGGGTGGCTGGGGTCTCGGCCGGGGCTTGAAACGCACAACGACGCCAAAGGGGGAGGGGAGACGCGCGGCGAGGAGAAGAGGGGAGCAGGACACTTCGTGAGATCATCGCTCCTCCTGGGGTCAGAGGGACCGAGGGGCCGCGACCACGCTGGAATCCGCGCGCCTGGCCGCCGCCCACCACACGCGCTCGC
>NW_005355967.1:83915-93982 GCF_000412655.1 Myotis brandtii | reverse complement strand
CCGGTGGGTGAGTCAGGGAGACCAGCCCGCCCTTCCACCCCACCCCACCCCACTCCTGCTTCAGGAATCTCTTGGAATCCCTTCCTCCTGCTGGCCCTGCGTGTTCAGGGGGCCACCGACTGGCTCAGGCAAGTGAAGGAGCTGGAGGAAGCTGGAGGGAGGAGTTGAGAGGAGAGGGGAGAGAGGAGAGGGCATGAGGAGGGGCTGCTGTAAGGAATGGAGGAGATGCTCCATCCAGCCCCGAACCCCAGGGGAACTGGGTTGTGCCTAGACAGGAGGTCAGGGACCTGTAGCCTTGCGACAGGGTTCTTCCAAAAGAGATGAGAAAAACAGAGAGGGACACCGAGGGGAGACAGCACAGAGTGGCTGCTTTGGGCCCTCTGCTAGTCTTTGATCTCCCCCTTTAACTCAGTGAGAACCTGCGGTAGAATCCACCTCCAGCCCCACCCAGCTGCCCACCACACCTCCCAAAGCGAAGGAGGAAGTCAGAGAGAAGTGGGCACAGAGTGCCTTCAAAGCCAAGAGGCAGATGGAGCCAGGAAGGCAGGAGACACGTCAGAGGCCCCTCTGACCAACTCCTCCCTTCACCATTGATTTAACCATATTCCCTGGGCCTCCTGGAGACTCGGGAACTGCTCAGGGAAGTGGCTGTGAGGCAGATATAATCCTGGTCCTCAAGGAGGGCCACTGGGGGATGCAGACCTGGACCCGGGAGTCACGGGTTGCCTGGCGATTTGGGGAGTTAAGGGAGGCTTCCTGAGGGGGGTGGCATCCCAGCTGCACTCTGGGGGCTGAGCTGGAGTTAGCCAGGTGAAGGTCAAGTCAAGGTGTGGTGCAGGCCCAGGGAGCAGCATGCTCGCTGGACCACACCTGGTGAGTTCAGCTCTACTCCAGCACAGTCACGAGGGCTACCAGGAGGGAGCCAGGGCTGGGATTTTAACCCACAGGAAGAGTGGGGGTGGCAGTGAGACCAGAGAAGAAGGGCTGGATTCTAGAGAGACCTGGAGGGGAGAATCTGCAGGGCTGGTGGCAGATTGGGCTGGGGATTGGACTGGAAATCTCTGGTGCTCTGGATTGAGGGGAGGAGGGAGGAGAGGCCCGAGAGAGGCCTGTGTCACTGGGCCTCTCAGCGGATCAAAGCAGGGCCAGCAGAGACCATCTAGACCAGTGATGGCGAACCTATGTATGACACGCGTGTCAGAGGTGACACGTGAACTCATTTTTTTGGTTGATTTTTCTTTTTAAATGGTATTTAAATATATAAAATAAATATCAAAAATATAAATATTTGTTTTACTATGGTTGCAAATATCAAAAAATTTCTATATGTGACACAGCACCAGAGTTAAGTTAGGGTTTTTCAAAATGCTGCCGTGCCGAGCTCAAAGGTTCGCCATCACTGATCTAGCCCAAACTCAGCAAAAACTGAGCCCGGGTAAGAGAAACTTCGAGCAAATGGGAAGGCCCCCTCAGAGCAGCTGGAATGGCCTCTGCCCCTCATCACCTCTCCCAGGGCTCTGGCTCCCCTCACTACCGAGTAGCTCCCCTCCACCCCCACACTCCCAGGTAAAGAGAAGTCAGAAGTCTTCAGAGGCACCTCTGCTGGGCAGCACTCACTGCCACCAGATAGGCAGGCAACGGAGAGAGGGTCTGTCTACCTGTTGGCCTGTGTCTGCAATTCTCAGTGTATAATGCATCTGTGTTTGTATTTCTGGGCATGTCTGGTCACTGGGTGCCCATGGGTGTTGTGTGTGTTTGTGTGTGTGTGTGCGTGCGCACAGGCACACCCCTGTGTCTGCCACTTGGGGTGGGGAGGGGCCTGTGGATTTGACTGGAGAGGGGGTGGTGGCTGCCCTTGGGGCTTTTGGGAGGCAGAGTTCAGTTGGAGAAGCTGAGAGCTTTCCAGGGTGGTGAATAAGCCAGCAATGAGGATGGGGTTCCCTGAGGATGGGGTGCAGTGGGGACGGGAGGGGCTTGGGATAGAGAGAGCACTGGGGCTGGGAATGGTCAGGGGAAGGGGCTGGCCCAGACTTTGCAGAGGGGGGAGGGACAAATGGACTAAGATCAAGGGAAACAGAGGGGTTCACAGTAAGGGACAAAAAGTTCAGACTGAGCAAATGAGTCCCTCAATCACACTTGGAGTACGTACGGGGGCTGGGACCAGTGGCTCATGTCTGATGTCTGATGGTTGATATTGCCCAGAGGCTCTTGGGCCCTTGGAGCAGGAACCTGGGGCCAGGAGGCCTGGCAGCTGCCCTGGTCAAGCAACTGCTCTTGTACAACACAGACATCCAGACCCATGGACTGGGCCAGGGCGTGGGGCAGGCTGATCTCAAGCGGCTCAGACAGAGACCCCTCCTCAGGAGTTCTTGCCTCCACCTACTGAGGACGTATTGATGATTTGCTGGAGGTGTTGGGATCGCAATAGCATCAAGTGGGAGCATTCTGCTTCCAAATTAAATACTCCAGCCTGAAAGTGGCACAAGTCATAGTTCATTAACCAGAACAAGATACAGCCCCACCTAATCCCACATTGGCCGGCAAGTGCAATCTTAACATGTGTTCAGAAGCGGGAAGAACCAGAAAGGTTTAGTGAACAACCCCAGTGACACTACGGAGCTAAGCAGAGCTCCCTCAACGAAAGAGTGCCCAGGAGTGCAACAGCTCCAACTGGAGGGCCACAGTCCACAGGTGGAATCGAATTGCAAGAGCTGAGAGACCTCAACACCTCACCTCTGTGTACCTCCAAATCCCAGTTAACCAGGGTGGAGGCAGAAAGAGCCCTTGGCCCTTTCTCTGCCTGGGCGGAAACTCTGGAAGTAGTTTTGTCTTCCAGAGTCAGCTCTGCCAACCAGGAGCAGATAAGCATCATTCATTGACAATTAGCACTTGGAAGCTCAGCCCCTGGGCAGGCATTCTTTCGTTGGGCTTAGTGAGCTAAGCCACGGAGCAGCAAGTCTACCTTCTGGAGAGACGCTCAAAACACGCCCGGCCTCTCCTGTGCTGTTGACAGTTGAGCAGTGTAAGTGCTAATTACAGAAGCTTATCTACAGGGCCCTGAGCAGAGTCACTCAACAAGCATTTAGCAAGCCTAGCACTGTGCTAAACTGAGCGCTCAGGCTTCCAGATCAGGACACCAGGTTTCAAATCCTGGCACCACCACTGCTACTCAGTGGTCGCCTGTGAGTTTAATCTTTCTTGCCTCAATAGCCTCATCTATAAAATGGGGCTATCACAGTAATAGTTTATCTCCTGTTACTGAAAGTGCTCAGCCTAGCACAATTAATTTAGCAATCTGGAGGCGCTAATTTCAGATTCTCACCTAGACTTGCTTCTGGCTAAGATAGACTTGCTTGTATCAGACCAACTCACTCACTGAGGATAACTAAGAATGCTGCAGTAGACCGTTAAGAACTCTGTTTAAGGACATGGAAGAGCTACCAAGGCTGTAAGGACTTGAGGGGCCATGATCTTGGAGAGAAAAGAATATTTGGTTTCACTTTTTCCCTTAAGGGATTTTGCAGTTTGTAGGGGGCCGTGGCCACGGAGTTGGCAAGTCAAAATAGAAATTCAGGGCTTAAAAGGAAGAGAGACCCTGTTTTAAAAACAACAACAACAACAAAAACAAACAAAGTTCAGCTTCTAATTGGGGAGCTCAAAGGGCTATCCTGTGAGAGTGCCATTAACCACATATAACCCAGGCTCAGAAAGACTGAAGCACAGCTCCCAGTCCCTGCCTTCAAAGGGCAGGTTAAAGTGGCCGGTTCCTTCTTTAGCTGCTTGTCAGAAGCAAAAGTACATCTCTTGAGGAAGTTGACATCGTTCAGAGCCTCAGGCTATCTCTACAATGCTGAACACTTAATAAAAACTTAACTGGCATTCCAAGAGGTAAGACTTAAATGACCAAAAACCAAGAGCAATAAAACAAATAATAGAAACAAGAGATCCAGATGTTGGAGTTTTCAGACATGGACATTAAAGGGTTTAATATGTTCAAGAAAACAGATAAGAGAGAATCAACAACCACAAAAAAAAAAACACACCTGGAATCTTTGGAAAATAATCAAGTGGCAATTTTAGAACTGAAAATTCTAGAACTGGAATGAAGAACTGAATAGATGAAGAAGACACAGATGAAGAGAGGGTTGGTAAACCATATGCTAGATCAGAAGAAAAATAACCAGACAGAAACAGAGAGAGGATAAACAGGCTAGAAAATACAGAATAGAGTGTAAGAGACATAAGATAATGTCAAATGGTTGAACATGAGCACAACTAGGGTCTCAGAAGGAGAGGAGGGGAAAGAATGGGGAAAAGATAATGGCTGAAAATATTTCAAAACTGGGGTGGCAGTGGGGAATCAAGCCACAGATGGCATGAAGCCCCAGGAAGCCCAAGAAGGATAAATATGAAGAAATCTCACCTGAGCACATCTTAGTAAAACTGCTGAACCTCAAAGACAAAGAGACTTCCCCACAAGGGAAAAGAAACGTGGACCCTCCAGTCACCTGCGGCCAGTGTCAGCTTTCAGGAGTTGGTTGTGTGCTGAGGTGAAGAGCCAGCCTCCATCCCCTCCACCAGGGGCTCCCTCCATCAGCCTCAGACTGAGCCTTCCCATAGGAGGGAAGGCCTGCCTTTGTCAGATGATGCTGGAGATTCATATAGCCCCTCTTTTCAAGCTCCTACCCACCTCATGAATGTCCCACATTGAATATTAAAACTTGAGAAACGGGGGTTATAGTAGGGAATCTCACAGCCCCTCCTGAGGGCAGCAGGAAAGTTAGGATTTGCCTCCACATCAGCCCCCAGGGGATCAAACTCTGCTCTTTAAGATGAAGCAAGGCTGCACACAACTGCACCAGGTCATGTGTTCCCCGACTCTGTTCTCAGAGCGTCATCTTCTAGTGCAGTCGTGGGAGCCACTCCACCTCCCGCTCTGAGCCTCCATTTCCTCGGTTGTGAAATGTGGCTGTTAATAAGTATCAAGCAGTTGTACCATTCAGTGATGTCATCAATGTGAAGTGCTTTGCAAACTGGAAATTGCTGTACCCTTTAGTGGTTACTATTTCTGCCCAGCAGGACCAACAGCTGCAGGTTAAAGAGAGCAAATGGTTCATGCAAACGTGGAACTTTTTTTTAAAATATATTTTATTGATTTTTTACAGAGAGAAAGGGAGGGAGATAGAGAGTTAGAAACATCGATGAGAGAGAAACATCGATCACCTGCCTCCTGCACACTCCCTACTGGGGATGTGCCCACAACCAAGGTACATGCCCTTGGCCGGAATCGTAACTGGGACCCTTGAGTCCGCAGGCCAACGCTCTATCCACTGAGCCAAACAGGTTAGGGAAAATGTGGAACTTCTTGAGGAATCTGTGGTCTGAAATGCCCTCCAGGGTCAACACGGGGTGTGTTGTTTTTTGGTTTTGTTTTGTCTTCCTTTTTTGCCAGGATTTGGGAATTTCTGAATTCCTGCCAGCTTAGTGTGTCAGCCAAGTGCTTCTGGCTGGAGTCCCAATAGAACTCTACCTCTCACTATGGAGCCAGAGAAGGGTGCCCTGGAGTCATCAGATCTGGGCAGAAATGGAGGTGGCCCCTGCCCTTGCCAGGCTCTCTGACCTGCTTGGGCCAGGCTGCTTCAAACCTGTGTCCAAAGTGAGGACCTGAGCTACCCGTCTGGCACCTGCCCTCATTTTCAGGCTTTGGACACCCACAGGACAACTCAGAGCCTGTTGCTTGGGCACTTCCACCAGAGGGACAGACCACTGTTCTCTCTGCAAACTAAACAAGGCCGACCTCCCAGATCTGAGAGCTTATTGCCCCCTTGTCTATCAACTACCACACTGGCAAATGGCCAATACTCATTGAATGCTCACTACGTTCCAGGCTCTGTTCTAAGCATTTGATTTAGCTTTAAGCACTTAATTATTACTACACCCTATGAGGTAGGTTCTCTTATTAGCCCTACATGACAGGTGTTAACATGAAGCCTGGACAGGCCACTTGTCCAGGTCAGGCTCCCTTACTTACCCTGCATGCTCTGCTCCCAGGTGTGGGACCATCTGATTATGTGCCTCTCATCCCCACTCAGAGCCCTTTTGTGAATTTTTTGCACAATTTTTACACAACTCCATAGTTATGATCTCATCCTTTGAGGGCCTTCATACCTGTGACTTCATGTTATAGAACAGAATTCTCAATAGAGGTCTTAAATCCCTAGACTCCGATTACCTTATGCTTGCTTGTGCATGCCCCGAATTCTAGAATCCGCTGATAGATCCCAGATACCACTAGAGAATCCTAGAAAGGAATTCTAGCATCCAGTGATCAGGCTTGTGAGTCCAGGTTCAACAGTAGAATCCTGGGGGAGGGGGCTGGGGAAGGTGGGATGGAGGTAGGATTGGAATCTCATGGAATTCCTGGTCTAGAAAGAACCTGGGGCCTTGGGTCTGCTCCAGCCAAACCCAACCTACGTAGGGACTGTCCCTTCTCACTGCCCTTCTGAGACGTTAGAAGCTCCTCACTCTCATGCGGTCACTCACTCCAGGGCCTCACCTGATGCTCAGGATGTCACTGCCATGCCTACCAGAGCCTAAGGTGGGGACCAGGAGGCAGGGCATTAGGTCCTGCTCCTGGATCTGAGGTGACTTGCTAGACCTCTTCTGGGCAAGGAGGGGCTATACGATTATTTATAAGGCCCTGGGGTGCTGGGGGGGGGGGTCTAAATCCCAAGAGTGGCCACTTGCCCTCTAACTAGGACTATTGATAATGATTCTCATTTCAGCACTTTGAAGCCATTCACTCCATTTAATTAGCCGGAGAAGGCTTCCTGGAGGAGGGGAGGTGGAGAGGCTGTGTCTGTCTGGAGGAGAGAGAGTAGGAGGATGGCAGATTAACCAGAGGGCTCCAGGGACTGGGTAGGAAAGCAAAGGGAGGCTCTTTCCAGGTGGGCTATTGCTTCGCAGAGGCAGAGGCAGAGGCAGAGGCAGAGGCAGAGGCAGAGGCAGAGGCAGAGGCAGAGGCAGAGGCAGAGGCAGAGGCAGAGGCAGAGGCAGAGGCAGAGGCAGAGGCAGAGGCAGAGGCAGAGGCAGAGGCAGAGGCAGAGGCAGAGGCAGAGGCAGAGGCAGAGGCAGAGGCAGAGGCAGAGGCAGAGGCAGAGGCAGAGGCAGAGGCAGAGGCAGAGGCAGAGGCAGAGGCAGAGGCAGAGGCAGAGGCAGAGGCAGAGGCAGAGGCAGAGGCAGAGGCAGAGGCAGAGGCAGAGGCAGAGGCAGAGGCAGAGGCAGAGGCAGAGGCAGAGGCAGAGGCAGAGGCAGAGGCAGAGGCAGAGGCAGAGGCAGAGGCAGAGGCAGAGGCAGAGGCAGAGGCAGAGGCAGAGGCAGAGGCAGAGGCAGAGGCAGAGGCAGAGGCAGAGGCAGAGGCAGAGGCAGAGGCAGAGGCAGAGGCAGAGGCAGAGGCAGAGGCAGAGGCAGAGGCAGAGGCAGAGGCAGAGGCAGAGGCAGAGGCAGAGGCAGAGGCAGAGGCAGAGGCAGAGGCAGAGGCAGAGGCAGAGGCAGAGGCAGAGGCAGAGGCAGAGGCAGAGGCAGAGGCAGAGGCAGAGGCAGAGGCAGAGGCAGAGGCAGAGGCAGAGGCAGAGGCAGAGGCAGAGGCAGAGGCAGAGGCAGAGGCAGAGGCAGAGGCAGAGGCAGAGGCAGAGGCAGAGGCAGAGGCAGAGGCAGAGGCAGAGGCAGAGGCAGAGGCAGAGGCAGAGGCAGAGGCAGAGGCAGAGGCAGAGGCAGAGGCAGAGGCAGAGGCAGAGGCAGAGGCAGAGGCAGAGGCAGAGGCAGAGGCAGAGGCAGAGGCAGAGGCAGAGGCAGAGGCAGAGGCAGAGGCAGAGGCAGAGGCAGAGGCAGAGGCAGAGGCAGAGGCAGAGGCAGAGGCAGAGGCAGAGGCAGAGGCAGAGGCAGAGGCAGAGGCAGAGGCAGAGGCAGAGGCAGAGGCAGAGGCAGAGGCAGAGGCAGAGGCAGAGGCAGAGGCAGAGGCAGAGGCAGAGGCAGAGGCAGAGGCAGAGGCAGAGGCAGAGGCAGAGGCAGAGGCAGAGGCAGAGGCAGAGGCAGAGGCAGAGGCAGAGGCAGAGGCAGAGGCAGAGGCAGAGGCAGAGGCAGAGGCAGAGGCAGAGGCAGAGGCAGAGGCAGAGGCAGAGGCAGAGGCAGAGGCAGAGGCAGAGGCAGAGGCAGAGGCAGAGGCAGAGGCAGAGGCAGAGGCAGAGGCAGAGGCAGAGGCAGAGGCAGAGGCAGAGGCAGAGGCAGAGGCAGAGGCAGAGGCAGAGGCAGAGGCAGAGGCAGAGGCAGAGGCAGAGGCAGAGGCAGAGGCAGAGGCAGAGGCAGAGGCAGAGGCAGAGGCAGAGGCAGAGGCAGAGGCAGAGGCAGAGGCAGAGGCAGAGGCAGAGGCAGAGGCAGAGGCAGAGGCAGAGGCAGAGGCAGAGGCAGAGGCAGAGGCAGAGGCAGAGGCAGAGGCAGAGGCAGAGGCAGAGGCAGAGGCAGAGGCAGAGGCAGAGGCAGAGGCAGAGGCAGAGGCAGAGGCAGAGGCAGAGGCAGAGGCAGAGGCAGAGGCAGAGGCAGAGGCAGAGGCAGAGGCAGAGGCAGAGGCAGAGGCAGAGGCAGAGGCAGAGGCAGAGGCAGAGGCAGAGGCAGAGGCAGAGGCAGAGGCAGAGGCAGAGGCAGAGGCAGAGGCTCACTACGTTCCAGGCTCTGTTCTAAGCATTTGATTTAGCTTTAAGCACTTAATTATTACTACACCCTATGAGGTAGGTTCTCTTATTAGCCCTACATGACAGGTGTTAACATGAAGCCTGGACAGGCCACTTGTCCAGGTCAGGCTCCCTTACTTACCCTGCATGCTCTGCTCCCAGGTGTGGGACCATCTGATTATGTGCCTCTCATCCCCACTCAGAGCCCTTTTGTGAATTTTTTGCACAATTTTTACACAACTCCATAGTTATGATCTCATCCTTTGAGGGCCTTCATACCTGTGACTTCATGTTATAGAACAGAATTCTCAATAGAGGTCTTAAATCCCTAGACTCCGATTACCTTATGCTTGCTTGTGCATGCCCCGAATTCTAGAATCCGCTGATAGATCCCAGATACCACTAGAGAATCCTAGAAAGGAATTCTAGCATCCAGTGATCAGGCTTGTGAGTCCAGGTTCAACAGTAGAATCCTGGGGGAGGGGGCTGGGGAAGGTGGGATGGAGGTAGGATTGGAATCTCATGGAATTCCTGGTCTAGAAAGAACCTGGGGCCTTGGGTCTGCTCCAGCCAAACCCAACCTACGTAGGGACTGTCCCTTCTCACTGCCCTTCTGAGACGTTAGAAGCTCCTCACTCTCATGCGGTCACTCACTCCAGGGCCTCACCTGATGCTCAGGATGTCACTGCCATGCCTACCAGAGCCTAAGGTGGGGACATGCAGGCCAGGAGGCAGGGCATTAGGTCCTGCTCCTGGATCTGAGGTGACTTGCTAGACCTCTTCTGGGCAAGGAGGGTTTATACGATTATTTATAAGGCCCTGGGGTGCTGGGGGGGGGGGTCTAAATCCCAAGAGTGGCCACTTGCCCTCTAACTAGGACTATTGATAATGATTCTCATTTCAGCACTTTGAAGCCATTCACTCCATTTAATTAGCCGGAGAAGGCTTCCTGGAGGAGGGGAGGTGGAGAGGCTGTGTCTGTCTGGAGGAGAGAGAGTAGGAGGATGGCAGATTAACCAGAGGGCTCCAGGGACTGGGTAGGAAAGCAAAGGGAGGCTCTTTCCAGGTGGGCTATTGCTTCGCAGAGGCAGAGGCAGAGGCAGAGGCAGAGGCAGAGGCTGGCCGAGCTGACCTCGGCACTCCCAGGCACTGGATGTAGCCCCAGAACTGACCGTGGGGTTGGAAACTGAGATACGCTGCTGACCCCTCCCTCTTGCTCTGTCCCACAGGATGACTGGGCGCTGGGCCGCTGACATGGGGGCTGGTCCGGGCCGGCGGCGAGAAGGAGCCTGATGAGTGCTCGGCATCCCCAGACCGATGCCGCCCAAAGGGAAGAGTGGA
>NW_005355967.1:63572-83436 GCF_000412655.1 Myotis brandtii | reverse complement strand
CGGGAGCGCGCCGCCCCCTAGCGGCCGGGGCCCTCTCGGACTCTCCTGGCCCAGGTCCCTCCGTTCAGTGCCAAGTAAGAAAAAACAGGAGACAAGAAAAAGGACATTTACATAAGGGTTGGGTGCTGAGCACAGGTGGCCTCATGTGTCCCATCTCTGGGGCTGTTAGGGGGAGAATGGGTCGAGGCCTCTCACCCCAGGAGGGGGCAGCTCCTTGGCCCTTTAGGTGGAGTCTGCTGGGCCCTACATTACTTCACTCCCAGACTTAATGAAACCTTGAGTTCCTAACACCACTACCCAGGGCATTTGGGCACTGGGAACAAAGCCACTCTGAGAGGGACTAACTACTAGCAAGGCCCACACCCCCCAGGGGTGGGAGGAAGGTGGGGGGGAGAAGTATCAGCCTGGGCTGTCTCCTGCCCCTGCACACTGAAAGGTCACCAGCTCCCCCTTCTGCTCCTCCCCCCCCTTCTCATCTCCACTCCATGACCTTTTGGGATTAGTTGGGGAGGGGGGAGGTTCTGATTTGAGCCAGGATAGTCCCTAAGGTAGAACTGGGTTGCACACACCTCACCCTCAACTTGGCTGCAGGGGGAGCGGAGGCTAGGGCCCCATAGGGGTGAACCGATGAGGCTCCTCCTGTGCATTCTCTGTGCCTCGCTCCTCAATAAAGCACCTTTGGAGTCAAGTCCGATGTGGCTGCGCAGCCCTGAGGGAGGGCCTGATTACAGGGCCCTGGGTTGGGGTCCTCTCACCCCCTTGGAGACCTAGGGGGGAGGAGTGTGTGACTGTGAGCAAAAGACAGACTGGGGGTGCCTGTGAACTGGGGAACAGGTGTCAGGCTGGGGGACTGAATGAACATATAGGACCGCGCCTGTAGGTGAGATCGCCTGGTTGTGTGCATGAGACAGGGAGTGGGCGATGCTAACACCACACGCATGTGGGGGTGGTTGAGGGTGTCACCCAGCAGAGATGTGAGGAAAGAAGGGCTCCCCAGGGCTATGCAAATCCTAGTCCTTTCTGCTGGTCTGGCGGGATTGGCAGAGTCTGGGCTTAGCCTGTATTCTGTATGGGTGGGTGAGGGCATCTGATAGAGGGATAGAGGCTGCTTTGCAAGAAGAAACAAAGCACATGGAATCTGGGGGGGAGATACTGCAACCCTGGGCCAGGCCCTCCTCAGATTGTGGGGACCCAGGCCAGCAGTGGCTGGGATGGTGGCACACACTGGACCACAACCCCTTGCTGACCGTGGCTCCCTGCCCATCGCCCTTGGCTTCTTCAGCCGCCCTTTTTCTTTCCAGAGTGGTCTTCGCTGCTCTTCTGCTTGGGCCCAGGCTCTTCCCACAAGCCCTGTGGCTCTGTCTTCCTTCCTCTGAGCCCCCTCTCTGCCCTGCCTCTCCTGCTGTCTGCCCTCCCATTGACCTGGAGAAGAGGGAATCTATCTCCATAGGTGCTGAGCGGGTCATCTCTATTAATTCACATGGGTCGATGGGCCCCAACCTTTGAAGCATCCAGCCCGTGGTGCTGATGACCTCTTCTCAGAGCGCTTCCCCACCCCCTCTGTGTGTGTGTGTGTGTGTGTGTGTGTGTGTGTGTGTGTTAAGGCCCCCACCCCAGGCTCCAGTCCTGCCTCTTCTGGTTCACTGGTCTGCAGCCTCAGACGCCACCTGCTGCTGGTAGAGTAGGAGGTGAGAGGGGCCACTGATGAGGCTGCCTTGGGGTGTGATCTGGCTCACCCTTCTCCTACACCTTCTTAGGAGGGGACACCCAGATTCTAGCCCTAGGATGCTAAGCTCAGCCCAAACCCCTCTCCACCTGCTGGAATTGCACATTATCTTCCTCTTCTCCCCCCACAAGAAGACTTCCATATCTAGGAGCCTGGCTGCTGAGGAGGAAGAATAAACAGGTGATAAGAGCTCAAGGCAGTGGGCCACAGAGAGATGGTGTGAATGAATAGAATGGAAGTGAGGTGGGGGCAGGGGGGACATTGTCTCCCTAGAGTCTCTCTTCCACTGCTACGCCCAGCTGAAGGTCATTTGTCCCATCTGTGGTCGCTCCCTCCCCATAGGCACACCAGAAGAAACTCTCTATACCCCAGGGCCCAGTTTCCAATCAGCCACCCTAGCAACATCCCCGCCCCCCCAAGGCCTGCCCTATCAGGGGACTCCTCCCCTCACACTCCTTTAGGCCCCTCTAGGGCAGTTCAGCCAGTGCAAAAGCCCTAAGGTGAGAATGAATGTGGCCTCCAGCGTCAGGCCAGGAAAAAAAGGGCTGTGGGGTGGGAGATGGACTTGGTGAGGGTGAGGAAGGAACTATTGCTCGGCTCATAAAAAGCCGAGTAAGCCAGGATGAGGAGTTGGGATTTATTCTCGGCGAGATGGGAGCCACTGGAGGGTGTTAAGCATGATCTGATTTATGAAGAGGGCCCTGCCTGCTGTCAGGAAAACAGTGCTGGGGACAAGAGGAAAATGGGGTTAGGAGGTTATTGCGGTGAGACATGCTGGGGGCTGGGGCTGGAGTGGTGGCTGTGAAGTGGACAGATTTGACATCTTTTGGAGGTCTCCCTGTTGGGGGAGTGTAAGGAGAGTGAAAGAGAAGAATCTGGGACAAAATTCTAGAATTTTGCTTGGAGCAGCTGGCCACATCTGGAGGAAAAGCAAGGGCTGTTAGCTCAGTAGGACTTCCCCTGGAGCTGGAGCCACACCCTGAATTCTGGAAAGAGAGCAGAGAAGATGCAGATTTAGAAGCCGTTGGCCTTGGCTGGTGGCTAAGCCATGAGTCCAGATGAGGCACATGGGGAGAGATGAAGACGGAACCAGAATCTAAACCAGTCTAAACTCCGAGTCTCGGGGAGAGAAGGTACCTTACATTGCCCAGTTCTGAATCTCACCTACCCTTCTGCTGGTGCCCGTGCCTCGATGATGAGGTCTATGGATGGGGAGTTGGGGATTAGGAAGAAGTGAGTGGACTGTGAATTCTAAGAGGTTGGGACTGCTGTCTTGTTCACTGCTGTGCACTCAGTGCCTACCTGGCACAAGGTGGGTGCTCAGCAAATATTTGTTGAGTTAGTAAAATATGTGAATCTTATCCCACAGTGGAGACTCTAGAGAAAATTATCAAGGCGCCCAGTTCTGGGCAGGAAAGGTGAAAACTCCCTTTCTGTGGGGGACTTCCCCTGGCCAATTCCTGCTTTCTACTTCTTTGTGAAGAGGTTGGAGAACGTGGGAATGTAGAGATGGCTAGATGGACATTGATAGACATGCCTGAGGGCTAGGCTCCCAAAAGTAGGCAATGGCCATAGAGATGGGCCAAGCCTGAGGAAATAGAAACTGCTGGAGAGTGCCACTAGAGGGCAGCCTGGGCACATGACGGGATAGAGACTACAGCCCAGGCAGCCTGAACACATTGGCCTTTTCCACTTCTGAGGGTCAAGGCCCTGTGGAATGGGAGGAGTGGACAGTTGGGTGCACTTGCTGAGGGGATCGGAGAGGTTAAGTCAACCTATTGACTAAATGACACCTCCAACCCTGGAACCTGACCTTATCACAGAGGGAGCCCTGACCCAAAACAGACTTAGCCTTTGTCAAGGTCACAGGTAAGTCCTGAGTGGATTCATAGACTGAACCCTCTCCCAAGTCCATAGTGAGTCCTGGCCTGAGCTTGATCCTGGTCACACTCTGAGCCCTGACCCTGCCTGGTCCCTACATTGAACCTTGATCCTGATCTTAGACTGAGTTCTGACTCAGTTCACAGACTGAACCCTGACCTTTATCCAAGATTGAACCCTGACCTGGACACAGACTGAGCCTTTATACTGGACACATATTTAGTCCTTATTCTGGTCACAAACTAAACTCCAACCCTGAGCCATACACTGAACCCTGATTCTGATAGCAGACTGAGCCTGACCCTAGTCAAAGAGCCCTGAACCTGGTCCTAACCTGGACTTTAACCCTGATCCATACATCGATCCCTGAGCCTGGACCAGGACTGAGCTTTCATCAAGGTCACAGATTTGAGCCTTGATACCTAAGACGTGCTCCCCCGACACCCCATTGACTTAAGGACCTTTCAGATGAGTCTCCCATGTCAGGCCAGGCTTCAGCCCCAAAAGGAAGTAACTCCTGCAGCCACTTTTGAGGGGGAGAGAAGGAATCCTGGGTCTTTGAATAGTCCAGAAACTCCTGGACGTTAGCCAGGCAGGGAAAGGCTGGTTGTAGGCTGTCCAGGATATGAGGGAAGAGGACGGCTGGGTCTTCTCCAGGAGCCCCTGGGCTCTGCGTGGGGCCTTCCTGCTGCCAGGGTGCCTGGGGGCCTCCAGGCTGGGAGCCTCTTCCATCTGCACTTCTGACTCCTTCGGAACCTGGGCAAGTCCCTTCTCTCTGGGCTGTGCTACACCCCTTGTTGCCTTCTGGGGGAAATGTGAGGAGGTGAACTTCTGTGAAGAGAGTGGGACCAAGCCATCACTGGTCCACGTTCCCGCCCTGTGCCCCGGCAGGAAGGAGACATTCCCTTGCTCTGGGAATTCATTGGCTGTCACTCAAAAGAGGCAAGAAAAGATGAATCATGCACAAGGTGGCACCGCAGGCTCCAGCCTCAGGTTGGCTGTGTCCCTTGAGACAGGAGCACCGAGTGGGTAAGGAGGCAGAAGTCCTAGAGGTGAGAAGAGGGAGGGACACAAGGGGCCGTGCAGCCCCTCCCTGGGCTCACCGACCAGTTCCGTTTCTGTCCTCCCCAGGGTGCAGCCTGGGTGCCTTGGGCCTGCAGGACCAAGCTGGCCTCTGCCAGGCCCACCGGCCTCAGCCTCGGCCTCACCTTGGGAGATACCCAGGGTGGCGGTGAGGACTGAGCCAGGCAGGAGCCAGGCGGGGGAGGGGGCAGCTCGAGTCAAAAAACGCTGACGCCAGAGACAATGAGCTCTCCGAGGCTGAGGCAACTCATTTGGTCCCGGCCACGCTTTATTAAATTCTCATAAACCTGTCAGGGGGGACAGGGCTCGCTTCAGTTTACCTCATTAGCCCGACACAATGACGGGGGTTGGGAGGTAGAGGGAGGGGGCAACAAGGGGAGGCCGGGCTCAGTGCTGAGAACCGAGCCAGCCAGGAAGATAATTGAATTAAGTGGCTTTTGTTAATGGTTTTTAAGACTCCGAAGTGTAAATAACATTTAGGGGATTTCGTTTAATGGGGCTGGGGTTTTAGGGACCCAGGGAGCTTAGAGGAGGTCCAGCCCAGTCCCTGCCCCTCTCCCCCATCCCAGGGCAGCTGGGGAGGAAAGAGGCAGGGAGAGCCAAGGCTGGATGCAATGAAGTTAGTCTGGGAGCAGTGAGGGCGGGGCCAGAGAAAAGACAACTTCCTGGGGTGTCTTTGAACAGACACGGAGAGGACAGAGGACCTGAGGGAGAAGACATGGAGGCAGGGCTGACCGTGATGAGCTGCCCAGGCCTGCAATGCCGCCACCGGCAATACGGCCAGGGCTGTCTCTGGGGTGTTGCTGGAGGCGTGGCTGTGAGTGTTTAGGGGACCTGGCCTCCTGGGGCAGCCAAGGTTCATTCCTCATGGAGAATTGCTTACTGTCAGTCAAAGGGGCTCCCCTGGGAGGCAGTGAGCACCCCATCACAGGACATATATGGGGCTGTGGTGGTGGATTAGACTCTACCCCAGGCTCCCCGAAGGAGACTGGATTTGAACTGAGCTATAAGAGAACCTGCAGGTGGAGTGGGGAGCTCAATTCTCTGGGGGCACAAGGCTCAGGGGAGCTGGAAACAAGGACGTGGACAAGTTGTCTTAGAATCCATCCCCACGCTTTCCTCAGTTACAGCTTCTCCCTCCCCGCAGGCATGGTCCAAGCGTTTGTTGGCTGGGCTGGAGGCAAAGGGCTCTGGGCAGGTCCCAGGGAGCTGGAGGTGCGATGGGGCGGGGCTGGTCTTAGGCCAGCCCACAAAGGGTTAAGGCGTTAATCGCCCTGCATGCGACAAAGGGAAGTGGGTTTTCTGATCCAGAAAGGATCAGTCCCTGGGACGCCCCATCAGGCCCTTCAGCGTGAAATTACACCCCAGCAGGGGTGCTCTCCTCCCCCCATACACACTGCCCGCCTCGCCTCGTCCTGGCACAGGATTAGGGCCTGGAGTCATCAGCTTAATAGCTGCCTCCCCTCCCAGCCCCTCTCCCTTGGGAGCCTTCAGTCCTGCCTCCAGGCCTGAACCAACCTCTTCCTCACCTTCTGTCCACCTGTCAGTTGATCTATCTGGTCATCTCTGTCCTAACTCTTGGTCTGGTCATTCCATCTGTCTCCTTGGCTGACCCTTGACTCCAGTCCCTATTTTAGTTTTTTTTTTATAACATTTAATCAGCACCCCAAATGTGTTTGCTTACCTATTCGTTGTCTGTCTCTGCTAAGTGCCTTGGGCACAGGCACTGCATCCCCACTGTCCGGGCTGTGTCTGGCAGATAGTTGGTGCTCGATAAACAGTAGTGGACTGAGGCCCCCTCCCACCCACCTCACAAAGACTGGGTGTGGTCCCTAAACTCTGGACATTGGTGCTCAAGCCCGTGCCAGGACAGAGCCGTGTCCTGAGGTCCCTGCCTCAGACCCAGCCTCTGCCTCAGATCCAACCTCATCTCTAAAGGATGCCAGGAATGTGACAGACCAGAAAAGGGAGAAGCCCTTCATGGCCAGACGGTGCACACTCATCCTTGGGTGCCATCCCTGGAGGCCCTTCCATCCCACTTCCTTGGGCCTCTGCTGAGCCTTTGCCACACGAGTGACTCTAAGCCACATCTGCACCTACAGCTGCGTGTACCCAGCATGGGCAGGGGTCTCAGATGAAACAATTGAGGAAACTGGGGGGCAAATATCACAGAGAATCAAAACCCTAGGAGGACATTCAGAAATCCAGGCTGTTCGAGGCAGGCTGATGGCCGGTATAGACTACACTCCAACCTCTGCACAGGAGTTAGCGGCCCAGCAGCAGCCAAGCCTCACAGCAGGGCCAGACAGGAGCCAGTTCCTGAGGTTCTAGACAAGAGCTTGGCCCTCACACTGCTTCTCCAGTTCAATTTAACAAGTGTGGTATTGATTCAACACCAACTCTGAGCCAGGCTCTGGGCCATGCCAGGCCCTGCTCAGGGAGCTCCATCTGGGTGTGGATAAGACCTGCACGTGGTGCCTAGAGGGCTCGAGAGGGAGGGGCTTGCCCTCCCCTAGATAATCAAACAAGGCTTCCTGGAGAGGGTGTCAGGTGGGTGGGCTCTAAAGAATGACTAGGCTTTTCCCAGAAGGAGGGATCAGCAAGAGCAAAGACAGATGGGAAGGGCACAGTGGGGGTCCGGTTTGGTTGGACACCCCAGCACAGTGTGAGAAGAAAGTGGCCCCTCCCCGCTGGCTGCCCAGCACGTCTGTGTGGAGGTGACGGGAAGGGTGGGGTGACCTGTGAGGAGCCAGGCTTCCAGGTCTGCCAGCGGCTCAGGTGGAGATGGCAACAAAGAGCGGCTTTGTGTGCACATGCTCACACTCACACGCACCGCACACGCCCCACAGAAGTTCTTTCCAAGAATGGCTCTTCAAGCCTGGCTGCCAAGATAAAGGAGCCACTGGGCGGTCAGCCCCCAGGGGAAATATCGCTCCTGTGGCCTTTGTTGTTCGAAGGGCTTTCGAAATCCCAGGACTCCTCTTGGAAAGGATCTCGGGCTGAGGTGGTGGTTCCCACAGCTGGAGACGTGGGAGAGGATGGCACAGCCTCCCTGGCCTGGCAGAGGGAGGAGCCCCAGGGGGCCAGGCTTGGAGCATTAGCAGCAGTGGCAGCAGTTTAATCCTAAACTTTCATCATCACTTGCTCAATTCCCACAGCCTGGGGGTAGGCAAAGATCTCCCCATTTCACAGACGATAAACAGAGGTTCACAGAAGCCTCGCAGCTATTGAACAGCCCACAGCGAGCTAATGCTGGGAATGAAACTGACTTGGCACCAGTCACAAACTGAGCTCAGCCCTGGCCTCATCCTGAGCCCCAACTCTGACCCTGATTGAGCCACGACTGCCCTACCCCTGGCCCCAAATGATCCCTGATCTCAGTCACATACAAACCTTTGATCCTGGCCCCATTCTGAACCTCTAACAGAGCTGCCCTAGACTGATCCCTGATCCTAGCCTCAGATTAGCTCTACTGTTAGCTTTAAGCCCCATGAGGTCGGAGACCTGTGCTGCTCATTCACCCCTGCTACTTTACATTTATGCATGTGCGATTATTCCAGTAATCTCTCTCTATAGGGCCAGGGCCTGAGTCTATTGTTATTTACCACACTAATAATAGTGCAATTATAGCATTAATAACAAGCATTTATTGAGCATTTACTAAATGCCAGGCTTTGTGCTCAGTGTTGTCCAGATGTTATCTCATTTAATCCTCACAAAAAGCCCTGAAGTACATGTTGTTATGCACCCATTTTACAGATGGGAACACTGAGCTCCAAGGTCACACTAGGAGGAGGTGTGTAGTTCCCTCCACCCATCATACTCAGCTGCCTAGTGAGGGACGGGTACGGACAGGGAAGTCTCAACTATACGAGCAAGAGGAAGCATTTGAACAGGTGGGAGAAGCCGAGGGTTTTCTGGAGACTCTGAGTGTCTGAAGCAACAGAAGGGCCAGGCGAGCTGAGGGAGATTGCGATGAAGGAATGAGACCAGCTACACAATTTGTGGAGTCCAGTGCAATGTGAGAATGCAGGACTGCTTGTTAAGAAATTAAAGATTTCAAGGAGGGTCCTATGTAACTGCACAGGTCACATGCCAATGAAGGTGGCCCCCAGAGGGGATGTGCTTGGGGATGGATGTGTGGATCAAGGAACATGGCTGTTACAGTAGCAGCTGGGACCGGGTCTGATTGGCATGTGGGTATTTGGGCAGTATCTTCAGCAGGCACAGGGGAGCAATCAGGGGGCATCTCTGGGCACCAAGCTGGCAGTGTGACTGGAGAGGCTCATGTGGAGGGGAGTTGGTGCCACTGTCTAAGTCAGGGGTCCTCAAACTTTTTAAACAGGGGGCCAGTTCACTGTCCCTCAGACCGTTGGAGGGCCGGACTATAGTTTAAAAAAAAACTATGAACAAATTCCTATGCACACTGCACATATCTTATTTTGAAGTAAAAAAACAAAATGGGAACAAATACAATATTTGCATTTGCATGTGGCCCGCGGGCCGTAGTTTGAGGACCCCTGGTCTAAGTGTTGGGTGGTGCTGTCTGGAGTGTAAGCCGGGGAAAATGCACATCTTGGGGATGCGGCGAATGTATGTGGAGCATCCAGGTGTCAGACCATGGTCTGTGTGTGTGAGGGCTTGTATGGGGGGGGGAGGGGAGGAAGTAACAAATGAGTAGGAGAGACAGACAGACAGACATTCTGAAATTGTGTGGTCCAGTGCAGAAGTCAGCATGTCCCATGTGTCCGAGAGAGAAGATATGGGTGTGAGCGTGTGTGGTTGTGAGGGGGGAAGGATATGTGTGTAATTGGGAGTATGTGGAAGTATGTGGGAGGTTGTAAGCATATCTACACATACACACACACACACACACACACACACACACACACCCGGGTGCTGGCCTGTGCTGCCTTCCCTGTTGTGAGGTGCTCCCAGGTGACGCTGTCCCCTAGCCCTCCCTGGCCCAGCCCAAGCCTTCATGGGGTCAGGTCCCCCTCAGAGACACTCCTGCCTACGTAGGGTGGTCAGAGCAGAGAGCTGCTGCCTGGGCCTAGGCGGTTGGGGTGATCCTGGGCCAGGGGTGTCAGGTTCCCCTCGAGGGCCGGGCCGCCCTCTGCAGCCCTCTGAGGGCCTTTGTTGGAAGTTCAGACAAACTTGTCAGGGGGGCGGGCTGGAAGCTGCCTCCTAATCGGCTTTCCCAGAAGGGAGAGCAGAATGAGAATGAGACTTCCAGCCCTGGCCGCTCTGTGGGAAAGAAGGGGGAGGGATGGGCCCGGCTCTCCCTGCCCTAAAGGGCCCTCTCACAGGTGCCCCTTCCCCTCTGGGAGCCAGAGCCCTGGACTGCAGAACACGGAGGCCCACATCGAGAACAGGAGGATTCGGGGAGAAGTTCCAGAGAGCCCCCTGCCTTTCTCATCTGTCACCACACACAGCAAGCCAGACACACAGCCACTCAACCCTCCACTTCCTCCAGGCCCTGCTCCCTGCCTCACCGCGCCTCCCAGGAAAGCTGGACATGGTTAGTGATTCCCATTTAACAGAAGAGGAAACCGAGGGCCAGAGAGGGGCCATTATTTGCCCGAAGTAACTTGTCCCAACTCCACAATAGAATCTTCTTTCCCTGAGGTCCCGCCCTCAGCATTTCCCGGTGATCTCATTCAGATGCGCTCCCTCCCCACGTCTCTGCTCACCACCCTCAAGGTGAAGAGCGTGGATTCTAGGTGAGCCGAGTTCATACGGTGGGTCCCCCATCGCTAGCTGTGTGGTGTTGGGCATATTATTAAACTTCTCTGTACCTCAGTTTCGTCATCTATAAAATGGGGTTAATAATAGGACCTACCACATAGTTGTGTGGGGATAGAGTGACTTAATATCTGTCAAGTGCAAAGCACAGAGGAAGTGCTCTGTAAGTACTTGTTAAGCAAGTTCAAGTCTAAGTCAGCAGCGCTGACCCAGGACATCCCAACATCTTCCCTTCAAGAAACCGAAGGCTCCTCAAATGCAGCAAACAAGCCCAGCCTGCGCTCAGGCTCATCCCCCCACACTCACCCCAGCCCATGGTCCCGTCCACTGCTGCCAAGCCAGAGACGCAGGGGCACCCTCAACCCCTCCCACGCCTGCAGTCACCACAGTCCTACTTCCTAAATCTCTCATCAGTGTGAGCCCTTCTCCTCACCCCTCTTCCTCCATCTTCCTCTCACCAGGACATGACGGGGGCCTCCTCCCTGGTCTCTGCCTCTTCATGAACCACCACGCCCCAAAGGTATGGGACGGAGGTGGGATTTACCAAGATGAAGTCTGACCACCCCATCCCCCCCTGGGAATAGCTTCCAATGTGCTCCCCCAGGCCCTCACGCCTGAGTCCAAGCTCATAGCTTCCCTTTCCAACCTCGGCCTGACACGACCCCCCACCGTCCTGGAGGCCACCCAGACAGGCCCCTCCAGGGTTCAGAGCTCACTCAGCCCACAGGTGCGGTAGCGCTGCATGTGCGCTGCTTCTCCCAGGACACCCTTCTCTCTTGCCTCCTGGCAAGCACTGGACCTGTGGGACTCAGCTCAAAAGTCTCCCTCCTTAAGGGCCTTCCTGGCCTCCCCAGGCTGAGCAAGGGACCCCTCTTCTGTACTCCCAGAGTTCTCTATTTTTGAACCCCAAATTGCCCTGTGTTATAACTGTCTGGAGAGCAGGGACCATGTTTCTTCCTACTTGTTTCCATGTACCCAGCACAGGGCCAGGCATACAGCAGGTGCTCAGTAAGTGCTGAGTATGTATAAGTAATTGGAACTGCAGGGTTACCTGGCTCCCTCTATGCCAGGAAAGGTGTGTGCCATGGTGCTGAGGAATGTAGGAGGCACGCAGTGGCGCAGGTCCCTGCGGGGAGCGGGAGTGGTGAGAGATTTGGCAGACATTTGATCTGTCAGCCCCTGACAGGGAGGTGGGGCGGCAAGGTGAAGGGGGCTGCTCCCCGCCCTAATCCTCAACCCCACTGGGGAGAGAGGAATGCGTCTCCTGGGGTCTGTCACCGCCCCTGGGAAGCTCCCTGCACACTATTCAGACTGCCGGGTTCTCCTACCAGGAAACCCCCAGAGGCGACAGCCCCTCCCAAACCCCTGCCTGGAGCCAGCACAGAGGCCCTGTGCACACGCTGGAACCTGGTGAGCAGAAGTGATCGCCTGTCATCTTTTCCTTGAAATTAGAAAGGGACTGAGATTTCACAAAAAGGATTTCTTGGTTGTACCTTTTCCTGCAGTTACTGCCTATCTGTACAGTCTCGCACTCTCCCCCCTCTCTTGCTTGTGCATAAGCACATACACACACAAATGCAAGCAGACACGGGCTCTCACGTGTACATATAGATGTATAGGCTGTAATCACACACACACAGACCCTCACCCTGCCCTGGAGGGTCCTTCATGAATCTGGACTCCATGCTGCCTCCCATAGCAGAAACCCCTTCATCCTCTGCTTGCTCATCCTTGAGGTCAAAATGCTCCCTCCAGAGGCTGCCTGTCCCACTGGAGAACAGCTCTGCCTTAGATCCTGTTGTGCCTTCCTGTCATGCCCCGTTGGCCCTGGCTTACTTGTGTTTCCCACAGAACCCCCCGCCCTCTCCATCCTATAGACCCACCCCAGGCTGCCCTGAAGCCCCCAGGTGCCCGTGCCCCTGGCCACCCTGCCATGTGTGCCTGGGTGAGTGAGATCCACGCAGCCCAGAGTAGATGGAACCCTTCCCACCCTGTCCCTCTGCTCCCGTGACCACTCCAGAGTGACACAGCAGCTGCCAGTTGGGAAGGGCCAAGGAGAGAGCTCTGAAGCCCATGCGGGAGTGGCCAATCCGTGAGGCAGGCCTGCCTCCCTCCCCCACGGCCACAGCACTGGACAGGCAGTGACAGACCTTGAGACAGCAACTGCGTAGCCCACTGCAGGCGCCTCTGGGAATGAACCTGGACCAAAGGTTGTGCTGCCAGATTCTCTTTTATTAGCCAAGTAGGACAAAGAATAGGTCACAACGTCACAGGAAGTCAGACAGACAGACCGATACACGGGATAGAGTGTCATGCTGCACTACGCAGGGGGCAGGGCCGGGGAGGGGGGGTCTGAGTCTTGTTTTGTCAACTAACAGAATAAATAAATACGGTACACAGTGTTTTTGCCACAGGCTGGCACAACCTCTAAGCACAAATGGTCACAAAACAGCTGGTTTAGAAAGCAGTCTGTATAGCCTGCCGGCTGTGGAGTCGGGGTTGGGGGTCCAGGCCCCTCTGGACCATGCTCTGGGGAAGTGAGGAAGCAGAGGAATGGAGACCTCGAAGAGAAGGGAGAGGTGAGGAATGAGGCTTTCCTGGGAGGGACGGTCAGAGCTCCAGCATCAGGGTGACCCAGCCGATTCAGCGTCAGGCCCCAGTGGTGGGGGGCCACCCCAAGCCCATACCCTCTGATCCCATAGGAGACCCTTGGTGCTCTCTCCTCTTGCTCTCCAGCTGCTTTCAGTAACTGAGGCTGGCCCCCCAAACTAGGTAGCGATCTGCCCAGGCTCAGGTACCACATACACTTCCCTGCATTCTCTGGGCTGGTAGAATTGGCTCAGATGAATGAGGAAGTGTTGACAACCATCTGAGGGAAGCTGAGCTGAGCCTTGGGTGGGCCTGGCTCCATCCAGGACAGAACATGACTCTGGGGTGGACTTGTCCCTTAGAGGTCAGGGGAGGCTGCCTGGAGGAGGTGATGCTTAGAGCTGTTGGATTCCAAGGCCCAGTGACAGTCATTTGCATCCAGGGACAGGCAAAAAGCTTCAGTCCCCAGGCCTGGTCCAGATAAGATTTTGTTCGGTTCAGAAACAGATCTTACTGGAGCTGATCCCAGAGGACGAACCAAAAATTCCTCCTGTCTCCTGGAGTATCTGCCACCCTCCTGTCCCCCTGACCCCCTGTCTCCTGCTCTGGTGTTCCTGTTGGATCCACCTTCCAAATTCCAGATCCCAGATCCTGCTTCATCTGATCCCCTGTTCAGAAATCCTCACCCGCTTTGGAGGTGAGGACTCTAGTCTGGATCCAAGGGCCTGAGCCCCACCTCTCATAAAGCCAGCCACGCCTTCCCTGTTGTCTACTTAGTCTCACTCCATTGTTTTGTTCAAACAGCTTTCCTGGCCCAGGCTACCATCCCCCTCACTCCCCTCCTACCCCTCCCCATTTAAAGACTTTTCCATCTGCCTCAGCCAGACCCCCAAGGATGATGGACATCAACTGTTCTGCAGACCAATCCTACCAAAACACCAAATAGACCCCCCGCCTTCTTCCACTGGGAGAGGAGACAAGCCTTAGGAATTTCAGATGCAACTTTTCTAAGCAGCGGTGGAGGGTTCAGTGGGTAGAGGGTTGGGGTTCAGTCCCCAGTGGCGGTGGGCCACCCCAACCCGTAGGAGACCCTTGGCACTCTCTCCTCTTGCTCTTTGGCTGCTTTCATGACCGAGAATCTGTGCAAGCCAGCCCCTCCCCCTGCCCTGAGCCCCAGACCCTGTGAAGGCATGGAGATGGGGTGACCACAGAGGCCAGCACTGGAATTCAAGAAAAGCAGAATCAAATCCAGATTGTCTCCACTTGAAGGAACCCATAATACATATTGGGAAACTGAGGCCCAGAGACTGTGGCTGTGCCCACCGGAGAGGCTTGTGCATACAACACCCATTGCTCCACAGCAAAGCAACTGTAATTCTCGAATTCATACATTGTGCTTTTGAGAGCTGTGTTGTGGTTGTTGTGAGTGTCACTAAAAACTTCTGAGCACAGACGTGCAGACTAGTGGAGCTGGACAAGACAGCACAGCCCATCAAAGCCAGATGAGGACACGGGCCCTGAGAGGCTATGGGCTGGCCCAAGGTCACGTTGCTTTGAAAGGGAGCTTGCTGAGCAGGGTTCCCGGTCATAAATGGGAACACATCAAGGACTAGCTGAAAGAAGCCCTTACTTCAGCGATCCACTCTGGGACAGGATGCCATAGAAGCCTGAGACCACGCACTGCTGCGTGGTTTGCACGCACTGTGATCAGGAGCTAGAGTTCAACCTCCCCTCCTGGCTCAGACGCACCCCTGCAATGGACACTAACTGCTGAGCCTGGAGGCGAGGCTGTGCAGAGGGGCACCTCCTCTCTCTGAGAGCACCCCTTCCCTCTCACCTCCTTCCAACCAGGGAAGTCTCACCAGAGAGGGGAGTGGCTACAGGGTCTCTAGCTGGGGCCTGATCGCCTCCAGCTGCCCTGAGAGGGTGCCGTGGGGGAGGAGACAGGCAGGCAGGGAAGGAGCAGAGGAGAAGCAACATCACTACAACTAAAAAGCCACAACCCCAAACAAAACGGCCTGGGAATTGAGGATACCAGCACAGCCCGCACCAAGGAAAGAAAGAGGGGGTGGGGCTAAGAGCCGTGGGGGAAAGAAAGGTGCAGAGTGGGGAGGACAGAGGCGGGAGGAGAGGCCTCAGGAACAGGACAGGCAGAGAGAGGAGGTCAGGGAAGGAGACAGAGAGAAGGGAAAGCCGGAGTGAGAACAGGAGCTGTAGGTGGAGGCAAAGGCGGCTGAGAAGAGGGGCGGGGGGCCTGGGACAGGCAAGTGCCTGAAAATATAGTTTTATAATATTTATATTTATATCTCACATTCCACACATCAACTTACTAGGGGGCAGAAGGCATGGGAGGGGGGGAAGGGAGGAGGCAACACTAAGGTGGGGCTCTAGCCAGTGAGAGCCTCTCACTCCCCCAGCAAAGGTGGGGCACCCCAGCTTCTCACCTCCTCCCTCGGAGCCTCCTGGGATCCAAGCGGGGCCATGCAGAGGGTGTGTGGGTGCGGCTTCACCTGGGGCTAGGACTCTGGGGGAGGGGGCAGGGAGCGGGATTCCCGAGCCAGGACCCCTGTGCTCATTGGACTAACTCCTTGAGAGCCATCTGGGGATAACCCTGGGGCTGGGAGGGGGGCACCCAAGACCCCTGGCTGGGCTGGAGGCCAGCAGTCAGTTGGGCAGGGTATCGAGTCCCAGGGAGGCTGCATGCTGCTTGGCCCGAAGCCGCAGGTTCTCGATGCTCGTGGTTTTACTGTTCAGGGCAGCTGAGGCAGGTGCCAGGCCTGCTGGGGGCGCGGGCAGCAGCGGGGACCCCCACACGCCCTGATGGGCAGCAGCGGCTGCTGACAGGGACTGGTAGTATGACTGGCAGTGCAGTGAGCCCAGGGGGGCCATGTTGACGCCCAGGTAGGGCACGGCGGCTGCAGCAGCTGCGGCAGCAGCAGGGGCCGGGCCCCCTACTTCGAAGGATGAGTAGTGTACCAGGTTGTTGGTGGCCGCCATGTGCTGACGGAATTGCTCCTGCAGACGGAAGAGGCTCAGGGGGGATGAGGAGTAAGAGTGGGAGGGGCCCAGGAGGCTGCCCCCCGGAGCTGCCGGAGCCAGGGCCAGGCCGCCTGGGGAATCTGCAAGTAGAGAACCAAGGACTCAGGACAAGGGTGCTGGTCTTCCAGGAGGGGCTCCCTAGCTTTCCCAGCCCCTTGGCACTGATGGCAAAACAGGCTTTGGTTGAAACCATATTCACCCGTGTCAGCCAGGACACCCCCTGACGCATCCCTCAGCATCCTAAAGGGGGAGCCCAGGCTTCCTGAGGGGCCCCAGGGACCCTGCCAGGGCTCCCACGTGTGGTTTCTTGGGGAGAGTCCTTTTCTTTTCAAGGGCCATCACCCGCTTCCCCTCGCCTGTCAGTGGCTCCCTCTAGCTCTCAGCTCACAGCCCCATCCCTCCCTGCCTGTGCCTGAGATACGGCTCCTGCCAGAGCTATGTTCCTTCAAAACCACGGCTCCGGCCCTCTGCTGCCTGTGGGAATCTCAGGTACCAATATGGCACTCACCCAATATGCACAGGTACATCTATACTGGTTGTTAAAATACAGGAATGTCTCCAGAATGGTTGACAAATAGCTTTTGCCCTGAGTTCCCCCAAGTACCCCTCCCTTGCCACCCAGCCCCTCCTCCTGAATCTCCAAGACCTTCCCAGGGTTCAGCAACTAAAGAGTGACCCCTGGCATAGGCCCAAGTGCATTGTGATGAAGGCTGACTACTCCCTGCTCTGACCCACCTCGTACACCCAGGCCCCCGTCTGGCTGGGCCAGGCGAATCTCCCTGGGGGGCCCTGCCCACGCACAGCACCTCCAGCCTCACCTGCCTTGGGGCTGCCCCTCTTGCAGGCCAGCGCCTTGCTGTCAGCCCCAGAGCTCTTCTCAGTTTTGGGATCCTCGACCCCTGCCCGGGGGTCCTCCTCCCGGTCTGGCTGGTCCTCAGGGGCTGACTCACTGGCCGACTGCTCAGACAGGCTCAGGTGCATCTCAGTAGGGGGGTCACCGGTGGGCAGGCTGGGGGGCTGCTCGGCCTCCAGCTGGCTGTCTGGGGTTGGGGCCTCAGCCTTGCCTTCCCCATGGGAGCCCTCGGCCTCTTTCTGCTTCTGGAGCTGCTCTTTCTGCAAGCTGCGCTGCTTCTTCCGGAACTTGGCCCTGCGGTTCTTGAACCACACCTGGGGGCAGGGAGAGGAGCCAGAGGAGGGGGAGGAAAGAAGGGGAGTTGTGGAGTGGGTGCCCTGGGCAGAGATGTGCATGACAATATTGCCCCTGCCCCACTAGGAAACACACACCCTCGATCCCTTCTAAAACTCCCCGCTGTCACCGAAGGTGTTCACAGAGACAGCAGGTACTCTTTGGCACTGAGGGCTGAACTGCTGGCCCCTAGGCAATGGGAAACCAGGCTGATGGGCTGGTGCTTGTCTGCAAGGTCTAGTTAAAGGAGCGGGGCCCTACCTGCACCCGGGCCTCAGGCAGGTTGGTGCACATGGCCAGCCTCTCACGCATCACCACATCCGGGTAGTGAGTCTTCTGGAAGGTCTTCTCCAGGGCCTCGAGCTGCTGAGCAGTGAATGCCGTGCGACTGCGACGCTGTTTGCGGTGCTGGGAGCCATAACGGGCCTCCAAGATGATGTCTTGAAATGTACAGCCGTTGGAGGACAAGGAGAGGGGGCCCATTTAATTATGGGAAATAGGTTTTAAGTCCTACCCTGCTCTGACCCACTGCAGACACCCAGGCTCCTGCCAGAGCTGAACCCTGGCCCTTCCCTCGTGGAAATCACCCCTCCCCTCTCCATAGGGCTGGGTTTTCAAGGTTGTACCACCCATCATTCACTATGAGGTCCACCGAGGTCTAACTCATCTCCATGAATAGCCTTCAGGAATGTGATTGAGGTGATAGGTGGGCATTGCCCTAAGATCCATTAAGTCCCAGGATACTTTGGGTATAATATCCTGAATCTACATGATGCTAATGATCTGTGAGTCCATGTCACCAAGTTTCTAATGTCCTATGGTACCCTATGACCCTTAGAGTCTGAATACCAACAGAACCCTGGCCCCTGACCAGGAGAAGTCCGGCTGTGAGCTGGGCCTTTTCCGCGAGGTCTGAATGGGAGCGGTCTGCTGGGTAGACAGTATTCGCTGGCCCTGGACTCCATCTCTGCTGGTATGAACCCCATCGTTCCAGCTGGCCTATGAGTCCCTGAAGGTGGGGTCTGATGTCTCAGCCAGAGAAAGCCTGGCCTCTGGCAGGGCCCTGAGGGCACAGTGTTGACCCTTTTGGCTGTTTCCCCGAGGAGGAAAGGACAGAGACCAGGTCCTAACCACTGCAGGCTTGGAGGGGAGACAGGGGAGGGTGCGCTATTGATTTAAGGAAACCACCCAGGATAGATGTCTGCCTGGGGCTGGTGTCCAGTCTCCAGCCCCTTCTGCTTGACTCATCGCGGGAGGATGGGCAGGAGCCTCTCTCCCCAGCCTCCCATCACCTGCCTGCGCTGAAGGAAACCCGAGTTGCCAGCCCTGAGCTCCAGGAACTGGAGAGTCACCCACAACACTCTCGATGGGGAAGAAGGAGGCAACCGGGTGTCCAGGAAGCCTCGGACTTTGGGCTGCTCCTTCTTCAGTTTAAAGAAGAAGCCCTGAAACCCCCAAACCAACACTAATACCAGCCTGGACTGAGCCCTGAGCTCATGCTGGTCACAGGGGCAGGGGACTGCGTGGGGATCCCTCAGTCAGCCAAGCCCTGTTTGAGAAACAACAACCCAGTATCGTGTTTCTGGTTCCAGGGACTACAAGGGGCAGGTGGTCACAGCCTTTGAGGCCAGGCAACCTCCTGCTGGAAGCCCAGGCCTCCATACAGAGGCCCCTCTGGAGCTCATGTCCCTCTTGCTCAAGAATTAGATAATTGGGGGAGCGCTGAATCCTCCAGTTCCTCGGTGCCCTCTTCCCCAGAAGAGGTGGGCCTCTATCCCTGACTCCTCCTTTCTGGGTCCGGACAGGGTCCAAGATCGCACCTCTATGCAGGCAGGGTCCTCATACCCCGTCCCACTTCTGTGCCTATGCTCATGCCAGTCCTCGCTCCTTGACCTTTTAAGGCCTGGCTCCTGCTCCATGACCTCTAGGAAGCCTTCCCTGACTACCACAGCTGGTCTTACTGCTCTGAGCAGCCCTACCATTTGATCCTGGCCACATTCCTCCTGCCATGCCATCTCATGGGTCAATAGGCACCTGGTCTCCTTAGGGGTGCCCATAAACCCTCTGAGCATTGCCTGGCACAGGGCTGGGCCCACGTGTGGTCAACAGCTCCTTAAGGTTTGACCTAGGACAGGAAGGGGGTCGCATCACCTCCCGGTAAATCACACTCGTCGCCTGTGCCATCAAATCCTTCCATGCCCCCTGAGAGGCTGTCAGGACAGGGCAACGGTCAATTTAACCAGGGGCTGGGGTCGGGGGACCAACCCGTAGCCCTTCATGGGCACTTACCTTGGGACTTGGGTAATAATGACCTCTGAGCACTTACTGAATATTTTGCATAAGTTATCTCAAGTAACTTCCCAAACATCCTATGGGTGATCACTACCATTGCCCCCTGTTTACAAAGGGGAAACTGAGGCTCAGAAAAGACAGGTGAGTGGGCAGACCTTGCAATGACTGCAAGTCTGTGACTTCAAAGCCCATAATTTTAGCCATATGTTATGTTCCAACCCTCTGCCCCACCTCTGCCTAAATGTAACCTGTATGAGCCTCAGTTTCCTTGTCCATAAAATGGATATAATAACCTCTCCTTATCAGGACTGGATAGTTTGATG
>NW_005355967.1:51255-63517 GCF_000412655.1 Myotis brandtii | reverse complement strand
GGGGGGGGGGGGGGGGGGGGGAGGCCTCACACAGTGCCTGGCACATGGGTATATGAAACATGAGAGCCCTCATATTTATGACTTCGTGTGCCTGAAATCTCCTCCCTCCCCTGGGCACTCCAGCTACTTCCTGGCTGTAAAATTCTGGGCTAGTCCCTTACCCTCCTATCTAAGTCTCTTCATCTGTGAGATAGGCTAATGAATCCCTCTCAGGGTTGTTAAGGGAATTTGAAGGCATAGGGCCGCTCCAGCGCCCAGCACAGTGCTGGCAACCACACCGAGGGGTGCTCTGGTCAGCCTCACCTAGATTTTGAATTCACATCCCTCTCTGTTGCTAAGTGACCTGGATCTTCTTGAACTTCCCAGAGGAAACTTTCCCAGTGCGCCCTCCCTCCTATCTCTGCCTTCCAGAGTCTCCTCCACTAGACCTCTCCTCCACTCCCAACCTTCCTAGTCCCACCCCCACAGCTCTTACCAGCCAGGCGTTCAGCCAGTGTAAGTGCATGCACTGATGGCCGGTAGTCCGGGGCGTGCTGGGCCTGCTGGGCCGCCTGCTGGTGCAGGTTGTACATGGCACTGAGTGAGTTCATGGCATGCAGTGAGTAGCCATTCACCCCGTAGTGCTGCATCGCGGCATGTGCCTGCAGACAGGGAAGAGGGAGAAGTGACATGAGGCAGGGTGTCACACACTACTTTGGGAGAGACACAACCCCTAGCCCAGAAATTGGACGCCCACATCAACCCCAAGAGGTTCTGCCACCCATCAGGAAGTGGCCCATCTTGCCCACGACTAAGAGTGTGAGAGTTCCTGTACTTATTTCTTCATTCACCCATTCATTCATTGATTTACTCAGCAGGGCTTGTGCAGGGTTTAATGCTCTAGGCTCTGGAGTCAGACTCCATGGCCTGGAATCTCATTTAAGTCACTTAACTTCTCTGACCATCAGTTCCTCCATCTGCAAAATGGGGCTAATAACATATTTATCTCATGGGGTTGTTACAAAGATTAAGAGAAGCTTTTACAATAGGGCCTGGCACGCATGATGTGCTCAGAAATGGGACTCATTGTGATTTGTCAACCCATTTGCTGTTTTATGCAGTCACTTCCCCACTTACCCATCTAGACACTTACTCATTTGAACATTCATCGATTCATTCAACAAACATTCACTGAGGCCTACATGGGGCCAAGTCCAGAGCTGAATTGGGGACCCTGAGGCATTTGCTCTGATGTAACCCTAATGTGTTACATAAGAACACTATTGTTATGACTGTTATATATAATACATTCACTACCATTACCTCCCTCTGTTCTCACCATAGTCCCAAGAAGCAAGCAAACCAAGAACAATGAACCCCATTTACAGATGAATCTACAGAGGCTTAAAGAATGAGCAGTGACATGTCAAGATCACACAGTCAATTTGGGGCCTGCCCCACCCCCATTGCTTCAACCTCATTCTTTAGTGGCCAGTTCATCAGAGAACACATGCCTCCTACCGAGATGGTTCAGATCAACATGAGGCTGCCAAGGTCCCCTCAGCCCTGGTCTCCTCCAGACCCTCACAGTCCTCATCTGAGCACCCACCCTGCGTTGGTCTAATAGTAAAATGTCATCTTTGGAATAGGGCCCAATGTTTGTAGACTCCCAAAGGCACAAAGATGTTTCCTGTTTCTGGAGTGTGTGGTGGAAGAAGGAAAGGTTGAGGCAATGGAAGGTCCATTTGATAAGAGGAAGAATGAAGCCAGGTGTCCCAGCTCCCCACCCTCACTGAAATAGACACAGGCTATCCAGAACCAAGCATCTGCAGCATGCGTGCGCAAACACACACAGACAAGCACACACACGTTTCATGGGCAAACACACATACACAGATATTCTTCGAAAGGCATTCACAGAAACAGTCATTCACACACAAACTCAGCAAGTCACACATTCAATGTCATTATTCCCACAGTGCCGCACACAGACATTCTCAGAGACATCTATCCGTGCAGCAGATATATCTACACACAAACATCACACACGTACACACATTCACATATTACACATGTTCCTTCAACAAATAGTTATTAAGCAGCCATCTAATAAGTACCAAAGCCTCTGCCTTTGTGGAATTTACATTCCAAGGGAGGGGGGCTATATAACAAAAAATAAATATGTGTAGTAATGTCAGCCTGGAATAGTGCTCTGAAGAAAAATAAGGCAGAGGAGGAGAATAACAAAAAGAAAAGGCAAGCCCCAGGCGGGTGGCTCAGTGGGTTGGTGCATCGTCCCCATACACCAAAATGGCTGTGCGTTCTATTCCCGGTCAGGGCACATACCTAGGTTGCGGGATTGGTACCCAGTCAGGGTGTGTGAGAGAGGCAGCCAATCGATATTTCTCTCTCACATCAATGTTTCCCTCTCTCTCTCCCTTCCTCTCGCTAAAATTAATAAACATATCCTCAAGTGAGGATTAAAAAGAAAAAGGAAAGATTATTTTAGGATATATGGTCAGGAAAGGGCTCGCTGATATTTGAGGTAAGCCATGAGCAGCTCTGGGGGAAAGGCTTTCCAGGAAGGAACAACAAGGACAAAGGCCCTGAGGCATGAACAGCTAGGTAGAGTGTAGAAGGGGAGGGTGTGGGGCTGGAGCAGAGAGAAGGCGGGAGCTAGTGGAGGAGAGAGGCTGGAGGGAGAGAAGGGGGCCAGATCCCGGAGGGCTCATGGCCCATTGTAAGGAGTTTAAATTCTATCCCGAGTGTGATGGAAGCTCCTGGAGGGTCTTGAATAGGGAGTAACATGATCCGATTTGTTGTTAAAAGCTCATTGTGGCTGCTGTACAGGGAACAGACTGCAGAGGGTCAAGAAGAAGAGCAGAGAGACCAAGCCCCTGCAGAAGTCCAGGCCAGCAGCCATGGAGGTACCTGAAGGGCAGTGGGGGTGGGGGTGAAGGTGGTGAGAAGTGGTCAGATTCATGACATATTTTGAAGGCAGAATCGCCACGACTGTTGATAGGTTAGTTATAAAGTGTGAAAAACAGGACAAAAAAAGGATGACTCAAGCTTTTGGTTTGAGCAACTGAATGAAGATGGGTCACTTCCCGAATCAGGACTATTGAGGGAGATGGGGATCTGGAGGGGGAAACAGAAATCAAGGTTTTGAGGAAACATAGTAAGTGTGAAATATAGATCCAGCTTCCAAGTAAGAATATTGAATTGGCAGTTGGACATGCAAGTCAGGAGCTGAGGAAGAGGTTTACAGATTTCTGAGTCAACATTCACAGATAACAGCTACCAAAACATTTGCTTGCGGAAGCCCACTCTATGCACCATAAATATGACCCCCCCCACCCCCACACAAGGGAGAGATCTAAGAGAATAGAATGACAAACATGGCAACATAATGTGTTTAAACATTGTATAATAGCCCTGGTGGGGAGCTCAGTTGGTTGGAACACTGTCTCATACACCCAAAGGTTTCGGGTTTGATTCCAGTCAGGGTATATACCTAGGTTTCCAGTTTGATCCCTGGTCAGGGCATGTACCAGAGGCAAATTATTAATGTTTCTCTCTCATCTCTCTCTCTCTCTGTCTGTCTCTTACTCTCTCTCTCTCCCCCCCTCCTTCTCTCTCTCTCAAATCAATATTTTTAAATTGAATAATAGGATACACCATAAACAATAAACTTGGAAAAATATTTACCATATAAATGACATGCCAAAATTGATTTAAAAATAATAGCAAAAATAAAATAAACCATTTATAATATATAAAGAGCTTATAGAAGCAAAAACATGATCATCTTAAGTAAAAGATGTCTAAGTAAGTAGACAACTTATTAAGCAAGAAACACAAATAGCCATCTGACATATGACAAAAAGCACAGCCTTACTTATAACCAAAGAAATAAAAATAGAAATAATAAGGTATTTTTCACCAATCCGATGAGCAAATATGAAGAAAAATTATTACCCAACGTTATCTAGGGGAGTGGGAAATGCTCCCTCCCCTACCTGGCTGACAAAAGAGCTCTTTAGTTCCTGCATCAAAAGCCTTTAGAGAGAGCATCATTTGATTCAACAATTCCATTTCCAGAAATTTCTCCTTCAAGTATGCAGAGATACGTGTACAGGAATATTTATCACAGCTCTGCTTACGATGGCAAACAATTGGAGACCTCGGTGTCCACTGAGAGAGGGTTAGTTCAGTAGATGAGGGACAGCCGTGCCAGCAGTGGAATACGGTGCACAGTTTAAGACAATGATGTGTATCTGTATGTGCTGATGCTCACAATATATTGTTGAGTGGAAGAAATAGGTAACAGTATGCATGATGTGATCCCATTTTTGTAATGTATGTATAAAAATGCATAGGGGGGAAAAGCTTGGAAGGTTATACCCTGCATTGTTAACAGAGGTTATCTCAGGGAGATAGCAGATGGGATTACAGGTGATTTTCACATTTATATCCTTTCTTTCCTTTTTGGAGGATGGTGATGGGGAGGGTTATCCTTGTGTTCCGTGGGTGTGGGGATGGAGCCAGGCTCCAAAACAGGTGGGAAAGAGGGAACAGAGTTTAGAAGTAGTTTCATCCCTCCCTTCCCTCACCCCTACAGGGTTGCCCCTCCCTCACTCTAGGGCTTTGTTGCTTTAAAATTCACTGCTGTTAATGTGGTGACATTTTAATTGACTTAATTATTGCTGATCCCCAGTTTTTGATGCACAAGTCTTTATTAACTGAAGACAACAGAGGGACCTCTCTGGGCCCCACAACTCCCCCAGCCCACTGGCCCTCAGAAAATCTACAAGACCTTCCCAGTCTGTCCTCTGCCCACCCCTCCAGTCTGATGCCCTCCCCTTCCTCAGCCCCCAGCAATGCCAGATTATCTGCCATTGCCCCTTGTCACCCCCATGCCTTTGCTCCAGCTGGGCCCCCACCTGAAACACCATTTCCCTCCCTCCCCCTTCACATGTCCAATTCCTCCCTCTCCATCAAGACCTAGTTCAGCTTATACCTCCTAGGACAGTGGTCAGCAAACCGCGGCTCGAGAGCCACATGCGGCTCTTTGGCCCCTTGAGTGTGGCTCTTCCACAAAATACCACGTGCAGGCATGCACGTACAGTGCGATTGAAACTTCGTGGCCCATGCACAGAAGTCGGTTTTCGGAAAGGAGATAGACGAAACAAGTATACAAGACGAGTGTGGATGGGAGAGTTGGAAGGGGTTGACCTCAGCGAACAGACCTCAATCAGATTGAGGACGTTTTTAGCAAAGGCCAGCTTAGGAGTACCCTAATTAAGTTAATAACAATGTACCTACCTAAATAGTTTAAGTTTAAAAAATTTGGCTCTCAAAAGAAATTTCAATCGTTGTACTGTTGATATTTGGCTCTGTTGACTAATGAGTTTGCCGACCACTGTCCTAGGACATGGGGCCTTCCCCAACTCATTTCTAAGAAGGCATCTCTCCCCTCTCCAGGTTCCATGTGACTACGCTCAGATCACAGAAATGATGGTGACAACAACAATAATAATAGCTACCATGTACCAAACACAAAGCACCTCCCAGGGATTTTCTTAATTCTGGCACCTGAGTTAGAGCCGGGTGATGACACATCTTTCTCCCTCACAAGATTGAGCTTCATGAGGGCAGAAAGGGCATCTATTGCATTTCTGGTCTCCTCACCCCAGCCCAAATCACAGGGTCTGGCACAGAGGCAAGCTCTGGAGATGAGGACCAGATGAATTAATTAAGAGTAACAACTATTTATTAAGATAGACCAGACATCTCCAACAATTCTCCCATTACTCTTAGACAGCGGTTCTCAACCTGTGGGTCGCGACCCTTTCACAGGGGTCGCCTAAGACCATCGGAATACACATATATAATTACATATTGTTTTTGTGATTAATCACTCTGCTTTAATTATGTTCAATTTGTAACAATGAAATTGGGGGTCACCACAGCATGAGGAACTGTATTTAAAGGGCCAGAAGGTTGAGAACCACCGCCTAGGACAGTGATGGCGAACCTTTTGAGCTCGGCGTGCCAGCATTTTGAAAAACCCTAACTTAACTCTGGTGCCGTGTCACATATAGAAATTTTTTGATATTTGCAACCATAGTAAAACACAGACTTATATTTTTTATATTTATTTTATATATTTAAATGCCATTTAACAAAGAAAAATCAACCAAAAAAGTGAGTTCGCGTGTCACCTCTGGCACGCGTGTCATAGGTTTGCCATCACTGGCCTAGGAGGTAGGGACTATTATTATCCCCATCTTACAGATGCAGAAATGGAGGGTGAGAAAGATTGGGTAATTTGCTGCACTAGCCACGCTGCTAGAAAGTAGTGGAACATGTTTCCACAGATGAGGTTCTTCCCACCGGCTAGTGTTTCCTCACCCCAGCCACCCAGGTTCTTACTCTAACACATTCCATTCTCTGATTTGATCCAAGGCAATAGGACAACAGCAGAGAAAAAACACGTGTCCCCTGGTGTGTATGTTGTGGGTACACGTGCGTGTGTGTGTTATGAGATGAGGCTGTGTGTGTGTGTGTGTGTGTGTGTGTGTGAGCCCAAATCTCCCCAGATGAGCTCCTCTCTCCGGCCTCACACTCCGCCTCCTCACTCCAGGTGGACAGCAGAGCCAGGTCTCCTCTGAGGCTCCAGAGGGGCCCTTGTCTGGATGCAACCGATCACTGGCACTGGGTTCATGTGGTACTGCACGGTCACTTGTCTGCAGCTCATCTCACTGTTCATGTGTGGCCATGTCTGTACACAGCCTGATGTATGCATCTATGTGTATATAGTCTCTGTGATTATTTATATCTCTGTGGGTTTGTTTGTCTGTGAGCCTCTGTGTGTGTGTGTGTGTGTGTGTGTGTGTGTGTGTGTGTGACCACAGGAACGGACACTAAATGGTACCCTCAGAAGTCATGTGGCCCTGAAAAGGGTCGGAGAGAGAACAAGTGAAAAATACAAAGAGGGAAAAAAAAGCAAAGAGATGGAGTTGATGCAGTGAGATAGAAAGACCATCAACACAGAGAAAATAGATTTACCTTATCCATTTTTTTGTTTTGTTTCTGCAACACCAGCACAGAGCCTGTTACACAGCCAGTGCTTAGGAAATAATAAATGTTGAATGGATGAGAAAGAATCACAGGCTAATAGGTGGTGAGGGGGGCAGAGCCACCACAGCCCGGTATGGTCCTCGGAGCAGAGTGGACACTCGAAATCCCCTCTGTCCCCACCATCTCCTCTGTCCCCAGGACTATAAGCCTGGGTTTGGGTGGAACCCTGCCCAGTGGGCCCTTTTCCAGCAGTAGGGGCAGTTCAGACCTGCCCCTGGGGTGCTCGGCCAGGCCCGGCAGCTGGAGCCCCAACCACATCCAGTTCTGAGTGCTGTGGGTCCTACAGGGAGGCCAAGAGTCCTGTGGGGCCTGCGGGAGCCTCTAAACAGGGCCTTGCACTCCTGGCCCCAGGCCGGGCCCTGCATGCGCTCAGCCCACTGCACACTCCAAACAGAATCAATTATATATTTAAAAGGTGCCGCCCCGCAATTCCTGGCAAGCCAGGAGAGCCATCCATCATGGTGCGGCCGCGTTTCACAAGCTGTCGAATTGTGCTTACATTGGTTAAAAGAATCTTTATATTTCATTAAGCAAGCAGATCGGCGGATCTCCCGCCACAGGCGCCATATAGATGGCTTTAATTTTCCAAATCTGCAAATGCATCCGTTATGTCCCCGCGTCGCTGCTGGCTGCGGCCTAATGCCCAGCCAATCGAAGAATCAAGCAGAATTTTATTAGGGGGCATTTTTTATAAATTAACAGCAGCACTGCTAGGAAACCACACACAAGGCATCTTTGATTAAAAGGAAAGTGGGCCCTTCCTTTGGTCACACAGGGCTCAGCCACCCACAAGCCTCCCCATCTCTCTTCCTCTCCTTTTCTGAACTTTTCATTCCCCTCAGTTTCTTCTCATTCCCACACACAGTGGGGAACAAGGCAGAACAACTTTGTTGAAAGGAAAGGAAAGGAAGCAGGAGGGGAAGGAACAACATTCTCTGAGCGACCCGCCTCCTCTGTCCCGAGCACAGTCACACCGTCTCACTGACAATGACAGCTGCTTTTTATTGAACATCTACCATGAGCCAAGCCATCTTCTGCTCACTCAGCACAACCCTAATAGATAGAAATTATTATCACCATTATATGAATGTGAACACCGAGACTCGGGGAGGTAAAGTCACCTGCCTACGGTCCTACAGTGAGTCAGTGGTCGAGGCAGAATGGGAATCCCAGGTGGTTGAGAATCTATCTGGTACTTATTTCCAGAATGTGACCAAGAGATAGTCCCTGGTGAGGACTAGCCGTGGGTGTCAGTGGCAGCAGTGGGGACTGAAGGTAGACCATGGCCATGGACTTCCTTCCCTGAGAAATGCTGCTGACCTTTCAGTCTTGGATGTCCCCCAGCAACCCTCTGGGGGAAGAGGCCTGAAGCTCTTCCTCCTATCCAGCAGTTTAGAGACCAAAAAGACTTTTGCTCAGCAGGTAGAACAATAATACGTGAAGCCAGGAGCACCAGGCTAGAGCTCCTGCCCAACCCCAGGCTGCTATGTGACACTGGCAAGGGTTCTACCATCTCCGACTTCTTCTGCTATGACACTGACCCAGTGGCTGCCGCAGGAGGGAGAGAAAGCTCTGTGGTGAGAAGGGCATTGCCCTGGGCTGGCCACACACCGGAGGGAGGCTGAGGAGGGGAGACTCCTCCATGGGTGTGCATGGGTGTGTCTGTGTTGGGGGTAACCGAACAAGAGGACCTAGAATTCTTCCAGCTCTGAGCTAGTGGGTCCAAGATTTTGAGAGAAGCCTGTTCCTGGCACATGCCGGATACTCAACTATAGTAACCTCCTCATTAATGTCTTATCCCAGCTCTATGAGGGAGGCAGTATTATTATCTCCACTTTACAGATGAGGAACTGAGGCTTAAGGAAAATGAGTCACCCTTGGCTGTTTGGGAATAAGGAAGGCTGAGCCCCAATCCCAATAAGTATCCCTATTCCCAAATTAATCCTTAGTCCTACGTCTCCAAGAATCAGCAATGGAAGCCTATGATGTCAGGGTGTACCCAGACCCCCGCCTTACCCTGACCAAGGATGCTGCAGGTACAAGGTCTGGGGGCAGACTGGAGATGAGGGTATCCCAGCTGCACCTTCTCAGATGCTGTTTATTTTACAGGAGATCCAAGCGCCTCCGAGCCATTCTCAGGTCACTGCTGAACCCTCCAGCCTCCCTGAAAACCCACTGTCATATCAGCCTCTCACAAGTGCAGAAAGCCTTTTCCTCCCCTTGCCAGGGACCAGACTGCTCTCAGCCATGCCCCCCAGGGGGTGGGTGAGGGCACCAACAATTCAGCGATTCAGTGTTGCCAGCAAGGCCACAGAGAATAATCAAGGACACATTCTAGACACTTACAAGGGCTAATGGCTGGAATGTGGCACCATTTACTTCTGGGTGTCTAAGAGCTGGGGAGTCTGAGGCGCAGCCACCTTCCTCAGATCCTCAGCCCCCTGAGCTGCAAACCTCTGTCCCACTGCTCCATCAGTGAACATTTAGACCCGTTTCCATCTCCCCCATTTAAAACAAATGACCTCATCTCTCAGACGAGTTATCTCTGGGTCCTTCAAATCCAAATTTCTTGAAAGGCATTTCCAAAGTAGCCATCCACTTCCTCCCGTCCTGCTCGCTCCTAACCCACTACACCACCACCCTCCCCCTACCACTGAGATGCAGCTCCCCACAGTCCACATGTGGTGGCCTCCTCCTCTGGGAACACTGTCCCTCCACCAGCATCTCCTGGAGAATCCCGACCCCTCACACTAGGTTTGGGCACCCTCTTCTCCAGGAAGCCTTCCCAGATACCCCAGGCTGTCAGGTGACTTCTTCGAACTCCTATCCTAGCATGACCCCACCAAATTGTAGTTGCCTGTTTGCCTGCCCTTCCTAAAATAGAATAATAACTAGTTTTGGTGCCATCCTGATGGAGACCTGACAGGTAGCATCTCATTCCATCCTCACAACAACCTCATAATTCCCGTGTGATTGATAAGACAGCTGAGACCCAGAGAGGTAAAGTCACTTGCTACACAGCTAAGCAGCTGAGCCAAGGGAATCCAGGGAGTCGAACTCCGAAGTGCTCACCTCACCTCACCTTCTGTAGGGCAGAGTCTGGCTCCAGAGCCCGTACTTGGTACGCACCACAGAGAACATGAGACATTCATTCCAGGAGTAAAGATAGAGCCAGACAATGGACTCTGGGACCATGCAATAGGTGCTGGCTCCAGGCTCAGGTTCTAGGGAAATGCAGCGAGTCGGATGCCCTGGATGAGGAGAGACTAGCTCTGGGAGATGTGTGAACAGCCGCAGAGCTCAGAGCTGAGTGTCTCCTCCTCACCCTTCCTGCCCTGACAACCCCGGGCAAAAGCTGCCACCAAAAGCCAAGCCACCTCCTGGCTACAGCTGCAGCCCTGACCGGAACACAGCCTGAGCCCGACCTGTCCCACACGGAGCCCTGGCCACTGTTCTCACCTAGAACATGCCCTCTCCGTGCCCCTGTGGCATTTGATGCATCACCCTGGCCCGCACGTTGCTACCATTAACCCCACACTGCCTGAGCCCTGTGGGGCGGGAGTGAGCTGTGGCCGAGGCCGGGAATCCCCGGCATTTCCCTTCCAGCTCAGCTGAGGGCCCCTGAAGTGGTCCTGGAGTTGGAGCCCAGGACCTCAGACAGGTGGGCGTCAGGGTGAGTGGCTCTGCAAGGGTCAGGCCAGATGTGGTGGTGGACTCGGGGCACCCAGAGCTCAGTTCTTCAGAGTAGATTCTCTCCTCTCGCCTGGGCTCTGGGATGGAGACGGGGAGGGGTGCCCGGGTCCAGGGTGGGTCTCAGGACAGACCCCGCCCCCACGGGCCTCCAGAGAAGCCCTGGCGCTTAGTTCCCTACACAAACTGTTATCCATTAACATCCAATTATCCCTCGGTCCGAGCCATTAATTATAAATCAGCCGCTAATTGGGGTAATTAGCCCCCCGCAGGCTAATGGGCCGAGACTGAGGGAGGCCCCTCCGCCTACGCCCTCTTTCGAGGCCCTTAATTTGGGGGTTGGAGGGTGCTAAGAAATCGGGCGGCTGGAGTTTGTGTTTTTTTTCTTCAGACAGTGAAATGCGGCAGGGGGAGGGAGAGAAGATGAGGGAGGCCAGTTTCTGTTGTTTTTCTTCTCGAATCCTGTGAGCATCCGCTCTTGAACGAGGCCCAGGGAGAAGAAGTGTCGACATAATTGCTTGATTCTTCTCTTCCTTCCCCGCATAGACGCAGCTAGCGCGCCAGGGACGAAGTCGGAGGAGTCCGACGGAGCCGGGGTGGAGCTGGAGACAGGGTGAGCCGCCAGCAAGTCCCTGGCTTCTCACCGGCGCGGAGGCAGCCTCGCTCGCCTGGTTCGCCCCCGCAGTGACACCCGCAGGAATGAGCTGGGTCACTCCAGGCTCCCCGGACCCAGGCAGTGCAGGGCCGGGAACAGGGACTGCGGAGTCCCTGAGGAGCAGCTATTCCCGGCCCAGGTGCGGGCCTCGGACAACTGGAGGAACTCGGGGAGCGGCGTGCGGGGCGGTCAGAGATCCCAGTTCCCGCGCGCGGGGATAGGCATGCGGATAGATACAGGCCCGCAGCCGTGGGGATGCAAACAAGCCCTGGCGGAGAGATGTGGAGGCTGGAAAGGGCCACGGCCCGGCGGGCCCCGCTAACCTTGGGACACACAGAAGCAGCACCCGCAGCGACCGCAGGCTGGCTGCCAGGGGTGACCCCGCCTGGGAAATGCCCTCTGGCCTGGTGACTTGGGATCCGGGGGCCTCTGTCCTTGGCCGCTGCCGGTCAGCCGGCTAAAGCCAGAAGGACATTTGGGGCCGGAGCTGGGATCCCGGGTCTGTGCGAGCTGGGGCACCCGGCGGCACTAGGGTCGAGTCAGATAGTTGGCGGAAGAATGGACGGGTGGCTAAACGAAAAAGAGAAACCTCTGGATGGCGGGAGGACTGGACAGGAAAACGGAGAACCCAGCTCGGTGCCCTTCTAACCGAAGGGGAAACTGAGGCGAAGGAAGAGCACTTACTTACCCAAGGTCAGAGACGAGGGGTACTTAGTGCAAGACGGACGGCCATCCCGGACGCAAGCTGCACCGGAAGCTCGCGCGCCTCCCCAGCACCCCTCCCTCCCCGCCGCC
>NW_005355967.1:48460-50971 GCF_000412655.1 Myotis brandtii | reverse complement strand
TGGGGGGTGGGGGCTGGTTCCTGGAGGACCAGGGACCGGGCAGGAGGAGTGAGCGGCGAAGCCTGGAGAGAGCTGCGGGAATGAGGAGCGCAGAGACCAGGCGGGAGCTGTAGATTCTGGCTTTGGGGCTGTGCCCCGCCAGTTGGAGAGGTGGGGGTCTTAGCTTCCCAGCATTGTCCTTGTGTGGGGGGCGTCTCCGTGTGATGCCTGTGAATGTCCGCGTGCGTTTACCCCGTGTCTATCAGAAGGATTTGTGAGTGTGTCCAGCAGATCTGCCCGCGTGCGCCTATGTGTGTGTGACTTTTCACCAGGTGCGCCTGAGTGAGCTACCCATAGTCCAGGTGATCAGTCCATGCATCCCACTCTGTGCGGTGGTCCCAGGCTGTTCATCCATCTAGACGGCCTAAAAATGGGTGTGTTCAGGATTAGCTCAAGGATGAGGGCTGTGCCCCCCACCCCCCAGGTTCTCCCCCTTGCTCCAAAACCGACAACAACGGTTTCAGCTTCTCCAGTTGTCAAACCCCATCTGCTGGCAGAGGGCTGTGGGCTCCCGCTTCCTGGCCTGACCTGGCCAGAATACTGTCAGCCCCTGGGGTCCTTTTTAGAAACTTTGTTTTCTGCTCAAAATCCACTGGGCAGCTGGGAGTGTGATTGTGAGTGAGGGTGGAGTCCCCAGTGCAAGTTCTGATCATATGGGAGCAGAGAAACAGCTCAATTTCTCCACCACACGGGGTCCCACAGGTGGCAGGACGTGGGTTCAGGTCCCCCCAGGCACTCACCCATCACTCTTGAAGCGGACTGGGAAGCCTGCCATCAGGGACCCCATCCCCGGCCAGGTGCTCGCCTTCCCGGTGGCCTTCCCCCAGGGCGGGTTTCCACATCTCTGCACCTTTGCCCTTCTCTCAGGATTTCAGATTTCGAGGCAGGGTTTCTGCAGCCGAAGCCAGGTTCCCCAATCCTTGCAGGAGTCCGCGCCCCTAGAGGTCTGTGGGGCTGGGGGGAGGTGTTCACCTCCTCCTGAGTACGACTCACTGTTTCTTGTCCAAAGACTGTTTCCACCCCGGCCACAGGGGGAAGGAATGTGAGCCAATTATCCGGATAATTTGTTCTCACTAGGCAGCAAATTCGATGTTTTTCTGACCGCTTACACACACATTAGCCCAGCTGGTTCGCAGAGACGGGAGGTCAGAGTGCCTTCCCCTTTGGAAGGCGACTGGCAAAGCGGAGAAATCAAACGCGAATTCCCCCGAAAATGAAAATAACTCACTCCACCCCACCTAACACTAACAGGCGACAGGACTTCTAGGAAGACGCGGCCCGGCCAACCCGCTTGCAGCGTACACGGTTCGGAACTCGGGAGAGGGGAAGGGACGCGGGCCGACGGCTGTCGCGGCGGCGAATTCCCCCGAAAATGAAAATAACTCACTCCACCCCACCTAACACTAACAGGCGACAGGACTTCTAGGAAGACGCGGCCGGCCAACCCGCTTGCAGCGTACAGGATTCGAAACTCGGGAGAGGGGAAGGGACGCGGGCCGACGGCAGGAACAGGGGACCCGCACAGTTTCCGCGGCTGCGGCGCGAACCACCTCCGCAGAGCGAACAGCCCCTGTCCCCCAGGCTCACGAGTCAGTCAACCCTCCTCTCTCCCCGACGCCTTGAAACCGGAGCCTCCCAGGAAACCAGCACCCGCCCGGCTGGCCCAGGGCCTCCGCAGACTTTTCTAAAACGAAAAAGACCGTCCCGCGCCCTCGGCCAACCGACCCGGAGGCCGCACTCCACGCGCCGCGGGGCTCCCTGCGGAAGGGGGTTCCAAGCAAGGAAAGAGGGCAAAAAGGCCACGACCCCAGCCTCCTCCCACCCTCAACCCGGACTCCCACGTCGCACAAAATCACAGCCCTGAGGAGCCCGCCTCCCCCACCAGAGTCACGGAAGGTTCTGGCCCTGAATGGGGTGAATTTGGAGAAGTTCCATGCAGGCCCCCTGCGTGCGGCCGCGGGCCCTGCACAGAGTCCGGGAACTTGGGACGCGAGAGAAAGTTCAGCTGGCCGTGTGCGGACACTGCCTGTTCCCGAACAGGAGCAGGTCACGGCCACCGGGAGGGGAGGCCCAGAGAAGAGAGACCCCGCATTCCCCCGGCCCTTGACCGCAATGCCCAGTGCACCGCGAGAGCAGCTCCGGGCCGGGCCGTCCTGCGGGTTCCCACCGCAGCTTCCCCTACCCTCGCCGGCCAAGGCCGCAGGACGCAAAACGAATGCCAGGGAATGAGGTCCCCTGGGCTCCAAACACCCACCTGGGGGACCCTAGTCCGACGCGCATTTAGGAGGACAGAGGCCGGCTGAGCGCCGCACCACTCCCAGTTGGAGAATCCGTGCGGAATCACAAACCGGGAAAAGAGGCGCATTCGTCGTTGGCAGAATTTGAGCGGAAGCCTTGCGGCCGGGACCGGAGCCAGACCCCGGGCAATGCCCCGGGCATCGTGGGGTTCGCTGCGCGGTGTGCACGCGGAAG
>NW_005355967.1:47918-48385 GCF_000412655.1 Myotis brandtii | reverse complement strand
CCTCGGCCACCTCTCCCCACCCCCTCCAAACCGAGAAGGATTGGTCTCCGCTCAATATCCAAACCTTTTTTGTATTTATTTTTTTTCAGGGGCGAAGTAATATCTTCCAAATGAGGCAAAACCGTGACGGATCCGAAGCGTCCTCTGCGGTGCCTGCGTCTCGGCCTCGGCGCAGTTTCTGGCCGTGGCTCGCCCGCCCGTCTCCCTGCCTCGGAATTTCGCGTGCTGCGCTCTTCCTGCTCGGGGTCGCTCGCTCTCTCCGACTCCTTTCTACCGGGGTGTCGTTCCCTCCGCCTCTCCCTGTTTGCATCCCTCTGTGTCTCCCTGACTCTGTCTCTCTGGCCTTCCCCTCCGCTTCCTCAGTCTGTCTGTCTGTCTGCAAGTCCCTGGTCCCAAGCAAACTTTCCGATCCTCCTAGCCAGCACCCGGCTGAAGGACCACAAGGGAGGGGGCGGTCCCCGAGCTCT
>NW_005355967.1:44006-47673 GCF_000412655.1 Myotis brandtii | reverse complement strand
CGAGCCGCTCCCGCCCCAGGCCCACCCCGCCGGTGCTGTCGAGCGGCTCTGGGCCTAGGCAGCCGGGGTCCGACTGTCGGTGGGTCTGTGGGCCCGGACCACCTCTGTCACCTCCTCCGAATCTCTGTCTCTCCTTCTCCCAGCCGGGATCGCTGTCTCTCTGGGGTTTGCAGAAGCCGCAGGCCGATCCCAGGGACGAGGAGGGGTCTTGAGAAAACTTCCCCTTCCAAGGCCTCACCCGTGCTGGGGTTTTTGGGTTGAGCGTTAGGGTTTGTAGCGATGGTGTGGGGAGCCCTGACTGACTTTCACCCCACCATCCCTCCAAGATTGGTCCGGAGCTGCGCGACCATCGGGCATGCACACACACACACACACACACACACACACACACACACACGCGCGCGCGCGCACACACATTGTGCCAGAGGGGCAGGTTAATGCCCACGCAGCGAGGGGTGTAGAGTGGCAAGTGACTGGATTGAGGCTCTGTGTGTGTGGCTGTGTGGAGGTGACTGGAGAGGGGTTTAGCCAGGTGTGTTGCAGTGTATGTGAGGGGTGTATGGTGTGTGTCCCTGTATGGCTGGAATTCTGTGCAGCCTGCCTTTGGCCATAGTGGCAGCAACTATGAGTGTGTCCTTGTGACCAGTGCTCCCATGACCACAAGTTCATGTGTACCTGTGCAGCCTCATATGACCGTTCGTGTGTGGTTGTGAATCCAGGTGACTGGGTACAGGATGGACACAGGTCAGGCACATGGTACTATGCTTGGGGTCGGGGCGGCTGGATCCTGGTTCTGACATTCCCTCTGGTCTGTAAGTGAAGCTCCTGGGTCCAGCTCCTGGGAGCTGGGCTGTTTGCTTAGGAATGAAGGCAGGGAGAGGTGTGAGGTGTTGGCTGGCTGATGCTGCCAGTAGGTTTTAGAGTCCTGGCCCGGGTTAAAAAGGTCAGGAATTTGGGGCTGGACAGGCAGAAGGGGCCATGGACAGAATTAAGGATCTATCCCCAGGCAGAGTTAGGGGCTGAGTGCCTCAGGGCGGGGCGGGTGGGAGCGGTGGGCCTCCGAAGGGAGGGGAGAGGAGGGGGTGGTAAGAGGATTAGGCAGCTTAGACCCTTCTCTCCCACCAGGATCCCCCACCCCCATCCCAAAGCTCCAGAAAAGATTTTTTCTGCCAAAGCAAAACCGTTTAGGCTCCATTTAAAGGGACAAGAAAGGTGGAGTGGGGGCTTTAAATAACTTTTTAATTTCCCTTCAAAGATCCAGCCCTGTGAGGGAGGGGAGAAAAGAGAAGGGAAGGGAAGGAAAGAGAAGGGAAATGGAATGGAATGGAAGGGAAGGGAAGGGAAGGGAAGGGAAGGGAAGGGAAGGGAAGGGAAGGGAATCAGGACAGTGGCAGGGCACTCCAAGTGCTGGAGAAATGATGGAAAGGACACTGCACCCCCGCCTGCCTGCCCTCCACACACAAACACATACATGGATTATCCCGGAGAAAACTGTAACCCCCTACACACACACACACACACACACACACACACACACACAGTCATTCAGTCACACACAGACCTGGCTACAAGTGCACATATGTTGGCTCACATTTAGAGACACACAAACAAGTGGGGGGGAGGGTGTCACTGAAGCCTCTTCCATGGTAGCACAGGTGTGCCCCTCCCTACCCCTAGCCATCTCTACTTGGCGGTGCCAGGAGGGTTTGCTGAGGGCACCCTCCCCCCCCAAGAGGAATCCGGCTTCACTTGGAGCCCCCCTTCAGCAGGAGGGAGCATCATCTTTCTTTGCCCAGGGGCCCAAATCCAACACATCCTTCCCCAGTTCCTGCCCTGTTCCAGGACAGCGGCTGCTGGGCAGACTGAAGGGGTGAGGACCCCAACCCAGCCTGGCCCTGACTTGGGGTCAGGCCCAGACTTGGGCACGGGGGCAGGACTGTTGAGAATAGTGCAGGTTCTGCTGGTGAGCTAAAGGGCTACTGAGGGCTCTGGGCCCTGGGGCAGAGGGCCTAACCTAGCACTTGCTCTTTGAAGGAACTTGTCCGCCACACAGACTCTGAGCCCAGCTGAAGAAATCCTTACTTGCTTCCTATCTTAGGTCCTACCAGTGCCAGATGTCCCAGTACCAGAAATGTGGAAGTGGTGGCTGAGTGGCCAGTATACACCACACTGGGCCTCCACAGAATAGAATTCCCAGACACCTGGAGCAGCCCCCACTACCAGCCACACCCGCCTTGGCAGGGATGCACTGGCCTCCACACATGGGGACACCATGGGCAGAGCCACATTCCCATCCTGGTGCACTGCCACAGACATTGCAGTACAGTGCTGGGCTCTGGGCTGATTGTGGGCACTTATGGAGAGGGTGATGCAAAATCCCTGGCACCTACTGGGATAGAAAGAGAGGAAAACAGGGTAGGAGGGGTGCGGGGAGGGTGTCCTTCAGGGAGTTGGGCATGCCACAAGGTGGGTGGGCTTTACTGATTTAGCAAAATGATTCTGATGGTGCCACCGTCTAGACAGGCGCTAAGAAGTGGAAATGATTCAGGGCCTCCCTCCTCAGCCTGCTCCTAGAGCTTCCCCACCCGTCGCCTGGGGGCCCAGGCTGACACCTTCAAAGGGCTTAAAAGGAAGGCCTCCCCAGACTGGCTGAGGACCCGCCCCCAATAGACTTTCCTGGGCTGCGGGGGTCTGGAGCGGCGCGGAGGCAGCGGTGCATTTCGGGATGTGTTTGTATGTTTGTGAGAATTCATTATCCTGTGGCTTAGGTGTATATGAGTAGTTACATGTATATACTCCTATATCTGTGTGTAACATGTATGCGTACGTATAAATATGCAATATGTGAAAGTAGACCGGTGATTATGTAGATTGTATAGGGGGAGGAGGATATTGGGAAGACATTTCTAAAGTGAGCCAAATGGGTAGGCAAGGGTTAACTTGGGTACTTGGGAAATGGGATGCTCTCGGGGCTTCAGGCCCCAGAAACTCCGAGACCACATCCTATATCTGTGTGTAACATGTATGCGTATGTATAAATATGCAATATGTGAAAGTAGACCGGTGATTATGTAGATTGTATGGGGGGAGGAGGACATTGGGAAGACATTTCTAAAGTGAGCCGAATGGGTAGGCAAGGGATGAGTTAACTTGGGTACTTGGGAAATGGGATGCTCTCGGGGCTTCAGGCCCCAGAAACTCTGAGACCACCGGTCCCAGCTGTCTGTGCAGAGAGACCTGGAAAGTGAGGGTGCACCGCTCCCTGGAGTCCCCAGGCCCCAGCCCTGCCAATTCTGGGCTCTGGGCTGGGTTTAGAGTAGTTATGTCAAATCCAGCTCTTCCATTACCGCCCCCCGCCCCCCCCCATATAAACATTCTGAAAGAGTAGCCTTCTTGGCCATTCCCTGCGCGAGAGGGGAGGGGCAGGTGCCCCGTGGGGCCACTCTAGGCGCCCCCGAGGGGCAGGAGATACCCTTGAACTGCGGGAAGGCCACCGGATGGGAGAGGCTGGCCCAGGAGACCTGAGACCAGGCGTCTCCACGCTGCTTCCCAAGGCCCACTGTCCTCTGAGTCCAGGTTCGGGGTGGGGGCGCGGGTCCAACTCCCTGGCCCACTCGCGTCCCCGCGGCCGGCTCCCCCCGCCCGGGCAGGGGCTGGGTGGTGGGCG
>NW_005355967.1:12783-43740 GCF_000412655.1 Myotis brandtii | reverse complement strand
CCACCGCGAGGTAGCTACCTGCTCTGTCCCCTCCCGCCGACAGGCTCCTGCCCCTCTCCGCTCAGAGATACCCCGAGTACTGCTGGCGCTTTCTGATCACCCCAACGTACCCCCACACATACACCCGGTCCGTTGCCAGCGTATTCCTTCCTCCCTAGCTGCGTTGGTACCTGTTCAGCCCCCTCCCTCCAATGCTCCCACCACTCCCTAAACCCCACACGTGCTCCTGGCCCCTTTCCCCCACCTCAGCCTTTCCCCAGTACTACCTGACTTCTCCCCTTACCTTCTTACTCCCAGCAGGTGCCCCCCACTTCTACTCTCCACCCTCCTTACCTGCCCTATCCACCCCCTTGCCGCAGGGACTAGAAATCCTTCTTTATTCCCAGCGTTGGGGGTAGGGTTCTCCTATTGTGCCTTTGAGAGTTTCCTCTGACCACTTCGGCCCATAGGTAACCTTACGTGAAAGGGAGGGTGGCCCAAGGTCAGCCGGGTGGTTATGAAGGTGGGAGAACACTCTGGCTTCTCCAGGGGTGAAGTGACATGGTCACTGGGGTGGACTTTCTCTGAGGGGAGGCTATGAATGCCAGGGGGAAAGGTTGGGCCCATCCAAAGGGAGGCTCAGAGAAATGCAGGGACTTGTTCAGGGCCACACAGCAGGTCAGGGCAGAGGAGGGACTGGAATCAGGCGGGACTTCCCAGGCCTGGGCTTATCCCTGGCTGCACCTCCACCACCACCACCAAGCAGTAAGCGGTGGGGAGAGCTATATGTGCAAGTGGGCATGTGTTTGGCCAGATCTCTTTCTCATATATATATATGTATATATAGTGCCACACATCCAGATCCCCAAAAGCAAAGTAACTATTTGGTCATTTCAGACAGAAGTCTATTTTTGAGAGAATTCTCTGGGTACTGTGAATGTGGTCTGGTTCTTTAGCTACATGGCAGGTCTACGTTTGAAGAGCCTCCCTGTGTACTGGGTGAGATCCTGAGCATGTGTCTGGGTGCATGCATAAAGCCAAGTGTTGCACATCTGTGTACTTACACAGACTGGGGGGGGGGGGTGTCAAGTGTGTCTCTCTGAATATATGTGGGGGTGACTCTATGTGTGCATTGGGGGCTGTGTCCCTTTGTGTATACAAGAGGCTTGGGAGGGGCCAGCTTGTGACACATGTGTGAATGTGTCTGTGCACACCTAGGGACTCAAAACAGGAAGGAGCTCCCACCCCCTTGTTCACTCTTCTCTGAATCCGGCCTGAACATTCCCAAACTGTCAGGGTCCAAAGCTGGGTGGTGGGGAGAGACATAGCCCTGCTCTGAAAGCCTGAGGAAGCTCCTTCCTGGGGACCTGGATAGAGGAGGGGGCACTCTATTTGTGGGGCAGGAGGTCTTGAACCTCCACCAGGACCCAGGATAGTGGTAAGAGTCCAGGTGGGGGCAGGGGCATGGACCATGTGCCAGGAACCTGCCTTTTTTCTTTTCCTCTGGCCAACCAGGCCTGTCTTCACCCGCAGGGAGGCCCAGCTCTTGCGCTGCTTGTGCCACCACTGCGTCCCTGACGTGAAATATGGGGGGCGCAAGCCGCGCTGGGGAGATTTGTCATCTGTGCTCAGCGGGTGACTCTATCTGCAGACTATTAGAGTATAAAATATATTTTACAAGAGTTTTAGCTACAGGTGACTTGCTCTTTATTACTAGATGTGGGCAAAATCAATACTTCTGTAACTAAAAGATCATTTATTTTGCTTTTTGAAACATTTTTCAACAAGGGCACTGGCTAAGCTTGCAAAGCTATGATTAAGAGTTATGGTGGCGCCTGCTTCCCTTAACCCTTTAAGGACCGCAGCCTAGGTCCTCCTAGCACCGTTACCTGCTGTGGAAAGACAGGCACACAGGCACACAGACATACATCCCAATCGCAGCAAACACTGGCCAAAGTGCACAGGCCCCCACTCTGATAAAGCCGTCATGCAGGTGGACAGTGCATGCCTACTGTCCCCAGTAAACACAGAAATAGCAGCATACATGCTCCTTCCCACCCAGAGACCCACAAGTCAAATGCACATGGGCACAAGGGCAAGCTACAGGAAAGCCACCAGCACACACTTCTACACCCACATCTCTTTCACCTCATGCCCTCACACAGTCACACATATACACCTTGACACTGAGGTGTGCACAGTTATACTGTGCTAAATTCTGACTCTGGGTCAGTGGCCAGCCAACAGTGGGGACCCTGAATGAGATTGGAAGATGCTGCCCTAACTGGTTTGGCTCAGTGGATAGAGCGTCAGCCTGCGGACTGAAGGGTCAGGTTCGATATTCCGGTCAAGGGCATGTACCTTGGTTGCGGGCACATCCCCAGTGGGGGGTGTGCAAGAGGCAGCTGATCGATGTTTCTCTCTCATCGATGTTCCTAACTCTCTGTCCCTCTCCCTTCCTCTCTGTAAAAAAAAAATCAATAAAATATATATTTTTAAAAAAGATGCTGAGAGAGTCCCATGAATATAGCTATGGCCACTGCTGGGCAAGGAATGGAGAGAACCAAGGAATGTCAGGGCCCAAAGATGGGATCTGTGGAACCTGGGCCCTACTCCGGTGGTCAGTACCCAGCTCTCGTCAAGCCCTTATCCGCATTGCAGCCCTGTCCCTTTTCTATCAACTAAGACAGGAGATGTTCTTTCTGGAAGCAAAGCCACCATGTAGGAAAATGGTGAAGTCGTTTAACTGTCAAGACTGATCTTTGGTGGCCACCTCTGGCCTGGGAGGGTTCCGAATGATTAAGTGGCCACATACCAGTCCCAGAATGGCATTACCCAAGCAGCTTGGAGGTATCCTCTAGCCTTTATCTAATTCAGCAAATCAGCATTAGCCAGTTGTTGTTTATCTCAAGGTTGGGGAGAAGCATGGAGGAAACTGTGACAACCCACTCATAGGTGAAGCTCTAATGGTGAGATTCCAGGCAACAAGACTAGCCAAGTGGATCAGTTACCAACTTCTGCATAACAAATCGCCCCTAAACTTAAGTGGCTTAAAGCAAACATTTATTATACCACAGATTCTGAGGGTGAGGAATCCAGGAGCAGCTTAGCTGGTTCTGGCGTGGAGTCTGTCATGGGTTGCAGTTATCATGATTAGGAATCCATTCTCTATGATTGGATCTGAAAGGTCCTCCCCCAAGAAGGCTCATTCACATGATGGACAGTTAGTGCTGGCTATCAGCTGGGGTGCCTCAGTCCTCCATGTGGCCTCATGAGCAGGATAGCCTGGACTTCTTTATATAGAGGCTGGGATCCAAGAGAAGAGGAAAGCCATAGGGAGAGGGAAAGAGAGATCAAAATAGAAGCTGTAGTCTTTTATAACTTAACCTCAAAAAGTGGCATCCCATCACTTCTGCTGTGCTCTTGACATTACAGTCAAGTCACGAAGTCCAATCCACACTCAAGGAGAGGAGAATTAAGCTCCACCACTCAAAAGAAGTGTCAAAGAACTTGTGGTCATATTTTAAAACTACCACAACTAAACAAGGGGACACTTTCATTCTACCCAGGGTTTCCAAAATGACAAGTACCTCCTGATGACTCCAAACCCCAAGTAAACCATGGAGCCTCTGGAAGTGGGGAGGGTATGACCAGGTGATACTAGAGACTCAGAGGCAACCCTTGCTGAGGACCACAGTATAGCAGTATAACATGCCCAGTAATTAAATGGATGGGCCCTGGAGCAGACTGCCTGGGTTCAAATCCAGGCTTTGCCACTGACTTGCTGAGTGATGTCTAGTAAGTCACTTAACCTCTTTACCTCAGTTTTCTTATCTGTTAAAAAGGGTAAATAACAGTACTGACCCCCCAGGGTTGTTATAAGGATTAAATAAGTTGGCATTTAGCATAGTGCCTGGTATGTGGTAAATGTCACATAACTATCAGCTAATGAATACTATCAGTTCCTACCTCTCATTGGTAGCCCTTCCTGTGAATACTTCTTCACAAGGGATTTATTGAGCACCTTTGCTATTCCTCAAGCTAACCCCCTGTATCCACCACTCCACCCCAGTTACCATGGGTGCCGCCCTATCCCCATCCCCAAAGGCTGGGACCAAGCTCCATTTGACCCCTCCAGCCCAGCACTGCCTTTTGTGGCCTCTCTGGGAATGTTGTGCAATATGTTGGCCACAAACATTTTATGAGCAAGAGGACAGAAAGAAATATTTCTCTATCGACCGAAGTCAGGCCTGCTCCCTCCCCCTCCTCTTTGGAAGTCTCTTTGGTGATGAGAGGGACAAGGTGGGGGACAAGGGGAAGACTACCCTCTCAGCAGAGCCCCTGAGGAGCAGCCCAGTCTCAGGGCCTCTTCCCCCAATCTCCCCAGTGCCAGGCCTGAAACAACTACCCCTGGAAGAGGGGTAGGCAGACCTGGATCTAGGAGACCCGGATTCATAGGACCTAAAACCCTCAGTCCCTTGGGGTAGGCTTCCCCTCCAAAGCCACCTGGTCTAGGAGTCCCAAGACATTTCTCCAAATACCAAGAGAAAACTAAGGTTTCTGTAGGATGTTGTTCATGAAGCGACATCTATTCAATTTGAAGCCCCATCCTCTCTATTCTGGGATTATGTTTTTTTTAACCTTTTTGACACTAGCCTATCCTTGCTTTTATGAAATGATGTGAACAGCAGTTGGTAGTTTTCCCTCAGTGCCCTTATATGGTGAAAATTAGCAGCTGGCAACTTTATGCTGGAACCCACATTTATAAATCTCCTCTTCTATGCGGAAGCATAAAACCATCCCCACTCATCAATCATACCTGCTGATCACTGGCCTGGGCTCAGGCACAGGGTGAAAGGACAGCTCACCACATTCCTGCCCCAGCTCTGCCAGCAGCTTGGTGGGACCCAGGACAAGCCCTTTTCTCTCCCAGCCCTGGTTAGTCTCCATCTGCTCAATGAGCAGGTTGGACTGATGTTCTTTCTCAGTCTATGATCTAGACCTGCTCTGGCCTCTACCCTAGGACGTCCCCCTCCCAGCTCTCCCTGCCTTACTCCCCCATCCATCTCTACCCTGAGATGACCTCAAGTAGTTGCTGATATGCGGGGGGTGGCAGGCTAGGCCTGGGGGTCACCTCTAAGTGGCCTGAAATGCCCCCTCACCAGGATCCCTTAGAGACACAGTCTGAGCTGGGGGCAGGAAGATGGGAGGGGTCTTCAGCCTTTGGCCAGGGGGACTTTTCCTGATGCACTAAGGAGGGAGAGAAGGATTTGTCTACTCTGAGTTCTTGGGACCCCCTCCTGCCCTGCCCCCAAGGCTTGGCTGGAGCACAAGGGGCCCCTTTGTGGGGCCTAATCTCAAAGCACTGAGGCTTTAGCGACCTTCAGGGATGAAAGCGCTAGGAGCTGGCGGCTGGGAGGTGGTGTGGGGGCAGCCCCACTAATCCCCCAGCTTTTGCCAAACAAAGCTGCCAGGAGGGGCTGGCTCCCGGGAGATGATCCAGGGAACCAATTCCTGGAGCCTAACCCACTCTGACAGCCCAACCAGGAGAGACTTGCTGCTGGCACAGTGGCCCCAGTTCGGCTGTAGGGGCTGAAGGAGGCCTGGCCTGGGACCTTGGGCTGACACTTCCTCCCTGTCACCCAGGGACACCTCTCCCTGTCCCTGAGGCTGTTTCACTACTTCCTTTCTCTCCATGTAAAGCTCCACTGGCACCCTAGTTTCTCAGTCACAAACATTTCAGCCCTAATACCCTAGTCCCCCAATACCTTGGTTCTTAGCCTGCAGCCCCTGAGTTCCACCATACCTCAAATTCTCAGCCCCCCAATATCCCAATCCTCAGTATTCCAGACCCAAACCCGTTAGCTCCTTATCTTCTGCCTCCTATCTTCTCTTCCTACCCTCAGTCCCAACTCTCAGACTCCCAAACCCTCAGATCCCAATCTCCACTCTCCAGGTTCTCAGCACCAATCCTTAACTTTCCAGTCTCCCAGCCCTCCAGCTCCCATCCCAGCTGCCTCCAGCCTCCACAGAGCACCAACAACCCCTGTCCTCCCAGCCTTTCCCCTCCAGTCTGACCTGATACTCCTACAGTTCCACAGGATGCCTCTGGCTATCGCTGCCCCATCCCATTCCATCTGACCAGGCTGCTTGGCAACCCTGTGCCCAGACCTATACTCAGCTTGGCTATGGAGAAGCCTGGGGAGGAAAAGGATCTGACTTCACCCTGAGTAAAACTGCACCTCCCACCAGATATTCCCTCCAGCTGTGATCACCCTGGAATCCTGATGCTTCATCCCAGTCTCACAGGTGAGCACATCCTCCCAGCCAGAGGAAGGGCAGGGACCCTGCTGGGCTCAGTGGTCTGAGAAAAGCCTCCCAGAAGGCTAGCTTCCTCAGCGAGGGGGGCAGCAAGGCTGAGGAGACCCCAGATGCAGAAATCTCCACCGGGCCCAGAGTGAGCCGGATGCCAGGTGGGGTCACCCAGGCCAGCAGAGGCCACTGGGGAGCCAGGATGGCTTTGGGGCTCACAGAGGAGGGGTTGGGCAGGGCAAGAGGGTTAGATTCCCAGGAGAGGGGTGGGGGCCAGGCTGGCCCAGATCATTTTCCCACCGTAGCCTCTGCTGTCTCCACTCCACTAATCTGATTACGATATTTACCAACCTCCCATGGCCTGCTGGGGGGAGAAGGGGGTTTGACACTGAGGATCTCAGTTCAGTTCCCAGCATAATGAGAGGCCCAGAAAGGTGTTTATGGGCCTGAAATGACTGCACTAGGCCATCCCTCCTGCCTGCCCCAGGTCGCGGGGCTGTCTGAAAGACCCCTCCCCAGGCTTCCTCAGGAAGTCTGTCCTGCCACCTTCCGTCTCCAGATGCCTGGGTCCTCTCCAAGCCACTTCTGGGCCATCATGCTGTCCCACCCCAGAGCCATGACTGTGATATCATTCAAGGCTGGAGTAGTGCCTTCATTTCTAAGGATAAAATCTTCAATGGTGAGCTTTTAGGCACTGAGGACAAAATGGGTGGTGGTGCAGGCCCTAAGGAGCTACTCCATCTAGTTGAGGTCACTGTCATACACACTTGCTTTGACCTCAGACCCAGGCTCAGGCTCAGACCTTCCCTGGGTGTGTGTGTTGGGAGGGGGGCACTGCCTCAGGTTTCACTGAGAAAAGAACAAAACAAATCTCTCTCTCTCTCTCTCTCTCTCTCTCTCTCACACACACACACACACACACACACACACACACACACACACCTGGGCACGCACTATTTATTAATGTGTTACAGATACACTCACACTGTCACAGGGAAGGTCCACCCCCTCAGCTCCCTCCCTCTCCTCTGTACCACTGAGCACCAGACAAGTCTGTTGGGGACGCCCGTGGGCTTGTTCCCTGGTGTAGGTGTGAGTCCCGTGGAGGGAAGACACTGCCTATAGATGAGAGGGGAGCACTCTTACTTCTTATCTCCCCCCGTGGGACCATTTCAGGGGCAGAACACCGGTCTCCCCGGGGTTGAGGACAGTGGAGGTGGCCCTCCTTAGAGGAGCGATAGCACCTCTTTCACCTCCCTTTCCTTCAGAGGTCTAAGGTCCCAAGCGTGTACACCTCTTGCAAGCTTCCAAATAGAGTTGTTCTGGGGAACAGGTAAGAGGTGTGTTATTTTTCTTAAGTTAACAATACAAGATCAAATTCAGAGTGGGACAAAACTCACCCTCTCCTGAATGCCCTCTAGGTTCCTACCCATAGTACTCAACATCTATGAGTTATTCCAGCTGTGGGTAATTACAGCTATGGGTCCTGAGAATAGAGAAAGGATTGGGCTCCCCCTGCTGTCTGATCTCCAGAACTGCGCCTCTACTCGGTACCCACTTCTCAACTCCCACCTCCAGATGCCCTTGGTTGGGTCAAAGAACCTATTTTGCCTTTGGTCCAAATTCCCCACTGGCAGCTGACTGGAGAAGGGGATGGCCTGGTTGGGGCAGTTGTAGGCTTGATGGAGTTTCAAAGGCTGAATCTTGACTTTTTAGCCTGCAAGGGGCTGAGCGAGAGGAGAGTGTAACACAGAAAATTGGCTAAAAGAGGGGGATACTGGAGAGGAAGGACCAGGAGAGAGGAATCTGATGGGAGGAGAGAGGGGACAGATCAAAGGGGCACAGACGAGGTGGACACAGATGATGGGGAATAGAGAGACATGCACAGCTGAGGACACAGTGAACTAGGGAAGAGCAAAGGGGGCAGGGAAGGTGCAGAGTGAATAGAGGACACCATGGGGCTCATGAGCAAGAGTCAGTGCTCCCTGCCGCCTGCCATCCACTGATGCACATCCAGACCCAGTGTCCAGCCATCCCTGTGACTGAGGACCAAGCCCCCGCTGGGGCATTGAGGGCAGGCACTCAGTGAGACAAACAGCTTGGATTTCTGGGGCCTCTGGACTATGGGGGCATGGTGGGGGCAGTGGGCAGAACAGATGGAGTTCAGTGCTGTGGTCAGAGGCCCAGACCTGGGGGGACAGGGGCTGTGGTTGTCAGCCAAGCCTTGGGCTCCACTCCTTTGCTCTCCTCAAGTATCTGTCTGGCCCAGGGGTTCTTGCTCAGGCAGGCCCAGCCCTTCTCCTGCTGTGAAGCCCAGAAGGGAATCTTGTCCTGCTGGGTTGGAATCCAGAGTTCTCAGGCTCTTAGCCTGACAGGTGCCCTCAGGGCAGGACAGAGCCCTGTGTTCCAGCCCTTCCATGGTGCGCCCAGCACAGACAGCCAGGCCCAAGGAAGCTCTTCGCCTCACCTTCCTTCACTCCCCGGTGCTATGCATGCACGGGTAGAGGAGGTGTTCATCGGACCATGCTTACAGGTTATCCAGCCCGAAGTCATGATTTCTGTCTCCCAAAGCACCTTCCTGCCCAGCTCCCTGAGGGAGAAAAGTCGGCTTCATTACATTTCTTTCTCAGCAAGGGCCTTTTGGGGGCAGGGGGGAGACAGACTAGGGTGAGCAGTGTGTAACCCTCCCATTGTCACCCAGCAGACAAGCTGTGCTAGGACCTGGGTGTCCTGCACTCATCCAGGGCCCTGCCCACTAACTCCCCTGCCTCTCCAGGGTCCTGTGTGTGGGGGGGGGGGGGGGGGGGCATCCATCTGCTCTCTCCCACCCCAGCCTCTTAGAACCTTCCCACATAAACATTATTCAAAGGCCAGAAGATCTGTGGCCATGAAGAGCAGTGAGGACCTGGGTAAGCAGACTTGAGATGGCCTTTCTGTCTCCAAATCCTGTGAGGTCACCTTGGATGTAGAGTGAGTGCCCTTAAGGGGTCTCAGAGCCCTGGTACCATGAAAGGCCAATCAGGACTCCAAATGAGGAAGCACTAAGCAATGAGACAGGTGGCCTGGGAGGTGCTGAGCTTCCCGTGCCTGAGAGAGTTCAAGAAGAGGCTGGAGAAGAAGGCTGGGTGGGGTGCTCCTTGAGGACCCTTCCAGACTTGGAGTCCCAGGCTGCTCCCAGATAAGAATGAGAAAACTCATCCACCCTCAGACTCACCCCTTGCTTCCTGCTCCTCTTTCTCCCCAGACACCTGGTCAAAAGGAAGTGTCTGAGTGGCCTCATTTCTCCAACTTTCCCTCCTCCAGCCCCAGGTTTCCCAAGGGAGCCTAGTGTTTGGGTTTAAAGATGGCCCAGCCCACCCCACCCCCAGCAGCCCCTCCTCCCCGGGCCTCTTGTCGAGCCTGGCTGAGCGGGGCTGGGGACGCCGAGGGGCTGGGGAGGGGGCTCATCAGCAACTGCAATGCAGCTAATAGACCTTCAGCGGCCACATCCTATTACCGCGCCGCCCCTCCTTAGCCCCCCAGCCTGGCTGGCCTGCGCCTCTCCGCGGCCCTGGGGACCAGGCATCAGATTGGAGTCAAGATTCCAAGAGTGTCATTTGCCGCTGTTGATGGTGCTGATAATAGGGACAGGCTGGCGAGCGGGAAGCGGCGGCGCAGAGGCGGATTCTCTATTAAGGCTTCCCCCTCAGCGCTGCAGCACGCGGGAGGCAGGCCAGAGCTGGCACCGGGCAGGGGCAGGGGCAGGCTCGGCAGCCGCAGAGTTCCATAACGTGCGCTTGCCCTGCCGCTGTCTGCTGCGTTCATGCAGGCTGGGCTCTGGCGGAGAGCTAGTAGACGGGTAGTGATGGGGTCGGGGATGCCAAAACCAGGGGGGGCGGTGGAGGGGGCTGGGGGGCAAATGGGAAGTCCCAGCTCCCCGTTTTGCCACTCTGCACCAAGCCAAGAGTCTACCTGTCTGGGACCCAAAGCCCCCTGTTGCTGACCAGAAAGGGAGGTCCTTGCTCTCCTACCTGCTTTCAGAGCAGAACTCTGCAGGAGGCAGGAGCCCTCACCCACCCCCCTGCCCACCTGGCAGAGCCTCCCCTCAGTGGGCACAAGCCCTGCTGGGAGCTTGGCCAGAGGAAGTTCTTAGAGGCCTTCACTGCCCCTGTACCTCCTCCACCACTGCTGCCACCCCTCAGCTCTGCTGTCACCACATCACTGCTCAGGCCCCTCCGTCACCAGCCTCCACAGAACACAGCACTCGCTGCCCCAGCTCCGGCAGCATCACCACTCAGCTCGTGGCCAAGCACGGGGTCTGGAACGCCTCCAACTACTAGGTGTGTCGCCTTTGATCGCATATTGCAACCCCTCTGTGCCTGAGTTTCATCATCTTTAAAATGGGGATAATATCAGCTACCTCATAAGGTTAAAATGATTAAACAAATGACCACATATAAAGTGCTTAGAATAGTGCAGGGCAGCAGTTGATACTCCGTAAATGGTACCCTTGTTACTATAATCCCTATTCTCACCATCAACTTCATCACCACCAGCTCCACCATCATCACCATCTCCTCCAGGGCCTTCCTTAACAGTAACAGCCACTATCACTCACATAGGATTCACCAAGTGCCACGAACTGTTCTAAGTATTTTACATATATCAACTCACTTAATCCTGTGACTATTGCCATCATTTCCCCCACCACCTCCACCATTACCAACACTCCAGCTCTCTCCCCACCTCATTAGCATATTAGCACCACCACCACCCCCCTCCATCTCCATGGTCATCATGCCAGTCTCAGCCACCATCCGATTCTCAGCACTGCTACTCACAGCCCACCCAGAACAGATTCTTGCTTTTGTCCTCCTGAGGCCCTAGGCTCTGAGAGCTGTGAATGCTCCCTGTGATACAGGTCTGTTAATGTGGCCAGACCTAGAAAGGACAGACAGAGACATTTAAATTGCTACCAAGCTATTCAGGTGCCAGCTAGAATTTAAGGTCAGCTGGAGCCTGCAAGTGTGCTTCTCAAAGCTGACTTCTCGGTTCCCCCAGGAAGCCCAGTGCGGTTTAAACACCCTTTTAGCATTCCAAAAGCTTCTGATGTGGAAAGACACCTTCTACCTCACAAATAGCTGAAGTGAGAACAGATTTGTCAACACAGACAATCCCCCCATTAGGTTACTAAGAAGTCTGTTTTCTCAACCTACCAAAAGCCTCGAGGGTGGGGACATAGCCTCATTCCTCTTCTTGTCCCACTTCTTCTCCAGTACACCACCTCCCAACCCCCAACACACCCCCAACACCAATGACTAAATGGAGAGATGAGCTCTAGCGGGGGCTGGGAGGGGGAGCATCTTGCTGTCCATGGTACTGAGGCAGCCTTGCTCTAAAGACCCACAGGTCCCTTCTTGTCCTTCACAGGTAAGAACTCGGGTTCAGTTTTCCTAGTGCCCATCACAACTTGTCACCGCCATCACGGTTTGCAAAGCCCACTGCCATGTGTAGACCCTGTCCCTACTTACAGGGCATATTATTGCTTGCTGACTCTATTGTTGTTTGCAGAGCCTTAAATTATGTGCCAAACTCATCAGGTTATTTGCAGAGCCCATTACCATCTGCAGAGCAGAGCCCATCACTACTTTCTGAGCCTGTCACTGTTAGAGATCCCAACATCATTTACAGAATTTGTTACTACAGTATTTTCAGAGCCCAAGACTTCACAAAGACCATCTCTAGTTGCAGAGCCAAACCCTACATTTAGATCTCATCATGGTTTGCAGAGCCTGTCACCATTTGCGGAGCCCAGATCAAGGCTGAATTCATTTAGGATGCTCAAGCAGCTCTTATCACCCACCCTTTTCAAGCATAGAGATGGAGAAAGACAGAAGGGAATAGAGCCAGAAAGAAAGAAAAGGAACAGAGAAATCTATATTCATTCAACAAAACTCCCATGGGCCTAGGCCTGTGTTGGGCTCTGTAAACAAATAAATGGGGAAATGCAATAAAAATTATTCCCAGTGCTTGGGTCAGGCTCTGTATTAAGTGTTTTACAGTTACAGTCTCATTTTAGCTTCACCACAATCCAGAGAGATGGCAACTGATCCTATCCCCATTTTACAGATGAGGAGGATGTCCCTGACTGGGAGAGATAAAAACACACACACACACACACAAAAAAAAACCCACAACAAAACCTTACTCGTTATAATAGAGCTTGTTAAGAGCAGGTCTAGAACTTGAATCTGGGTTTCTTTGACTCAAACATCCCTCTCTACTGCTTCTCATGAGGTAAAAATGGAGGAAAGGGAAGGCGGGAAGGTACGGAGAGATTGACTACCTGTCTAAATAGAAATGAAAATAGAGATGAAGCCCTTTGAAAGCTTTCAGAGTGTCTTTGGGCTGACCCAGACTGAGTCCCGGTGCAGGCTCGGGAGAAGAAAGCCCACCAGAGAGGATACTGAGCATCCAGGACGCCCAGCCTCAGGACAGGCCAGCTTCCCCTCTCCATTTTGCTCTGTGCTGCTATGGCCTTCAAACCTGAGCATAAAGACCTCATAGAGCCACACAGAGGCTTATCCAGAGTGAAAGACAGGCCTGAAGGCAGAGGCATAAAGACAGACTGAGCAATACTAGGATACAAAGAGAGACAGGCAAGAGCCAGAGATAGAGTCACACAGAGAGAGATACAGAGTCAGACAGAGACATGCATTCACAGGCCCATGGAGAGACAGAATTGGATATGGGGAGACAGAGAAATAGAAATAGAGACACAGAGAGACCATGAGCAGCAGAGGAAGAGAATAGGAGCTGGAAGAGGGTAGAAGAGGGCTCACTGGCACCAGTCAGGGGGAGCACCTGTTCAGGCCTAACTCAAAGGGACCACAGCACCTGGCAAAGGTCGGGGGGGGGGGCACTTACTGAAGAAGCAAAGACAGACCTTCCCAGGATGCTCTGGGTGCCAACTGTAAAAGAGTCTTCTGGGCACGCTTCCTTTCCTGGGTAAGAATGTGCACACAGCCCAAGTCCAGGGTTTAAGCTCATCTCTGTCCCCCTTTACCCACCTTGGGGGTCACTCAAGAATCACCACCTTGAGTTCAAATGGGTTCTGGGCCTGGAATTTGGTAGAGGCCGAATGCCTTCCCTGGCTTGACGCTTTAGCCCTCTCCTCAATCGCTGGTTTCCCCAAGCCACCCTAATACACAGGCAATTTTCATAAAACAGCACACTTGCTGTGCAAACCGGCAGGGTCTCCAGCCCCCCCCTTCCCTCTAGTCCAGTGATGGCGAACCTATGACACGTGTGTCAGAAGTGACACGCGAACTCATTTTTTTGGTTGATTTTTCTTTGTTAAATGGCATTTAAATATATAAAATAAATATCAAAAATATAAATCTCTGTTTTACTGTGGTTGCAAATATCAAAAAATTTCTATATGTGACACGGCACCAGAGTTAAGTTAGGGTTTTTCAAAATGCTGACACGCCGAGCTCAAAAGGTTCGCCATCACTGCTCTAGTCAGTCACCCTGCACCCCCACCCCTCTATGGAAATCCTCTGATTTCCACAGCCATGTCTTGCCCCTCAGGCTAGATAATTGGATGCCTTTCTTGAAAAGATCCCTGCTGGTTCCCAGCTGTGTTGATAGTACAAAGTAAACAGGAGATGCTTGGGGGCCAGGCACACAGTAGGTGCCATCAATTACGGAGTTACTGTGGGCAGGGACCCCTTACTCTTTGTTGGCCCCCACCCCTACTCGAAGAGCCAGTGCAGAATATGTCCAAACTAGAGAAGAGTGGGTTGGGCTTTGTCTCTTCACCTGGTCAGAGAAGGGGAAAGGGGGAAGCAAGGAGGCCCAGGCAGACCTGGAGTCTCATTTCAGTCTAGACCCCGCTTGCCTCTGCCTCAGCCTCAGCCTCAGCCTCAGATGGGCCATGGGCTTCTCTCTCTGGGAAGGTAATGGCTTCTGGCCTAAAACAACTGAGCCAGTGAGTCACTTCAGACTGGCCTCTCCAGTCCCCAACCACTCCTCACGCACATGTACTTGGGGGCTGGAGGATTGGGGCAGATGGGTGGGAGGGGAGTTCAGGCACCCCTTCCCTCAGGGCAGGCTACCCAGACGGAGTCCCCAGCCCCTCTGTGCTCTCCTAGGTAATAAACCTGAATGGAGGAGGGGGAAATTGTAGGGGCGACAAGGGTTCTCCCTTCTCCCCAGCCTTCCTCCTTTGGGGGATGGGGTGTCAAGATATCATTGGCTGCTGGATTCTTTCTGCAGTCTGCCTTTTCTGGACTAGTAACAATAATAGAAGTTCCCACAGCTTGAGCATATACTATCTGCTAGCCACTCTGCTTCATTTCCTTTGTATAGATCCTATGAGGAAGGTATTATTTTATCCCCATTTTAAAGATGAGGCCTGAGGCTAAGTACCTTGTCCAAGGATACACATCTATTAAGTGGGGCAGCAGGATTTGGGCCTGGGCAGACTGTGGGGAAGAAGGACCACTGGGATGCCTCTCCCCACCTGGAGGCCCCATGGGTGTGTATAGGGGGGTGCTTTCTCCCCATTCTCATTCCCTTTAGTCCTACAGGCCTCCCCTTGTACTCCCCTGAGGGGGCCCCTGCCTAGGGGGCCCTTCCTCACAGCCTGGCTGCTGATGGTGACCACACCCTCCCTGCAGCCAACTAATCACATCTGCACGACTAGGGGCCAGAGAATCCTCCCTGAGTGTGAAATCAGGCCTGACTGCCCTATGGGGCCAGGCACCCTGATGGAGCAGGTGAAGGGCCAGACCAACTGGCCTGTTCTGTCCAGTAGGTCAGAGATACCCAGGAGAATTTTTTCTTGAGGGTCTGACTCCTCCAGTTTATTCTCCAAGGGATTCAGGACCAGAAAGGCTGGAGCAGGAAGTCCAATAGGGAACCAGGCTCAGGGAATAGGGCTTGGTTACACAGGAAGGGGAGTATTTCCCCTCACCCCCCAGCAGCCTATACCAGAGCACATCATCACCCTACCATAAACCCCACTCCCCACATTGACTAGGGTCCAGGGGTCAGTGCAGACCATCTCGAGGTGGATCCCAGATTCTGAGGCTAACTCTGTCTCACACACAGCCTCTTCCCAGGGATAACAATGGTGGGTATGATAGACACGCTGTCACACATGTACATACAGCATAGGGGCTGGGGGCAGCAGCCAGTGTCCTGCTTGCTAAAGACTCATTAACTCTGATCCCTCTTCCCCACTGATCAAGTCAGCCTCGGGGTCACTCTATCACTGCCGAGGGGATGGGGTGGGGTGTCCTCCATGCCCCAGCAATTGCACTCTGCCATCCTGGCAGCAGCTGCGGGGACTGACGAAGTGACTCCACTTAGTGCCCATTGTCTGTCCATGGAACGGATTGCCGTCTCTTGCCTCTTGAGCCTGTGTGTGTGTGTGTGTGTGTGTGTGTGTGAAGAGCGGGTGTGTCCATGGTCACTTTGTGTGTCCAGGATGCGTGCCTGTTTGCGGTCCGTGTGTGTCCACAGTCACTGTGTGGCTGTGATGTTTGTGTGGCTAGAGATATACATACCAATGATCACAAACATGGTCCAAAAGCAGACATATTACCATAGACATACACAAAGACTCCAGACATGCACTGAGCACAAAAGCATGTATGTTCCCTGGACACGCACTGATCATACACACTGAACAGTTTATAGAGGAAAAAGGCTGAGACGCTTTCCTGACACCCTGCCTTGGGTTGGCTGGCAGCTGGGTTCTGTGCCCTTTCCCTGGCTGGGTAAGGGGAAGCTACATTCTCTCTCCCCAGCCTCCTCCCTGACTGCCACTCGGGGAAGCAGCAGGCCCAGAGGACCTGGTGAGGAAAGTCTTGGACCCCCAGCCCCAGCCAGAGTGACCAGGGGGACTCAGCCTATTTCCCAGCCCAGTACCAAACCTCAGTTCCTCCCACCTGCCCCGAGAAGGCCCCTGACACAGAAGCCCAAGAGTAGGCCCGGACTTCAGAGACCCTGGCAGGCTCACACTCAAAAACACATCCATGCTCACAGGCACCGCACAGTGTGCTTCCCGGGGAGAGGGGCAGGGAGGTCTGCAAGAGAACACAGGTGGACCTGGCCATGTGTGCATGGGCCCTTGTGTGGCTAACACCTAGTCCTGTGTTCATGGGGTTTCTGCTGGGATGGCAGGGAGGCACTGTACCTGAACACATGGTGTGTCCGTGAGTGTCTGTGCATGCTCCTGTCCCGTGAGCCAGGGTTTCGTGAGTGTGTGAGCAATTATGGGCTGGCTTCCCTGTGATGCTGAGCCTGTGTGTATGTGCTCATGCCCCCCAAGGTGTTCCCTAGTGTTTTGTGGCTTGGGAGGGTGATGGTGGGCCAGGGTGTGTGTGTGTTTGTGGGCTTGTGGACCCGGGTTATCGTGGGCCCTGGCGTGCAGCTTTACCTGTGCGGTTGTGTGCCTGGAAAAGTGTGGCTGCGATGTCTCCCTGGGCTTCTCTCCCAGGCCCAGCCCGACCTACGGCCTCCATTCACCCAACTGGGCGCCTGGCGGGCTGGCGGCCGGGGAGTCCCCGCGCGCGATTCTCTCGCTGTCACTTAGGGAGGCTCAGCGCGATTTGCGGCCTAATCCCCCGGGATCGCTCGGCCGCCGCTCCCCGAGGGGCCGCCAGATTGTTCCCTTCATAATTGACCTTGGCCCGGGAGGGCGGGCATGAAATTCGCCAACGACGGTGATGGTGATGATAATGGTGCCGGCGACCTGGCCGACGCTGCTGGTGTGGATCATGTCATGACCTCCACTGCTGGCGAGATCTGGGCCAGGCTGGGCGCTCAGCGCTTCCATGCTCTAACCCCCTCCCAACCGTAGGGCCTGCAGAGTATTAATGTCCCCATTTTACAGGTAAACAAACTGTTCAGAGGGATTTCTTCCTTCTGGGTTCTGGGGTTCCAGCTGTGAGTCAGCCTGACCCTGTCTGTGCCTCCACTTGGAACTTTATGCTAGTGAAGGAGGCAGATAGGCACACGAGACACAAGTAAAGAAATACCAGAACAGAACAGAAGGTAAAGGATGTAATTGTGAAAAGGGGCGGGAGAGGTCCATGTAACTGAGTGGTTCTTCTTGCGGAGAGAGACTGCTGAGCCTTGAAGGCTATGAAGGAACCTGCTCCTTGGAGAGCTGGGACAGGCACGGGGCAGAGGCAAAGGCGGTGGAGCTGTGGGAAGGCTCCTGGGCAAGGGCACACCTCTAACAAGTAGTAAAGCTGAGAGTGGAACACAGGGCTGCCTGACTTGAGAGCCCAGAGGCCCATTTCCTTTGCCACCCGCCCACCTTAGACTGAGCCCCAACCTCAACAGAAATGTCCTTAACAGAAATGTCCGGGCAGACCCACTGGCACAGCTCCACACAGCCCACTCCACTGCGGGCTCCTGGATTGGCCTGTCCGTGCTAGTCCCTGTGTGGGCTTAGAGGCCCAGGCTCAGGGAGATGTTAAGAGGAAAGTGGGACTCAGAGTATTAGGGGGGCTCCTTATCCCACTGAGCAGGGACTGCCTACTGGGCTGCCCTGAACCCAAAGCCTTCCTGGAGCTAGGGCCTGCTGCCTCCCCCACGCCTGAGGAGGCAGGGGCCGGGGCAGGGCAGGGCAGGGGGCCGGGCAGCTGGAGGAGCCCCACACCTCACTCAGCCATAGCCAAGCTCCCAGGAATCCCTGGCCCAGACTCTGGAATCCCTAGAAATGCTTAATTAATTCTTGATTACTCACTGTCTTGCAGCTGCCATTAACCATCTCCCCAGCCTGGGCCCAGTTAGGCCACATAATTAAATTAGCTCAGGGAGAACACTTCCAGGCAGGAGTACGCTGCTCCTAGTGGGCCTCTTAGAAGTTCGGGAAAGGCTCAGAGACACCAAGGGGAGTATCCAGAGTCACACAGCGGGGCTAGAACTGGGGCTCAAGGGTAACTCCCTGAAATTGTGCTGGCCCCCCTCCTTCCACCTCTCTTGAGACCCCTACTCTTCTTAGCACAAATTTTAAATGTTAAATGTCTTTAAAGTGACAAGAGACTTGCTGCTGTCCTTAATTAAATTTATGCCAATTCACCGAGCTCTTGGAGGGATGGATTTGGGACAGGGGAGGGAGGCAGGGATTTCCATGGAGTAGGAAACAGGAGTCTGCAGTCCTGGAGGCATTTCCCACCTTCAGGATCAAAGGGGTGGGACAGAGGGAGGTGGGGCCGCAGGGTGGTGGCAGGGGAGGAGTCAGGGAGTCACTTTCCCTTCAGAAAAGAAACTAGAAGAAATAGCCTAAAAGACAGTCTGAGGTGGAAGTATATGCACATTAAGCTGAAGCAGAAGGGGCTGGAGAATGCGGGTCTACACAGAGTGAGGAGGGCCTTGCTGAAGTCTCCACATCCCATGAGCTCAGCCTCCCTCCCTGCAGCCTTCCCTCCCTCAATCCTAGGAGATGCTGGCTGACAGCCCTCCCTCCCCCAAACCCAGCTCCTTGTCACTTCAGAAAATCAGAAATAAGCCTTAGTGATTAGAGGGAGAGGAGAGTGAGATGGGGCTTAGAGGCCCAGGCTCAGGGAGGTGTTAAGAGGCAAGTGGGACTCAGAGTATTAGGGCGGGGGCAAGGGGGGGGGGCGCAGAGCTAATAGCTTCTCTGGGTGCCCCTCCCCCCAGGACTGTAGTACCCAGAGGAGGAGAGAGAGGAGAGGGGGAAGGAGAGGGATGAGAAGATGTGGGGAAGAGAGCAGAAAGACATGTGGAAGAGAGGGAGGAAGCAGGGATGAAAGGAGAACTGAATGAGAATGAATGAATGAATGAGAATGGAATCAAGGAGGAGAAGGAAGTAAGACATAGAAGTAAATGAGAAGGGAAGGGGAAAAGTAAATGAGAAAAAAAGAGAACTACACATTAAATAACAAGATGTCATTTCCCTATTTGGTTGGAAAAAAAAACATTTAGAAGAGCCTGGCTGGGGTGCTCAGTGATTGAGTGTCAACCTATGAACCAGGAGGTAATGGTTTGGTTCCCAGTCAGGGCACATGCCCAGCTCCATCCCCAGGAGGCAGCCCATTGATGGTTCTCTCTCACCATTGATGTCTATCTCTCTCTCCTTCTCCCTTCCTCTCTGAAATCAATACAAATGTATTTTTATTTTTAATTTTATTTTATTGTTTAAAGTATTACAAACAGTAGTACATGTGTCTCCTTTTTCCCTCATTAACATTTTTAATTTTATTTTTTAATTGTAGTTGCCATTCAATATTATTTTATATTACTTTAAGGAATAAAAAAATATTATAAGTATTACAAAGGGTATTACATATGTGTCCTTTTTTTTCCCCGCCCTTGACAATCCCCTGGGCTCCCCTACCCCGCATTGTCTTATGTCCATTGGTTATGCTTATATGGATGCATACAAGTCCTTCGGTTGATCTCTTACCCCCCTCCCTCCTGCCCCCCAACCCTCCCTGGCCTTCCCGCTGCAGTTTGACAATCTGTTTGAGGCAGCTCTGCCTCTGTATCTATTATTGTTCAAAAGTTTGTAATGGTCTCTATTATCCATGAATGAGTGAGATCATGTGGTATTTTTCCTTCATTGACTGGCTTATTTCACTTAGCATAATGCTCTCCAGCTCCATCCATGCCGTTGCAAATTGTAAGAGTTCCTTCTTTTTTACAGCAGCATAGTATTCCATCGTGTAGATGTACCACAGTTTTCTAATCCATTCATCTACTGATGGGCACTTAGGCTGTTTCCAGATCTTAGCTATGGTGAATTGTGCTGCTATGAACATATGGGTGCATATATCCTTTCTGATTGGTGTTTTTGGTTTCTTGGGATATATTCCTAGAAGTGGGATCACAGGGTCAAATGGGAGTTCCATGTTTTGTTTTTTGAGGAAACTCCATACTGTCTTCCATAGTGGCTGCACCAGTCTGCATTCCCACCAGCAGTGCACAAGTGTTCCTTTTTCTCCACATCCTCTCCAGCACTTGTCGTTTGTTGATTTGTTGATGATAGCCATTTTGACAGGTGTGAGATGGTACCTCATTGTTGTTTTGATTTGCATCTCTCAGATGATTAGTGACTTTGAGCATGTTTTCATATGTCTCTTGGCTTTCTGAATGTCCTCTTTCAAAAAGTGTCTATTTAGGTCCTTTGCCCATTTTTTGATTGGATTGTTTATCTCCCTTTTGTTAAGTTGTATGAGTTTCCTGTAAAGGTTGGAGATTAAACCCTTATCAGTGATAACATTGGCAAATATGTTCTCTCATGCAGTGGGCTTTCTTGTTGTTTTCAAATGTATTTTTTAAAAAAACATTTAGAAGATAATACCCAGTGTTGATGAGAGTAGAGGAAAAGGAGACTTGGGAGCACAAATTGGCACAACCTTGGAGGTTCTGGAGGTGAAGGGCATTTTGGCCATAATTAACAAAATTTTGAATATACATTTCCAAACAACTCCACTTCTAGGCATCTGTCCACAGCAACACTCGCCTCTCTGCACAGCAGTGTAAGGAGAGGTGGTCACTGCAGTGATGCTTGTCATTGCCAAACATTGGCAACAACTTGATGTCCATCAAGGAAAGACTGACTAAATACAGCTACGGCCATACCGTGGAATACTATGTACCCAGGAAGAAGAAGGAGATAGGTCTGTTTGGAAAGATGCAGCTGATATATTGTTCAGTGAATAGAGTAGGTCATCGAACACAATGAATAGTAGGGCCTCTATTTGAAATGTTTTTAAAAAGCACTTAAAACTATGTAGAGGGTGTAAATAAATAGAATAAAATGTCTGGGAGGAAGGAGAACCCCCCGTTACTGGCAATGGGACCAAAGGGTGGTGGTAGGGATTTCATTTTTCTCTTTGTATTTTTCTGCATTATGTTTTTACAATGAGTTTTCTTCAAATCACGTATTAGTTATATGCATTTAAAAATAATAATTTTTTAAGAGGGACGAGGAAGGAATGGAGAGCAGGAGAGAAGAGTAAAAAGAAAGAAAAGGTGGTAGTGTAGGGCAGGGGGGAGAGCGGTGGGGAGAGACTGGCTGGGATAGGAGGAGTGACACATGATGGGGGGGGTTGTTGACCCATAGGAAGGAGGGGGCTACCACCCAGGCGGTGCCCCCAAATGCCCAAACACATTCCTTACCCCTGTCCCCATCACAGAAAATCTGGCTGAGGCCTGAGTAATTGAAGGCTAATTGGGTTTTAGGCTTGTTAATGCTCCTGTGAATGTTTGCACTGAGGAGAGCCAGTTGATCTGGATAAATGACTCTGTGTGGGTCTCCAGGGGGAGGGAAGAGACACCAGAAGAAAGAGTCTTATGGATGATGAACAGGAATGGAGTTTTTAACTCGGCGGGGAGAGGTTAGTGTGCATGGAAAAACTGAGGAGTCCTTGGACTTGGCTTGGGAGGGGGTGGAAGGAAGAGGCTGGTTCAGGGAAGTTCTGGGGCTACGCCCTAGTGTGGCAGGAGGGAGACCAGAGGGCGGTCAGGGCTGATGACCCAGCCCAAACCTTGCAGACTGCAGGGTGAGGGTCTGGTCTCCAAAAGGGGCAAGGAGATAAGTCTGGCTACTCGGGATAGGTAGTGGGGGTCGGGGAGTACCAGGGCCACTACCCACACTCAGGAGCAGATTGTTTGGTTTACACGGGGATGGATCCCTGTTAGAACTATTTGCTGGGCTGGGCTGGGCTGAAGTGGGCTCTATGGCCCAGGCCCTTCATACCCACTGAGCATCCTGTACCTCCAGGCCCAGGTCTCAGCCCTCCCTCGAAAATTCCCCACCCCGGAGTCCAGCTAGGAGCCTCCAGCAAGGAGGCAGCCTGCCCGCTGGGCTGAGGTCTCTGAGTTTCCCCATTCTCTAACCAGTGGGCCTTGTTGGCTTCTGACTGTCCAACCTCATGGAGGCTCCATGACTCTGGCATAAATGTGTTGGCAGCAGGGAAGGAGTCAGAGGAAGAACGGTCTCCATAGTTCTTCCTGAAGGGGCCAGATGATGGCTAAGGAGGCATCATGAAGGGGAGGCAGGCGCAGGCAGCTGAGGAAGAGAGAGGGAGGCTCTTGGAGAACATAAATGGGTTTGTTTCACAGAGCTGCTGCTTGGGGGAGCTCAGTGCTGCAAGAGCTGGAAATTCAGAGAAGCCACGGTGAGTCCCTTCCTCGGGTAATCCCCACCCTTCATCATCCCTTTCCCTTCTCCAGGGGTCAGAAATACAGGATGTGCTTTTAAAGGATCAGCTGCACATTTGTTTTTTTTCTCCTCCTCCTCCTCAGGCCTGACTCGGGGACTCGGGCCCCTGTGACAAGGCAGGGAAACATTTAATGAGTTTGTATTCCCTGAGAGCACAGTGACTGACAGCCGCCTGGGGGGTCAGCACTCCTCTTGTCCTAGAAGAGGATGCAGCAGCTGCTGGGCTCTGTGTGCGTGTGAGTGCACGCCTGTGCCCCCCATGGATGCACACCTGGGGCTGCGCTGGAGAGGGACTGGCCAGGAACACCCTTCCTGCGAACAGAAGCCACTGCAAGTGCTTGGGGAATGAGGAAGGACTTGGGGAACCACTGTCCATTCTGGGGGTACCTCTAGCCACAAACCTCATCCCTCCATCTGCTCTCCTCTGGTCACCCTTCCTACACTCAGCTTGGGCCGGGCTGATGGGAGGGAGGCCTGAGGCTGCCCACAGTGGGGTTTGGAGGAATCAGGGGGCATGGTCGATGTGGAGGCCTGAGTCTGCATGGGTAATGAGGCCAGGGACTGGCTTGTCAATAGCGTTTAAGTACTTTTCTCCCATTTTCAGGCCAGACTGAATTATTTATTCGTTTCTGGTCAATCGCTGGTAATGTCATTAGCATTTGTCTATCAAAGGGAGCAGAATGGGAGTGGTCCCCTTTAACTGACCCCCACATCCAAAACTGACTCTCAGGTCAAGCTGCCCAGTTCCCGGCCCCTGCCCTCAGGTTACCCTGGGACCAGGATTTCTCAGAGGCCCTGCATGCAGAAGGTTGTCTATCCCCATGTGCCACAGCTTTAAGCCTAGTGGATCTGAGCCTGGTGGTGGGGTCCTTCCCGCTCTTCTCACACACCCCTGTCGCTAACTTCGACCAGTCCTCCCACATGTGGGCATCACACTGGCTGGCTGACCCTTGGAGAGGGAGCCACAACTGGCAAGGGAAGACCTGGATGGACGGTGGAATGACGGCCCACAGAGCAGGCAGCCAAGGTGGGCTTCTGCCTCTTCTCTTGCTTCCTCTTCCTGGCCAGGATCAGACCGGGTCTCCAGGGCAGGCCCTCTCTCCCCACCCAGTCCACAGGACTGCCTCCACCCGACTACTAATCCCCAGGGAAAGAACTGCAGGTCCTCTCGGGCTGAGATGGGCTTGTAGGTCAGGAACTCCCACATCCAGACCCTTCACTGATCAACCTGATCTTCCATCCTCGACCTTGGGACTTAGAACAGAAAGTGAAGGTGAGACGTTGTGCAGAGATCAGGGAGGGCGTGTGCGGGGCGGGGCCTTTCGGGGGAGTGATCACTAATCCCCAGGGAAAGAACTGCAGGTCCTCTCGGGCTGAGATGGGCTTGTAGGTCAGGAACTCCCACATCCAGACCCTTCACTGATCAACCTGATCTTCCATCCTCGACCTTGGGACTTAGAACAGAAAGTGAAGGTGAGACGTTGTGCAGAGATCAGGGAGGGCGTGTGCGGGGCGGGGCCTTTCGGGGGAGTGATCTGAGGAGCAATGCTTATGAAACAGTGGGGCGGCAGGCCTGGGCAGAGCAAGAGTTCCACTGTGGTGCTGCCCCAACAGCGGCTTCACCAAGCCCACAGGAAGCTCCGGTGCTGGGATGGCCTTTCAGACTCGTCCCGGACTGAAATAGGGGGCCAGACCTTTGTCCTCCTACACGGACCAGTCATCCGGTGGAGTGCCCCTAGGGACAGGGCATAAACCCGGGAGAGGCAGCTGAGGGCAGTTCCCTGGGGGAGGAACTTGATGGTGAGTCACCAGTAGCCAACACCCCAGCAGCCGCAGAAGCAAGTGCCTCGGCCCTTGGCCCTTGAGGAGGGTGGGCAGCACCGCAGCATCCACAGTGGATGTTCTGGGCAGCATGGAGGAATGGGGCACTAGGAGTCTTGGGGGGCTGGCTCAGTTTGTGGAGGTGTGGGTAGCTACAAAATTTAGGGGGCTTGTGCCTAGAGAGGGCAGTTTGTCTAGAGGTAGCAGGATAAGAAGGCACCACGTGCCCAGCCAGCATGGCTTAGTGATTGAGTGTCCACGTATGAACCAGGAGGTCACGGTTCAATTCCGAGTCAGGGCACCTTCCTGGGTTGCGGGCTTGATCCCCAGTGTGGGGAGTGCAGGAGACAGCTGATCAATGATTCTCTCTCATCATTGATGTTTCTATCTCTCTCTTCCTCTCTGAAATAAAAAAATACATAAGAAGAAGGAGGAGGAGGAGGAGGAAGAAGAAGAAGAGGAGGAGGAGGAGGAGGAGAAGGAGACATGTGGAGGGCTGGGGCAGTATGGGGGACAAGGCAGAGATGACTTGGGGGACACCAGTGGACCAAAAGTTTGGAGGACAGAAGGGGTAGATGGGTCTTCTTAATGCTGTGCCTGCCTGGGCTGCGCCCTGTGGGCCAGGGCCTGGGAGGCTGGCAGGTCTGAGCAGCCTGCGTGGACGGGAAGAAAGCCCCCCTCTCGGCACTGCTGGCTCCTGAGCCGCTAAGCAGGATTAGCCTCCTCTTCCTCAGGAGGAGGGGCTCTGCTCCGGCATCAGCCACCAGCTCTGGCCCTAATCCCCCTCGCTTTCTAATCCACCCACGACTTTCTTAGGCATTAACGTTGGGCTCTCAGCTCCCTAAGCACCACCCTGAAGATGGGAGCGGGGCTCTGCCGGGAATTAGGCCAGCCTCAGAGGATGGCTCTGCAGACAACTGGAGGGAGGCCAAGAACAGCCCCAGCCTCTTCCTCTCTATAGCCCCCAGTTCCCAGACAGGGGTCCCTTCCAGCTCACGGCTAGAGCCAGGTGAGGATGGGGGTGCAGAGAGGGGCTGCAGAGGAAGAGGATTTCCTAGGTGGGTGTGGAGTCTAGAGGTGGTGCGAGACAAGGATATGAGGGTGATTCACAGCCTGGCAAAGGCAGAGACAGGAGAGCTCAGGACACTCTGTGCCATGAGAGACTGGAAGGGTAAACTGAGGCCAGATTGTATAGGGCCTTGATGCCAGCTGAGGAATTTGGACTTGGGGGAAGTAAGGAGTCATGATGGAAAAGTAGTGGGATTCAGAGCCATTGCATTGGCACCTGGGAAGGGCTGATGGGGGTGGGGCAGAGACTGGGGGGTGAGAAGGCTCTTGCTATGATGCCAGCGGCAGGCCAGGTGATGAGACCCAAGAGGACACTTGCCCAAGGTCACCCAGCACCGCTCCCGGTGCACTGGGCAGCACAGCCACCCATGTAGTGGCAGGGGCTCCACTGCGCTTGTGAGGGATGGAGGCAGAGGTGCCCTGGTGAGGCAAGTTGTAGTGACAATGCACTGACGGTTGGTGGCTTCTACTTTAAAAATATGTTTTTATTGATTTTGGAGAGAGAGGAAGGGAGAGATAGAAACATCAATGAGAGAGAATCAGCCAGCGGTTGTCTCCTGTTTGCCCCCTACTGGGGATCCAGCCCACAACCCCGCATGTGCCCTGACCGGGGGTATCAAACTGGTGGGCAACCTATTGGTGCATGGACGACACTCAATCAACTGAGACACACCAGCCAGGGCTGTTGGCAGCTTCTTAATTATCAGTTATTCCAACTATTAGAAACAGGTAGTGGCAGCCTGGCTGTAACACCGAACAAGAGAGGCCAGGTGGACAGGACCTTCGCCTGCCCCAGGACGCAGTTAGTGACAGCATTGAAATCAGAGAAGAGGAGGAGGCAGGAGAGCCATTTCCAATCCAGGAAGGCCAATAGTGCAGGGGCTACAAGAGGGACCATTGGAGTCTGATGGACTGGGGTTCAAATCCAAGCTCTGCCTGCCTATTTCTAGCTGGACAACCTTCTTGAGTCCCAAGTTTCTCATTTGTAAATGAGATAATAATGCCAACTCATAGGACCCCTACAGGGAGGGCCAAGTAGGAAAACATCCGTGCAGTGTCCCAGTGGAAACCCAGGGCGGGATGGGGGCGGCACAGCTACTGTTGTTGCTGCCCATGGCCGCTGGGTGGGCAGTCAGAGGGGCAGAGGTTGGTTCCCAGCTCTGTGTGCTTCCAGAGCTCTTGAATGCACCTTCCCAGAGGCAGTAGGAGGCGGCTGGGGTCCCCAGACTCCGGAGGGCAGGTGAGTCAGGGTATTGAGCGGGCGGTGGGGTGCTGAAAGGCTGGGAGGTTCATCACGGCAGGTTCGTTAGGCCGTCCCAGCAGGCCCCTCTCATTGGGCCCCGCTAATGAGCTTCCACTGGATTATCCGCTCCCACCTCCACTCGGTTTACTCTGTCAAATCGAGTTTGCATTTTAAATGGGAATTTGACAAGACGGGCAATTTGTCTGCTGACGAGGTTAATGGGTGTTAGCCCTGCGGACGGAGGAGAGAAAACCCAGGCCCCAGCCTAGCCTGGCCTCTGCCCAGATCAATGACCCCGGCTGCTGCTCCTCCCTCCACTGTAGTCACTCTGGCCCTCCCAGTGTCCAGAGGCTGTCCCCAAAGCACCCTGCCCTGGGCCACCATCTACTGCTCAAGCGGGTGACAGGCCCCCTCCCTACCTGGATTCAGACAGGGCTCCTGAGGCTCCGCCATGTCACCCCTCTCAGACCATGGTTCCCAGGGCAGGGCCAGGTTTTCCCTCACCACTGAGCTCCCAAGGGCTGGGCACTGTCTCCTCCCTCCTGTCTCCCTCACCTCCCTCCCTCCCACATATGTGACTTAAAATGAAGCTTCAGTACTGGGGGATAGACTGGTTGGCAAGACCAACCACTAGACCAAGCCCTAATGTTGGGGCTCACAGGGGAGCTGGGGAACCCTTCTGAGACTTCCTGTTGGAGCCCAAGTTGGCCTCTCTACATGGGGTCCTTCCTTGAACCACCCCTTCCAAGGCTGAGCAAGAATGCAGGTTGCTGGGACCCCAGCCCGAGTCCAGGAGCAGCACCAGGATGGGCTTGGGCTGTGGGAGAAGATGCCTCAGCCTCCCCTCCTCCCAGGGGCCCGGCGCCCTTCCCCGCCCGGCTAATGTGCCACAATTACCTCCTAAGTGCCCAAACAAATGTGGCTGCTGGGGGAAGTGACACGAGCTCCAGGTGATGGATTCGTGCCATCGGGGAGCCGGGCGGAGCGGGCCCGAGCGGGGGGCGGGAGGGGGCAACACTAATATTGTATCAGCGTCGGTGCGGGCGCCACGAGCCGGTGATGAATATGTGTCACTTTACACGGCGCACACTCGGGGGCCTGGCTGCGCAGGCATGGAAAATAGAGTGTCTGGGATTAATGATATTGAAAATGATAGAGAGCAGATTGGAAATGGCTTCGCCCGCCCGACCCGCGGAGATGGAAACGTACCTCACAGCTATCTGCCCAGCCCGGCCCCCACCTGCCCCCCCTACATCGCTGCACAGGCCCACGCACGCACCATGAGGACCCAGCATCTCATTCCTCCAGCAGCTCCTTGGGATGGCACATAGGGGAGGTACACCTGTGAGCAGAGACAAGGGGCATCAACAAAAATCTCAGCCCCTAACTGACCTTTGATCTTGGTTCCAGATGAGTCTGACCCCAGTCACCCAGTGAACCTTGACCTTGGCCACAGACCAAGCCCTGACCCCAGTTCCAGCTGAGCCCTGCCTCTGGCCACAGACTGAGTCTGCTGAAGCCTGAGCCTCTCACAAGAACAGGAGGGTTGGCGTAGCGGAGCAGAGGGGGTGCGGGGATGAGGCAGGAGAGTGTGGATCGCTCAGCAGCAGAGCGCATCCCCTGCTGGCGGGCAGCTCAGAGCCCAGGCTGTCACTGCACAGTGTGGACTCCCAGGTCAGTGAGCAAGAGAACAGGTGTCTTCTCCACTGATGTCTTTAGTGTTTAATTATGTTGGTTTTTATTACTGTGTCTGCACACGTAAGTATACATTTGTAGAGGTGTGTGTGTATATCTGTTCAACCATAAACTTGTGGGGTTGTGTCCAGCGTGTGTAGGAATATGGGTAACTGGGCTTGTCCTGTGTGCCTTGATGTGTATACATCTCTGGGGGAGGGGGATCTGTGTATGCGTGTGAGTGTGGCTTATTTTAGGCCACTCTGTGCATGGATATGAGTGTGCCTGTGGTGAGTGTGTGTGTGAGTTTACCCACAGATAGAGGAACGTCATATGTGGGCGTTGGTCAAATAAAACTTTTTAAAAAATCTTTATTGCTGAAAGTATTACATATGTCCCCTTTTTCTCCCATTGCCCCCTTATAGCCCGCCCCCACCGCCCACCCCAGGACTCCACATCGTATTCTCTGTGTCTATGGGTTATGCATATATGCATACAAGTTCTTTGGTTCATCTCTTTCCACCCACCCACTGTAGTATAGTGTTTATCACGTTCGCCTAACTAGTAAAACTCTTATAAGGCCTGACTGGGGTCACAGGCTAAATTCCCAGCATCAGGACAAGATGCCTCTCCTCATCGAAATGGAATCTATCACACTGGGATTTCAACAAGTTTGCCAGATGGACAGCAACCTGCAAACCATCAGACCAGCCTCAACATCCATCACCACATCAGTCCCAATCCAAACCAAGGTGAGGAGAATGTGCCTACTCCAACATCATTCATTCATTCATTCATTCATTCAACAAATACTTCTTGAGGGCTCATGACATGGCAGATACTGTCTGATGAACAGGAAAAACATGGTTCCTGACTTCATGGAAGGCACATCCATCAGAGAAGACAGACACTAAACAAGTAAACAGGTAATAAACCAATAATGACAGAGTGTAAAAAGTGCCACAAAAAAAATATTCAGAAGGCCATGATAGAGATAATGGGGTAGTCAGGGTTGGCTCCTCCATATAGGTCACATTTGAGCCAGCGCCGTGGGAAGAGGAGAACAGTGAGTCCAAAGGCCCTGGGCATATTGGAGGCCATGTCAGGAGAGAGATGTCAGGGAAGAAGCAGGAGAGAGGGCGGGGCCAGAACAGCTGGCCTTCTAATCCAGGGTGAAGAGTTCAGGTTTCCTTTCAGTGGGGTGAAGAGCCATTGGGATATTGAACCGAGAGAGTGATATGATCATATCTATGTTTTGAAAGGAAATTGGGAGTACAGCAGGAAATCTTTCAGAGGTTCTGGTATAGGTCCCAGGCCCAGGGTGCACGTCTTTCTAGCACCACTAGCAGTTCCCACACACCCATCATTAGAAGCAGCAGAAGCACAGCTGGTGCTTTATTGAGTTTCTCCTGGCAGCATCTTGGGGGCCTTTGGGTCCCTGTCCACACTGTCCCTAGTCCTGCCACAATACCCCCACCTGGCTCCTCCCTCTGCCTCACTCTCCAACCATGGGGTCTCCTAAAACTGCTCTCTCTCCCAGACCACCTGAGTCTTCCCAGGGCCCTGCTGTCATCTGATGAACCAGTGCTGAGAAAGCTCAGAGCGTCCATAAAGACAGGAGAGGAGGCCCTGGCCAGTGTGGCTCATCCTGTGCACCAAAATGTTGCCAGTTCGATTCCTGGTCAGAGTACATGCCCGTGTTATGAGGCTCGATCCCTGGTAGGGGGCATGCAGTAGGCAGGAGGCAGCAGGCAGCCGATGTCTCACTCTCACATCTATGTTTCTCTCTCTTTACCTCTCCCTTCCTCTCTCTAAAAATCAATAAAAAATACTTTTTTAAAAAAAATATAGGAGCGGAGGAGAGAGCCTCACACTGGTGGTGAGAAGAGCTCTGTGCAGGAGCCAGAGGCACAGCTCCCAGGGCAGCCCACTTTCAATCGTGGGACCTTTGAAACCACTCCCCGACCCCACCCCATCCCACAAGTGTCCCCAGGGGGTCCTAGCACATTGTAGGCAGGGGTTCACCTCCCTGTCTGTCTGCCTCCTATGTTTAGCTGATGGAGAGAGGGATACCAAGTGTCTGGTTCGCCCCTAGCACCGCACTGGCACATAGAGAGGCCTTCAGGAAACATGATAGGGCGGTGGGGGCGGAAGGACTTGCAGCAAGTCCCACAGGGATGGGGGTACTGAGTGACCTGATTCCACCCCCAGACTCAGCACCACCCCTTCTGCCCTGGTGCAGGCAGGCTCCCTAGTGGCTGTGACTTTTGTATGTGGAGGAGGCAGGAAGAGAGGACTGAGGCCTCTCTGGGGCTGCTTCTCTCCCCCTTTCTGCTTCAGTCTCTTGTCTTCTGCTGGCTGGCTTTTTCTCTCCGTCTCTTTCTGCTCCTTTCTCTCCCTCCTTCCCTGCCTCTCTCTCCCTGAGTCATTTGCAAAGCGGAGATGGCCTAGCCCATCTGGGAGCGAGAGCAGGGCTGGTGACGGAGGCGCAGGTAATAGCCGAGTAGAGGAGAGAGACGTGGAAATTTATGACATTGAAAATGACTAAGAGAGAGAGAGTGTGTGTGTGAGTGTGGGAGAAGGAGAGCAGGAGGGGCAGAAAGGGAGGGGGCGGGAGCTCTTGCGCACTCTCTCATACACACGCTTCCTGCTTTACCCCTCCTTCCAA